>NC_030680.2:42301860-42639360 GCF_000004195.4 Xenopus tropicalis
CCCGGAAACCTCAGCCCGCCTCTGGTGATGATGCATTTTTACTATTGTGAAAATATTGTATTTTTTTAAAGCATCAGAGGGGTACAAAGAGAGTGCATAATTATACTTATCAATATATTTATCAATGCAAATGACATGACCCTGATCTCGTCTTTTTTAAAGTGAGGAAAAAAACGATTTACTTATTGCTTTCTTATTTACTTATATACTATTCTTTTATTAATGCAACATCCAAAATGGCATATAAACTACAGTCATTATTTGTATGTGATTAACTAAGTGTAAGTATTGGAAATACCTGCATTGTTGTCAAACTAGGTGAAAAACATCTTATTTTTCACTCATTTTACTATAATTTTTTTTATTTGCCCCATACAATAGACCAGTGATCCCCAACCAGTGGCTTGTGAGCAACATGTTGCTCACCAACCACTTGGATGTTGCTCCCAGTGGCCTCAAAGCAGGTGCTTATTTTTTAACTCCTGGCTTAGAGACAAGTTTTGGTTGCATAAAAACCCAGTGTAATGCCAAACAGAGCCTTCTGTAGGCTGCCAGTTACATTAAATAGCCCATAATTGCTTTTATTGGCACCGCCAGTGTTGCTCACCAACACTTTCTTGATTTGAATGTGGCTCACAAGTATAAAAGGTTGGAGATCCCTGCAATAGACAGTCCATGAAAACAGAGGTTTATTCTTATTTATGACTTGTTTTTGTCACCATTGATTTTTGTTTATAACATTTACTTTATAAAGTAAATACATTGCTTTTCTGCCATTATTGGTTACTAGTTGATTGCACTTTTGTAAACAGACACCTTGGCCTCTGAAGGAGGTTATAAGCATATTGCCCACTGCCTTAACAAAAATGGTTACCATGCCTTGCACATTCCTAATCTGAGCTACCTATTGGTACAGTGAACCTGGAGTGGGTTTGCAACCTGAACCTAAGTCCATAAGCAAAAAGGAAGATTACCAAATAAATGGCGCGTGACAATTTTTTAAATCACACTTTATTTTATCTTGGGACCTTTATCTTTCTGTAATTTGGATCTCAATACTCTAATACGGGGAATGTAATAAAAGTCCTAAGTGGAAATTTTTTTTTTTGCAGAAATAAGAATAAAAAATTTCACATTTTGTAATGTAATATTCTTCATTAGACTGTTATTGTTATTATTCCACAATTCATGTTGAATCTTCCTATAATTTTGCTTTATTGACTCTGTTGGCTGCTGGCAAACCACCCCCCTCACTTCTATTACACTGTAATTATATCACTTCATAGTCAGTGAAACAAATTGGTTAGCAGGAGGAAGTATTACTTGTAGTGCACGTGTGTTTGTGTAACTTTATATTTGTTGAATATGCGGCCTACATGAGTTTATTTTTGAGTAATGTGTGATTGGTTATTTTTGTCCTACACTAAATTTGACTCCTGTTTTAGTAAATAGTGTGCAGGATGAGTATCTAGGCTTCTTGATCAGCATGGTAAAGTACGAACCACCAGAACCCATATTTCCTGCCCCTTGGGGTCCCCTGATTAAAAAAAATAAAGCATTGCTCTCTCGACCTGCAGGGCTAAAGTTCTATGAACTTCCTGCATCATTCCTGCCACTTCCCCCCACTCCCCACCCATCATTGAAACTCTGGCTAAAAGTAGAAATCACTGCTGTCATTGATTAAAAAACCTATGCAAGTTTTACAGTCTGTAAATCAAATTTAATGTACTTCACATAGTCCACAGAGGGCAGTAATTTGTTAAATGCTGGTGACATCCATATTTTAAAAGATGACACTTTTACATAGAGAATTTACATAAAAAGTGGAGCTTTTTATCTCACAGTATAACATGCAGGTAATATTTTGCCCTAAATTTTACACTTTTCTTGATAAAAGATCATTTTCATCTTTAATAACATGTCCCGAAAAATATTAACTGCAGGCAAGCAACATAAGATTACTTCCTGCTGAGTCAAAGGAACAAGAGGGCTTCTCTTTGTAACAACAAGCAACCCCACTTCCATAGGGTTCTGATGAATCTATGCTTTTCTAAAAAATTCATTACTGCATAACAATGTATCTTGAATGAACATTCTTAACTTATTTAATTATAGCTGCTTTTATATTCTGCTTTTTTTCCTAGGAGATGACCAGGAATCTGGATTTTTCATAACTACAAGGGATAGCTGGAATCCCTTCTTGGGTCATGTTCCATTGGCTCCTTATTGCTGCACGAGAACACTAAATTATTTTACATCACATTTATGAGTCTGCTGGTTGAGAAGTGCAGTTTTTTTATTTGGCATTTTAAAAGGGTACTCCACCAAAAAACTACTTTTTTTGTGAAGTGAAAGAATGTATGAAATACAAATGGCTTAAGAAGTATGGGATAGAATATATTTGTATTCATTTATGCACGCTCAATCAGCATATCATCATATCAGAGCGTTATGATAAATACATTTCAGGTAGATTATGGGTTGAGATGGGAGATTCTACATGAAAGTGATACTGACACGAAAGAAAATACAATTTTTAAAAATATGAATCTACATAAAAAGTTGCCTATAGGTCATGTTGATCATTTTTTGCTGATATGGCTGCTTTTGTAAGCAATTGTTACTTGAAATCCCAAAACCTGACTGTTTTGCCAACCTGACTGTCCCTTCTCAGCCTGTCAGTTATAGCTTCGAATGCTAACGGACTCCTGCTGAACAAATATGGCAGCCCCCTCATAAAGGAAAATGGGGGATCAGATAGGGAATGTAAAAGCTTGGAAAAATACTTTTATGGCAAAATTATAAATAGCATGCAAAGACAGTGTTATGACAGATGTAAAAAGGGTTTCATTTCTGGTGTCAGTATCTCTTTAAAATAATCAGGCGGATCAAGTTTGTAAGTGCATGTAAATTATAATTTAACTGAGTAACTTTGAGGGTGTGAATACATTTTGTAATGCATATGTATATACATGACAATGTATTTCTAGCCACAAAACAAAAAAAAAATTCTGTACCACTGTTGAAGTTTTGCTGACAGTATTGCATTCTATGTCTGTCAGCCTCACATGTTCATAGGAACCACTCTGAAACCATCAGCTCCCTGTCATACTGCAGGGTGATTAAAATAAGATTTTAATCTTAGTCATCTAAACAAACTATCCTTTTTGTCCACAATCTTTATTTTGTCTTTATTCTTGTTTTTTTTTTTTTTTTTTTTTTTTCAAGAGACTTGGCTTTTTTAGCTTAAAGCAAACTATAATCTCTCCCTACTCATATCCTGATGAATGCAGATGCAAATGTGCACTTATATAATTGGATCAGGTCCCACGATAAAAGAGATAAACGGCTCTCAGTTTGCCAAGTTATTTCAGAGGCATGCATCTATGTGTGTGGAGAAAGTTAATGAAGGAGAGACACACTGTACTTAAAATACCTCCAGTCTAGACTGCTAGAGATGGAGCTGAGACATCCCCTGTGTTTGTGAGGAATGCTTAATGGTGTTTATTAAATGCAATGTACTATTAAGTGAGGATGGCTTTTTTAACCCTTTCCTACAGCAGGTGATAACAATAGTGCATATAGATTAGCAGCAAATTAAAATTAAAAGACACAAAAGGGCAGATTTATTTAAATGTAAGTTTAGAGCTTAATACATAAAAGGTCTATTCATTCCTATGGGATTTTTAGAAGTATATTTATCAAATGGTGAGTTCCCATAGGAATGAATAGAACGTGGGTGAATTTTTATGTATTAAGCTTTAAACTCACATTTTGATAAATATGCCCTGTAAACTGCTATTAATTACTCATTTAGGGGCACATTTACTAAGATGCGTTTTTTTCTAGGCTTGAAATATATATATATGGTATAAATTCAAAGTAACCACAATTAAGTTCTGTAATTCTAAAATGTCTCGACAATGCGTTTATCGTTCGTACGAAAATATTGCGATTGCATTCCGAAATTCACAAAATTTTTGGCCCGAAAAGTTTGTAAACACCACAAAAACAGTTCTGGCTTTGGAAGCCTTCCATAGGACTCAATACCACTCAACAGGTCAAACCTGGCGAAAATATAGCCCCGATGAAAGTGTAGATTCCAAAATGTTTGTATTGTTTGCGCAAACTATGATTTTTTTTGGAAATTTACTGAAAACCACGGAAAATTTGTTCTATAATTCAGAAAAAATATGAATATATCTCAAAATTGTTTAGTAAATGGGCCCCTTAGTCTGTACATCTGGCAATTTCTGTTTGCTGCCACATCACATAAGCTGTGTTTCGGATGATCCTGATATATATTATAATAATTCTGCTGTAAGAGTGTAGTCATATTTATATTGAATGTTAAGGAAGGCTTTTGTGTTGTCTTCAATTTTTTAAAATACCATTCATTCATGAAAGAAGCAGAGAAGGAAAAAAAAACACTATAGTTCAAATATCCCTCTTGATCCATATATGCCTAGTAACATATTTAGGGTAATGTCATGTGGGGAGATTAGTCGCACGTGGTTAAATCTCGCCTACTGTTGGTGACTAATCTCCCAGAAGAGCCTTCTAACTGGAAATAAAACAAATAGCTATGGGCAAGGCATATGCGTCACTTTGTTTTTTAAACTCGCCTGAAGTTTCCTGCATATTATTGCACTCTCTGCACTAGCTATGCAAACCCCTGTCCAGCTGCTCAGACAGGCCTGGTCAGGCTTCTACAGTATTTGCTTACGACATGCATGTAACCTTAAAGGGCAAGTCAAATGTCTTTTTCTCAGGCCTTGGAGGCTAATTGGGCTGATTAAGATGTCAGAAGATACTAAGCAGTTATGACTGCATGGGGACATCAGAATTCATGGAGTTGACTAGCTGCTACAAATGATAAAGCTATTATTTGTAAGCTATAAGAGCATTTTCAGTTATAATGCCCTCATGTTGTATGTACACTACTTAGTTGTATGTACAACTAAGTAGTGGAACTATATTTCCTACCTTCAGAAACCAGTGACACCAGCAAGGAAGCTTCCTAGTCCTCTTTTCCTATAGGCTGAATGGCAGGTAGAAGCTGAACCTATGCTTTTTAGGCTACAAAATGTAAACAAAACACAGGAAAAAAAATGCTCATATACCACCTCAAGGCCTCTTATTTTATGCCTCTCATTTTATAATTGACTATTGTGTACAAAATTAGTGCTACACTTGCTCCTGTGTACTTCCTTGCAGGTCTCACTAGGTTTTCTTAGCAAAACGTATTGTACAGCCCTGCAGAATATGTTGGCGCTTTATAAATAAATGTTAATAATAAAGGTTAAGTGAACATGATCCCACCACCTAGCTGCCCATATTGCAATTTTTTCCTGGGGGCATAATAATTAAAAATGCTTCTATATCAGTGTGCTGCTAAAAGCAATACCCTGTGCCACACCTCTCACAACTCTGGTCATGCCCATTCCCACACCTTGTGTCTCAACTCTTTCTCCTTGTAGATTGTAAACTCTTTTGGGCAGGGCTCTCTTCACCTTTTGTATCGGTTATTGATTGCTTTGTATGTATGTATGTATAACTTTATTTATAAAGCGCCACAAGGGTACGCAGCGCTGTACAATCTCACAGAATACAAAATTACACACAGGGAGGACAAGTGATATAATAAATAAATACAATAAATATATATATATAAGTGCCATGTGGAATGAGACACAGTAGGAAGGAGGTCCCTGCCCCGTAGAGCTTACAATCTAAGCTTTATATGTTACTCTGTATGTCCAGTGTATGAAACCCACTTATTGTACAGTGCTGCAGAATATGTTGGCGCTTTATAAATAAATGTTGATAATAACAATAATAGTAATAGCTTTTGATCAAAAATTGTTATTGAACACAGGTCCACTACCACTCAGTTGATATGGGTTTAATGTTTTTAATTGCACCTTAATTTTTAGTACACGCTATGCAGTATAGGACTATAAAACAAGGGGCCTTGATATGATCTTACATATTTGGTACTGTGTGGTACAAACACCTAATTTTTTGTCAAATTTATTTAGAGGGGTTCACACAGGCTGAATGCGAGTGCTGGCAATTTGTTTTCTTAAACTGTATGTTACGTAACTCATAAAAACACATTGCATTTGGTAGACACATACAATTGTTTTCTAGCTGAAAGTCTTTTGTGTCAAAATGAGTAGTCCAAAGTATAATGTTAGTAACAGTTGTTAGCATTTTATTGCCTATTAGCAAAATGATTTAGAGCCAACTAAAAAAAGGCGGTAATGAGAGATATAGATATTGGTTAAGATATAGATATTGGTTAAGATAAGATAGACAGTGTGCTTATGAACACTGCCATCAGCTAAGCTGACCCTATGCTTTTAATAACCTAATAACTGGATCAGCCAAAGAATCAATTGCCCCTGGATTAAATACAGCCATTATTGCAACTTTCTCTGGCAATCTGCTCCTCTTGACAGTGGCATCTTTTAGATTTATGTAACCACTCCCCAGCTGTCTGAGTGGGTTGCAATGAAGATATTTCAAGATACAACAGTGTAACAATGGGTAATATTACTACCCGCCTTCTCTAACATACAAGAAGAGAATGAGATTAAGTTGGGAACCTCTATACATAAGGTCATTGTGATCACTCCAACCTGAAAGTGATTTTATTGTAGCTGCTTTTGGGGAATTGGAATACAGTTATCCGAATTACTCATTTTACCTTCTTTTACTCATTAATAGCTGGTTTCAAAAGTTCTTTCACTCTTTCTATTATTGTCCAAAACAAGATAAAACTTTGGTGTGCATTAATGTGACAAGACTTTAATCTCTTGAACCATCTCTGTGAGCCTTTTTTTGCAGCTAAAATCGAGGCTTAAAACGATGTGCACTTTATTGTTGGCACTTGCTGAGCTTCAGAGACAGAAAGGGCTGATTTATTAGCTTGTCAAGGGAAGCATTGTTGAAGAAGGCAATCAAAAAGCATTTACCTAGCTAAACTAAAATTACTGCCTTTTCAGTGGCTAATTTGTATAACTCCCATGAAGGAACTTGGAAAGTGTTTGATGAGGCATAAAATGATGATTAATGAATTTATTGCCTTGCTTCTCATAAAACACAAAGTGGTATCTCACTCTCCCTTTGTATTTCTCTCTCTCTCTTTCTTTATCTGTCTTACTGTTTCTCTCTTACTCTCTTTTTATAATTTATTTTCAAATGTATTTCCACTCTTTCTCATACAATTCAACACTTTCTTCTGCATCATGCCTCCTACTGATTCTGCCAGTGTACAGTAAAATGCTTAAAATTGCACTTCTTTTTAACCTCCTAATTTATAACCGTAATGAATCATATTTATGCTTCATATATCATAATCAAGAAGCATGTTACTGCGCTTATTTGGGTTCCCACAAATCTTTACATTATATATGATGAGGTAGAGTTACAGATATCTTTGTTCTATAACCAAAATCATTCCAGGAAAATCCTGACAGGCTTAAAAGTATATATACTACTATATACAGACTAGTATAATCCCAAAGAATCTATATATCACATAAAGTGAATAAACAGATTAGAGACTAGAGAGGGATGATTAGACACTATTCTAGTAAGCTTTATTTTTATGAACTGTCTTTATTGATTTTATGAGTAGCATTGATATTTATTATTGTTCTTACTTATTCTGAAACTAAAGTCTGCCTTGCAGGAAGGCAATATAGATTATTCTAAAAAAAATTCTGCTTGAATAACTTAATTTGTTTTTAGTTTTGTTTTTTAAACAAAATTGTTGACAAAATTGTTGAATGATCGCTTGGGATATGCAATGGCCATGGGCAACATTTTTATAGATTTATTTACAATATATCCTGATCAGCCTGAATTGGGACATAAAACACTTGTGAAATAATGGCAGTTAAAAAGCACGACTTTCAAGGAGTTAGTATGCACTCCCAGTTAGTGATAAGCAAATTGTTTCGCCAGGCATGAATTTACTGCGAAATTCTGCATTTTGCCATTAGCGTTTTTTTTTTTTAAAACTGCTGTGAAAATTAGCTGCAACAAAAAATTCACTGAGCGAAAAAAAAAGTCCCGGTCGTGTAAAAAGTTGTGGTTGCATAAAAAAAGCTGTGGTAGCCTCTAAAAAGTCATTGACACATAAAAAAAAGTTGCTGTGAAAAAGTTGTGCACATCAAAAAAGTTGTGCAGCAGGCGCGTTTCTTGAATTTTTAAGCAGTAATTTTTCAGCAAAGCATACTCCAGTTTTTCAGGTACTCAAAGAACATACAGGAGCATTAATTGTATATATTGTATATATTTTATATATTGATATAATTAATATATAATTAATCATTAATATATTTACACACATATTAATATGCTAATTATTAATTATATATTGATATATTAATTATTTTTCTTGAAACATGCTTTATGATTAGGTGACAGTCTTGGTGGTACAGTGGTTAGCAGCACTGGAGTTCTAGGTTCAATTTCTGCCCGGGTTCTAAGGGTCATTTACAACCAAAAGTTAAAACAAATGCATAGGGTACTTGCATAGGGTATAAAGTCACTTGCAACATTAACATAAATGGTGCTTGGCGTTAACATGACATTTGCATGTAATTTTTTGGGTTCAAGGTTGCTTCTCCTATTGCAGGAACCCTGGAATTACTGTTACTTTCAGGCTTCCCTTGTGTGAATTGGTGGATTTGCACATAATTCAGAGTACGAGGCGGTTGGACACAATGACCCTTGGCACAAGTTTAACAAAGAGCAAGTAGCATGTTTGGATGCAATCACCTTAAAGCAACAGCATCAATATTCACAACAATTGGGTCTAATTTAGGGATACTGCATTTGCAGATACGTTAGTTAATGACCCCTACTCTCTTCAGTTAGTTTCTTGTTCTCTCTGCGCTTATGTAGGTTTCATCAGGGTAGTTTGATCTCTTCTGACACTCCAAAAATGTATAAGCAGATTAATTGGTACCTACACATGAGTACCAACGACAAAGTTTGAGAAGTGGGGGAAGTCCTCAAAAACAATTTTAAAAAAATAGACGTAAAGCTAAGGGCAAGGACTTTCAAGGTAATAAATTTGAACAAGACACCAGGGCCAGATGGAATATACCCCCAGGTACTGAGAGACCTTAATTCAGTTTTAGCCAGGCCTCTTTTTCTCATTTTCTCAGTTTTGTTTTCATCTGATAAGGTACCTATGGATTGGATTAAAAAATAATGTAAACTGGATTAATAAAAAATTTAAATTTGGCTTCTGTGGTGGGAAAGTTATTTGGAGGCTTGTTAATGGATCACATTCAAAATTATGTACTAGAGAATGGCATTATGAACAGTAATCAGCATTGCTTTATAAAGGACAGGTCATGTCGGACAAATTTGATTGCTATTTATAATGAGGTTATAAAAAAATTGGACGGTGGAATTACAGTAGACGTGAGCTATTGGATTTTGCCAAGGCATTTGATACAGAGCCCTGCCAATGACTATGGTCTGTTGTTCTTAATTAAGATATTCTACAAGTCCCACAGGATTCTGTATGAGGTCCACTTTAATTTAACTTGTAGATTGTAAGCTCTTTTGGGCAGGGCTCTCTTCACCTCTTGTATCGGTTATTGACTGCTTTACATGTTACTCTATATGTCCAATGTATAAAACCCACTTATTGTACAGCGCTGCGGAATATGTTGGCGCTTTATAAATAAATGTAAATAATAACTTGTTCATTAATGACTTAGGGGAGGATATTGTAAGTAATGTTTCAATGTTTGCAGATGACACAAAACTCTAAAGCCCAATTAATTCATTCAGGATGTGGCATCCATGCAGCAAAATCTTGACAAACTGGCAATCTGGGTGGCAGTCTGGCAGATGAGTGGCAGATGAGATTCAACATAGATAAATGTAAGGTCATGCACCTGGGATGTAAAAATATGCAAGCCACTTATACCCTTAATGGGACTGCACTAGGCAAGTCCATAATGGGGGCAGATTAATGATTGCTTTGTCCTTTTGGTGTGAGCAATCATAAAGGAACCCCTTTGATGTATTTTTCCACACTTGGGGGCTATAATGTGTGAGTGCAGGTTCAAGTAGAAAGCAGGGATTTACTGCCATGTGTTCTGCTAACAAGTCATAATATCAAGACAGGAAGACCAAATGTGGAGCAAACAAAGATTAAGGTGCATCGACTATACTGATTTCAGTTAGAGCCATTTTAATATATGGGCAAAAGGGGCAATTGCCCAGGGCCCACCAGGGCTTGGGGCCTACCATCAAACCTCCTATAACTTTTGACTGAAACATCCCTTAGAAATGGCACACCTCTATGGAATTTGTGACTATGATATATAAGTATATGAAGTATAAGCCATCTATTTATTTCCAGCATATATATATTAAAATTCTCCTGCCTAAAGGTGGCCATACACGCACCGATATTATCGTACGAAACCTCGTTTCGTACGATAATCGGTGCGTGTATGGCATGTCGGCGAGTCGACCGATATCGCAGGAAGCTGCCGATATCGGACGACTCGCCGATCGGACAAGTTTGAAAATTTTGATCGGGCGCCATAGAAGGCGCCTGACCAAAATTCTCCCTTCAGAGCTGAATCGGCAGAAGGAGGTAGAAATCCTATTGTTTCTACCTCCTTACCTGCCGATTCAGCCCTGAATGGTGTGTGGCGGATCTTACGATGTTTCGTGCGACCGATGGTCGTACGAAACATCGTCGGATCTCCACGTGTATGGCCACCTTAAGGGTTGTCGTTTTTTTTAAATCTCTTGGGGCACCTGTGGGTGCCAACCAGTGAGACCTTTGCCCTCATCCCACTGGTACCTTAAATCGGCCCTGATTGCAGTATGACTGCCTCAATAGCCAGAACACAGAAGATTTATCAAGTGTAGCATAAAACATTTATTTGTCTCATTTTCAAATATTTCAGATGTGAATTTCAAATATTGCCATTACAGACATGGTAGGTAGATTTTAGTGTCCTTGGATTGGTGCACTGTATTGATGGCAAAAATATATTGGAAATGGGAACCAAACACACCCTGATGAATTTATACAAGTATATAATTTGATAACGAGTCAATTCATTAAAATGTTTTTTACAATCAGGAAAGTTTTCCTAAATGAGAACAATATGACACTGTTAGGAATCAAAGCTTTGCGCTTCTGCATGTCCACAAATTTTGAGGCCAAGAATTTCGTACACTACACTAAGGGGCATATTTACTTATCCACGAACACTCCGAGCGTTCGTTCGATCGGTCCAATAGTATTTTCCGTGACTTTTTCAACACTTGTGTGATTTTTCGTCACTTTCGCAACTTTTTTGCCGATTGCGCGACTTTTTCCTATTTTTAGCACGAAAAAATCGGATCAGCTTTGCCGCTGTTTACAATTGCTCGGTACGAAAATTTTGTGACTTTCAGGATCGCCAATACGATATTATCATGACTAATACGATTTTTTCATAAGCATTTTCGTGATATTTGCGATCTTCAGAAATTTTTGTTTCCAATCCGAATTTTTCCCATTCGGGATTCAAACTCGTGTTTTGATAAATCTGCCCCTAAATATTGTATTTTCATTCTGACTGATAACCAGATTTTTAATTTGCTTACAAAGGTTAAAATATGCTCACAAATTACATTTTTGAGCATGTAGTCAAAGAAAGAATTACAGGGAACAGGGAATTCCTGCTTGGAATCCTTTAGGATTCCCTAATTCAGTATTTATATACCAGCTCCCAACACTTTATCTAGATCCCCATTGGGCTGTCTCTTAGGCACTATTATGTATTTCCCATTTGTGACATGTTTTTAACCCTCGTCATGCAAAGGTTACATATGGTTTAAAAATACACATTTTGTGCATGTTAATGTGCTTTAATCCTGCATCTCTGACCATACTAATAACCCTAAGTATCAGTACAAGTCTTTTAATATTAATGTATTTAAATATGATTCTTCTTGGGAATATTAATTTTCTCAAGCAGAATTGCAAATTCTTTGCATAATAATATGCAAAAACTAATTTCTTATAGTGAGAGTTGTGAAGTTGTGAAATTGTCTTCCTGAATTCTACCTTCTGGAAGCTATGTAATTTACTAGTAGTACATTAGGTAGCTTTATGAAGGGGTTGGGCGGCTTTTGGCAAAGGAAAAAATATAGGGTCACTAAACTAGTCCACAGGGACTGGACACTTTAAATTAAAAACAAAAAAACCTTTGAAGGCTTATTTACTAAGTATGTGGCACTGTGACCCACAATGGTCAGAAAATGTACAAGTACAAGTTACTCTTTTAATATTACAGAGAAAAAGGAAATAATAAAAAATAGAATTAATATTATTAGAATCTACATGAGATGGCCTTCCCATAATTCAGAGCTTTCTGGATAATGGGATTCCAGATAAGGAATTCTATACCTGTATTTAGGCCCTCTATGAGCTTCTGGTGAACCACAATAATGAAAATGCAGAGGTGATTCCACCCAGCTCTCTTTAAACAATGCATACTGGGATATGAAGACATATGGATCTGCTTAAATGCTACATGTAATTCTTATTTCATTCAAAAGCATGTAGAATTTTATATTATTATATAGGTGAAGTGATGAGCAAATCTGTCCTGTTTCGCTTCGCCGAAAAATTTGTGAATCTTTCAAAAGTTTGCGAAACGGCGAAAATGTTGCGCATCAAAAAAAAACCACACACAACTATTTTTGACATCCGAGACTATTCTTTTCATGTCCACGATTATTCTTTTGACACGCATCTATTTATTTTGACGCCCACGACTATTCTTTTCATGCGCGACTATTTATTTTGACACGCGACTGTTCTTTTTACACCCGCACAGCGAATTTTTCTGCTGCAAATTTTTTCATCCGGTTAGCGAAACAATCCGCCAATGGCAAAACGCGGAAATTCGCTGTGAATGCGCAATGCCTGGCGAAACATTTCACCCATTACTATATAAGTGTTTATCATTGTTTTATGTATTAAAGTAGTATTCCAGTATTTCATATATACAGTGTTGGCTTAACTACTACTATTTATGTGAAATAAAATATGAAAGATGTATGTTATATAATGTATATACTGTGTGTCATTTTTTATTTTGCACAGAGATTTTATTGTCTGCGCTGCCGTATGTAGCATTATCATTAAACATGTGGTATATATAGACATCAATGATAATTTAAAACCAGAAATTTTTAGATGTTGTGACTATGCATCAGCATTCCATACATAAGGACAAAAGACTGCAGATTGTCTCAACAAATCACACTTAACTATTACTTAACTGTTACTATTGGCATGTATAAAAATAAATATATCATGTGCTCACTGAAGTATTGCATACATATTATTGTTTATTATCCACTTCAGTCTCCATTTCAGTGCAATTCAGGACACCTTCATCAGTGGAATAATGCCCTAATGAATCTATGGATGAATAGGATGCATAATATTTACACAGGAGGCGTAAATGAGCACTGAAGAGTAATGTTTTTAAACTTTGTTGATTTTTAATTGTCTTTCCAGATATGTACTGCCTTAAAACGAGAATGTGATATGTAAATACAGTACTGCACATATGGTAATTTTGGTAATACAGCTTCTACATATTTAATATGTGTGGTACTTCTTAGTTTGTATCCTTTGGGTATCTTATTCACCATGGATAGTGATGAGCAAATCTGTCCTGTTTCGGTTCACCGTAAAATTTGCGATACAACAAGAAAATTTGTGAAACAATGAAAAATCAGCGAAACACATTTGTCGCCCGCATTTTTTTTGTTGCCTGTGTCTTTTTTTTACGCAACCGCACCTATTTTTACGCAACCGCCTTCAATTTGACGTGGGCACGACTTTTTTTGATGCGCGGCAAATTTTTCTGTGGCGAATTTTCACTGAAGTTTCGCAAAACAATTCGCCAATGGCGAAATGCAGAAATTTGCTGAGAATCCATGCCTGCCGAAAAAATTCGCTCATCACTATTCATGGAATGCTAATATTGGCAATGCCTGGTAATGAGAACTTCTTCACTGAATCAATTAATTTTTTAATTGAATTCCAAGGATCACCCGTAATGTATTTATTATAAATGCTGGAAGCAAGAATGACATGCTATTTCTTTATCCAATCACTGAGGGTCGGGAGGTTGTCTATTTATATAAGTGGTGAGTGTACATAATGTGTAAAAAAAAACAGTGGTTACATGAAATATGTTGTGTTAAATAAATGGAACATTTACCTCTTTGTTGTGTTGTGGTGGCTTACTCCACATATGGTTTCTGAATAAGAAGATAATTTTGTGGATTGAAGCAGTGGAAAAGGTACAATAAACATCTTGAATAATAACTGTACATTTGTTTTGTGGTATTTTTGGATTTAACAATTCAACATGGGCGAATCTTTATCCTGTGTTTACCTGGCCAAGAGTTGTGGTTACCTAATTAAAAAGTTACCTTTTCTGGCTTTTTATTTGCAATATTCTAAATGTAGTCTAAATTTATTTGACTAGACATTTATCTCTCCTGCAGCTACTTTTCCTCTTTCATACTGCCAAAATGTATTATCATGTTTTGGGAGTGTCCAGATGCCAATGAAACTATCAGGACAACACAGAGACAAGAATCGTTTTGCAGGTCATTTTCTGTAAATAACACACATTGGTAATAGCTGTA
This sequence comes from Xenopus tropicalis, assembly GCF_000004195.4. Lineage (NCBI taxonomy): Eukaryota > Metazoa > Chordata > Amphibia > Anura > Pipidae > Xenopus > Xenopus tropicalis. The sequence goes on from NC_030680.2 coordinate 42,316,579, forward strand.
CCCTATACATATAAATATATTTAATATACATCCCTTATTGTGTCAGCCTTTTGAGTCATGATGTTTTTAGCATTGAAGGAAACTACTTGCTCTATTAAATTCTGATGAAATGATCCACAAACATTCTGTGGGTGCTACATATTTTCTTAATTGACATCACTTGGGAATGGTTTGTCCTTTGACCTCCAAACATAATTTCTAAAGACTTAATTGTCCATACAAATATCTATCACTTGTAGCCAACCACGAACAGTTACTGCATGTCGCATTTTACCTTTCATTGACAGGCAGCCTATCATTAGGACTTCTGCAGAAATATTACCCTGCCTAGGCTAAATTATATGGATATGACAGCAGTGTTAAAAAACAAATGTTTACAGATGATCAGAAAACAAGATTTCCAAATAAACTACATTTAAGGGTCTACAGTGATTGGGCAGCATAAATTAAAAATCACAGCTTTGTAGATATCTTCTATTTTACAGTTTTTTCTGCTGTATATCATTTTACACAGTATGTTAAATGGACCCCTAAATACAGTCATAAAAAATTACAAAATATTTTTAAACATACTGTAGAGGAGAGCACATAGCAGGGAGCTGCTACATTTCCCACACAGCCACCAATAAAAGATTAATTTGCTCATTAGGAACAGCATTCAAGTGTAAACCAGAATAAAGAGACATGAGGGTTGATTCACTAAAGGTCGATAAGCGTTATTGCATGCCTTTTTGCGGTAAAATTGATGCGAAAAAAATGCGCAATTCGCTAAAGTATTATCGCATGCGTTAAGTCGCATAGCATGTGCGTTAAATAGCGCACATTCGAATGTGTTAATTTTAACGCATTGCATTAATTCTCGTGCAGAAATAATACTAACGCATGATTCAAAAACACTTAGACGCGCTAAATATCGCATTAGTCTGTGTGAAAATTAACACCTACTTGGGGCAGGCGGTAATTATAGAAAAGTACAGTTCATGAGCTTTTGGCAACACAATATGGACTTTGCAGTGTGGCCCTGGAGTGATGCATCCTCCAGTTTGCAGGGAAATGGTCATTTTCAGAACAGTAGTTTTCCGAAAGTAATGGCGTGTATGGCTAATATGGCGTGCATTTCTTCATTTTTCGCTCTGCATTAATTAGCGCGCGTTGCAGCAAATACAGCACAAAAATAGTCTTCGCGACTTAAATAACACAAACAGCATTGGGCCTGATTCACTAAAGGGCGATAAAAATTATCGCATGCTTTTTCGCGTTAAAAAACGCAAAATAACTTGCGCGCAATTCACCATAGTATTATCGCGTGCGAAAAATCGCCATTTTCGCATGGGGTATTTCTTGCACTAGTTTTACCGTTTTGCGTTAATTTCCGCGCTGAAAAGAATACGATCGCATGATTCACTATAACTTTTGCGCGCTAAATATCGCATTCGGCTATACGAAAATTAACACCTACTACAGGCAGGCGAAAAATTATACAAAAGTACAGTAAATGATTTTTTGCAATAAAATATGGACTTACAGTGTTATTTATTCAAGTCTGTGTTTCCCCCAGAGTGACGCAGCCGCCAGTTTGCAGCGAAATGTTCATTTTTAATACAGTAATTTTCCGCAAGTATTGGCGTGTATGGCTAACATGGCGTGCGTTTATTTGCGCAACTATTTCTATTTGGCTACAAGTGATGAAATGTTTCGCCAGGCATGGATTCGCAGCGAATATTTGGACGTGCGTTGAATTTTTTCGCGGCGGATTTTTTCATGCGTTTCGCAAAACAATCCGCCAATGGCAAAACGCATGAAAAAATTCGCCACGCAAAAATTCACCGCACATCCAAAAATTGATACAAGTGTCAAAAAATAATAGTCACGGGCAACAATTTTTTTGCCCGCACAACATTTTTGCCGTTTCGGGGATCTTTCGAAAGATTTGCTAATTTTTCACTAAAGAAACCAGAACACATTTGCTCATCACTAGTGGCTACTATTTATAAGCATCTACTATTTATATGTGGCTAATATTTATATACACCATTTATATGCTTCGACAATTTTTATACACTATTTCTATGCTACCATTCATATTCGGTGATTATTCGCGTAATTTAGCGCATGTACAGGCAAATACCGCATTGAAATAGTCTTTCGCAAGTTAAATAACGCTTGCAATATCGCGCGTAAAAAAGCGCGAGTATGCTTATAGTGAATCGTGCGAAAAATCGCCAAAATTAAGCGGCGGTAAAAATTTTAGCGCACAATAAGAATAGCGCACGTTTTATCGCCCTTTAGTGAATCAGGCCCATTGTGTCTAAATTAACGCAAGTATCCTTTTAGTGTATCGTGCATTAAGTCGCGAAAAATAAGACGCAATAAAATTTTTAATGTATGCTATAAATAGCGCTCGTTTTATCGCACTTTAGTGAATCAACCCTATCGCCTTTATGGCCTATACATATAAGAGAATTTGTTCTTTGGATAGGAGAGAAGTGTGTACTGTACATAACAGAGATGTTATATTTCCCCAAAAAACTGATAAATCCCATCATACACTTTACTGGTTAGCTTTCTATGTAGATGAGAAAAGTCTGCTGAATTTTAAACAGTCACTGACAAAAGTGCTAAAATGAATGACCTTTTCTTTTGTGGCAGGAAGCTTTAATGACTTCAACTTCAGTCAAACCTGAAGAGATTTCAAGCTTTAGTTTGTATAATATTTATTTTTCAAGATAGGTGTCACTGTGGTTAAAGTGTCAGTGGTGGACAAACAAATAAGACCAGTCTAAGTGGTAAAATGTTTGTTTTTTTTAGTGTCTTTACTTTACTAGTATTAGTGCTTGCTGCCTATAAGTGGAACAGAAAGTGAGGTACTTACTCCAAAGGATGGGGTGACCCTTAAGATGCATGGTGTAGGTATAGAGTCTGTTATCCAAATGCTTGGCATCTGGGATTGTGGCTAAAGGATCTTTCAGTAATGTGCATCACTAAGCATCACTACCAAAAATAAAAACAAGGAATGAAGAAAGCAGTCCTTATTTTATATGAAAAGCAAATAATTATATGGAGAATCATCTGAAGACTTTTAGGGGCAGATTTATCAAAATGTGAGTTTAAAGCTCAATACATAAAAACTCACCCACGTTCTATTCGTACTCACCATTTGATAAATATGCTTCTGAAAATCCCATAGGAATATGGGTGAGTTTTTTGTATTAAGCGCTAAACTTTTGATAAATCTGCCCCTTAATGTGTGAGTTTCTGATCTTTGTTAAGGGAGTTCTCTGCTTAATACTTTTACTACTTAGACTTTAGCCTAAGACAACCATTATCAGTTAGGTGTAGTAAATCTCTTTGCTGCTCACTGTGGTTTTCATGTCTAAAATGATAGACTTCAGGTTCTGTTCCTCATGGTAATCTTGCATTGGGTTACATATTAAAAATAGGGCCAGCACCTCTAACCTACTACTGAATACAAGCCTGTGACAACTTTGGACATCCACAAAAGGGAACATTAAGAGGTACATTACTGTGCTCTTATATTGGCTTAGGGGTATATATATTGTTGTTTTGATTAAGTCTATCCTTATATATATTTTTAAGATATATAAGGTGGCGGCTAAATGATCGACTGTATCATATTGACGCAGTTCTATATTACCTATTTTTCCTGTGAATTCTTGCAATGGCCAATTTTTATGGATATAAACAAAGACCTCTGCCTTCTTATTAGGACTATAAGGCATAAAACACAAATGTATTATGTTCAGAGTACAATCTGTATAACCTACCTGTATTAAGTGTATTTATTTTCAATACTTATGTCTTTACCGTTTAAGCTGGTAAATGTAACCATTTTACCAATATACATGGTAAGTTTAAACTGGCGAATTTGGACTTTTCATTAATAGAAAGAAATCCTACCATTTTTACTCAATATCACACACAAAACATTGTACTGAATTTTAATAAATAAACCTCTAACTGTTTCTTTGTATTATTTTTACAAATAAAACCTCCTACTCAATTTAATACATTTTTGTTCTATGAACTATTTTGCTCAGTTTGACATTAACTGTTTGTTAAAATTGATTTTCCGGTGTTAATCTTGTTTCAATATCATTCTGTTCAAGATTCATTTGAAGATACAAATCCTGCTCCTGGGTAAGGTGTTTTGCCGGTGGACAAATGTACAGCTAGTATCTAGATGCTAGTTTTCTTTTAAATTCTCTGAACCTGTACCTTACGGCTGCTGCTGTTAAAGACAACGTTAGAGAGCAAGGAAAGAAAAATCACAGCTTTGATTTACTCACGCCTCAAGGCCTTAAAACCAAGCTGAAACACTTCGAAGATGGACATTTATTTTTTGACTGAAACTGAAGTGACAGCTAGATAAAGATAATATGTTTCTGCCCTCCATCCACCTTATCAACCCATTCACTGTCATATTATTTGTAATCTGATCAGACCAACCCCATAGTCATGTTATGGGGTCTGCAGAGAACAACTAAGGAAAGGCCTCTGGTGTTTTAACTACTTCACTTCAACAGCAGCAATTACCGCTTGACAAGCAACAGGAAATAAATCATCTTCTCAGAAGCATTTACTATCAACAGTGGGTCTCGGTATCAAAACCTTCTGGGAAGAATATGGATAATGTTCATCACCCTCACTTGTTTTTGTTGCTGGCACATTTTGAGTGTCATTGGAAAATCCTTTCTAGAATAATGAAAAATGACACGATAAAAACAATAAATGTTTCATTAATTACTATTATGGTCAATTAAAGGTGATCATATTTTTCTGGATAAGAAATATTATAAAAATAGCTCAAGACCTAAATTACTGCTATAGGAACATAAGGTTATTGTTTTTCTACTATTTATTTTAAAAGGCAAATCCACCCAAACACAACTTAAGCATTTTGAAGTAAACATAGTTTCAAGCAACTTTGCAATCTACATCAATTTAAATATATGCAGCCTTCTTCAGCCTGCATCCTCCAAATCCCACAATTCCCTGCACACGTGATGTCAATAAGGAAAGGAACATCCCAGTGCAATGCATTTTAGGTTATGTAGTTCCTGCATGCTGTCTGTACGCTATAAAAAAGTTGTTACAATTTGTAACATCAATGTTTTAGCCCCTCCTCCCCTGCCGGGATTTCAAACTGTTTTACAGCTGGATTTAGCATAAAAATTGTATTTATTCATACTTTTTTTTTTGGGGGGGGGTTATATATATTTTATTTACTTAAAAAAAACTAACACACAAAACTAAAACATTGTTTACAATGAAGTATTATTTTGGCACAAATTAATTTGTGAGTCCAAGCAGGTACATGCCCATGGTAATGGCTAGAAGTTTCATTTCATACTTTTTAAAGGAACAGATTACAGTGATAGGTTTATTATGGGTTTCTGTGTTGTGTGAGGCTCTTTAACAAATTTTGGTTCAGAAGCCAGAGTTACTATAAGTTTGTGTCAGCATTTTTTTATGCGTAACAGATCTTGCCAGACTAGTTTAGTTGCCTTTTATGAGGAGGTAAGCAGGAACCTCGATGCTGGAATGGCAGTTGATGTCATCTACTTGGACTTTGCTAAAGCGTTTGATACAGTACCTCACAGAAGGTTAATGATCAAATTAAGGAATATTGGCCTAGAACATAATATTTGTAATTGGATAGAGAACTGGCTGAAGGATAGATTACAAAGAGTGGTGGTAAATGGAACATTTTCTAATTGGACCAGTGTGGTTAGTGGAGTCCCGCAGGGGTCAGTCCTTGGTCCTATGCTTTTTAACTTGTTTATTAATGACCTGGAGGTGGGCATAGACAGTACTGTTTCTATTTTTGCTGATGACACTAAATTGTGCAAAACTATAAGTTCCATGCAGGATGCTGCCGCTTTGCAGAGCGATTTGAAAAAATTGGAAAACTGGGCAGCAAACTGGAAAATGAGGTTCAATGTTGATAAGTGCAAAGTTATGCATTTTGGTAGAAATAATATAAACGCGAACTATCTACTGAATGGTAGTGTGTTGGGGGTTTCCTTAATGGAGAAGGATCTAGGGGTTTTTGTAGATAACAAGTTGTCTAATTCCAGGCAGTGTCATTCTGTGGCTACTAAAGCAAATAAAGTGCTGTCTTGTATAAAAAAGGGCATTGACTCAAGGGATGAGAACATAATTTTGCCCCTTTATAGGTCCCTGGTAAGGCCTCACCTTGAGTATGCAGTGCAGTTTGGGCTCCAGTCCTTAAGAAGGATATTAATAAGCTGTTAAATTAAAGTAAATGTATTATTTTCTTAATATTCACATGATTATATTTACACACACTATGGGGCAGATTTATCAAAATGTGAGATTAGAGTTTACCACAGAAAAACTCTATTTATTCCTATGGGGTTTTTAGAAGTGTATTTATCAAAAGGTGAAAATTAGAACTCGGCATTTGATAAATAAACTTCTAGAAAACCCATAGGAATGAATACTAGGTGGGTGAGTTTTTATCTATTAAGCTCTAAACTCAAATTTTGATAAATCTACCCCTAAGTTTTACTAGATTATGGTTCCTTATATAAATATCTCCTTAAACACAAGCATTATTGTAGTTGAGTGACACATTTTCACCATACGTTGGTTCTCACTCTTCTTTAACCCTTTTAAATTCTCTCTGTTATAACTGAAAGAATTTACTGCTTTGACGACAACTTATTGCTACAGAGCTTTTTGGACAACTGCACTTTTATCATTTTTGACCACAAATTAAAAAATCCTTAGAGGACATATACAGCTTACATTATCTACAATGTAACAAAATAAATAACACTGGGCACATATCTACCACCCAAATGCTATCATTTGTACTGCATATATCCAGTGTTAGACTGGCCCACCAGGATACCAGGAAAACTCCCAGTGGGCCCAGGTGTCCTAACCATTTGGCCTACTTCATTGTCATTCCCTATTTCTGAGGAGAAATGATGGAAGGGTAGATGCTAGCTGCTAGGCTGCGGATATCGGTCGACTTGCCGATCGCCCGGGTTAAAAGATTTTGATTGGGCACCATTGAAGGCTCCCAAGCAAAATCTATGTTCTGGGCTGAATCAGCAGACGGAGGCAGACATCCTATTGTTTCTACCTCCATATCTGACGATTCAGCCCTGAACGTCAGTGGAGGGTTGAAATGATCTTTTGTGCGAGCGATGGTAGCACGAAAGATCCAAAATCGCCACGTGTGTGGCCAGCTTAAGTTTGTTTGCCTCTATTTGCATAAAAACCAAATAAGAGTTCTTGTACTGACATTTTTGAACTGTGCGAGTGTTTTAATTTAAGACATCATTATAAAAGAATTGACCTTATACTGTTGGCTAAAAATATGTCTAAATACTTTTTGCCACATTGTGTAAAAATCATGGTTCATGGTCATCTATGGTTCTGATCACAAAAACTCATTTCTTCAGTTCAAAATAAATGTCAGGACAAACCAAATTATGAGAATAAATTATTTTCCACCCACATAATATATCAGAACAAAAATCAGTTCATTGATTTGCCTTTAAGTCTGTCACACATAATAAAACCTCCTGCCATCAACATTTTAAATTAATAATGAAATGCATATTTTTATGACATTTTGTAATGTGAAACACATTTCACTAGCACAAATAACATTTTAGTTTTCCAGATTACAAAATTATTTTGAAACTTTTTTTTTGTTCTTAATCAACAAAACATATATGGTCACAAAATACATTTTGTGACCAAAATACAAAAATACAAAATATATTTTGTGACCGTTAACTTATTCTGTTAATAAAAAGTTTTGTTCTCTATTGCAGTAGAGATTTTATTTATTATTTTTTAGGGTTTTTTTGCACATATAATTTTTTCCCTATTCATTGCATTTTGATTCAACAAAATTATTCTGATCACAAAAATTAATTTCTTGAGCTAAAAATAAATCAGGACAACAGGATTAGAATAAATTATTTTCCACCCACAAAATATATTAGAACAAAGCATTTTTAACATTTTTGTTTACCAGATTACAAAATTATTTTGAACATTTTCTTTATTCTTGATCAACAATACCACAGTCAAAATACATGTGACTGTTAACTCATTCTATAAATAAAAAGTTTTGTTCTCAAAAATTGTTTAAAAAAATGTATTTGCAACAGCATATGTGTTTTGCATATAAAGAATATATTTTGTATTGGATTTAATTTCTACACAATCATGAAACAAGTACTGTAGAGTGATCACTGGCAAAATATGAGGCCAGATTTATCCAATAGCAGCATTTTTAACCCATCCAAATATGTAATTGGAAAACAAAGATGTTCAAAATGCCTAGCAGTACTTAAAAGTAAATACTGATAGGCACACATTATTAGCAGTACTTAATGTTTGTCCTCCATTTTTCTAATCTTTATGTTTTATTCATAAATGATCCCATCATCTCAACATAACTATAAACTAGGAAAACAACAGACTTGCCAAATTACAAATGACCACTGTTAGGAACTGGTTTAAAACAGGGGACTTGGCTTTTCCAGGTTAAGCCACAGGAGGCAGTGTGGTTGGGACCTGGCAGGTTATGTGAATGACTCTTTCACCTGTCTGTATTCCCTGGCACCTGTCCTCAGTCCAGCTGCATGCAATAGTCTAAATCACAAGCATCCTGAAAGTTCATGGAGGTGCCAAATAAGGGCTAAGATTGGCTATTAGGAAAATATCGCGGAAATTCGCTGCAAATCTATGCCTGGTGAAACATTTCGCCCATCACTAATTCTCATGGATAAACATTATAAATTCCTTTGGGAATCATGGTATACTTACTGTATGTTTTTTCAAATAATAGAGACTCGTCCTCCCTGTCAATTGAATTTATTTGCTAAATTCAATTAAATTAGTTGATTCAATTTATATCGCCTTTCTAAAATGACTTGCCAAAAATAATAATCATGTACATTTCATACTGTGATATCCATCTAGCTGTTAATATGAAGTGGTACTTTAAAATTATATTTTTCCTGTGTTCAAATTAATGAAGCTAAACATTTGCTTGTATTGTGCATAGATGGTTGCATAGAAGCAGGGGGATTGTGACCTTGATCCATGCTATTTTGAGCTTCACTTGTTCCTAGGTCACTAAAATTCATGTCATTGCCTCATACATATGTGCATCATTTCCATGATACAATGTCTAACATCTCACTAAGTAACACCATCATTTGCATAATTACTGCAAAAGCCTGAGCCTTTAATGCAACTGAAATTAAAATGCTGAATAATAATAAAATATGTAGTGTTAAATGTTATCATGATCTATAAAGCTGCACACAATGCATTGTATTAGATAGTGACAGTATGGGGTATAATTGCTTTAATGTGAGCAATTAAGCATAAGTGCATATGATTTGAGAGTGCGGCCTACATTCCTTGGGATGATTACAGTGATCAATGAGCATGATTTGTAAGCTGCTTGCTATTGATCGAATGGTAAAATGGTTGACCTTTTTCCTGCAGGAAGTAATTTGCTAAATTATGACACACAGAGTCCCTCTTAGTTCAGATGTGATCAGTAATGTAGCCCAGATCTTAAAATAGTAAAAGATAAAACAAAATCCATACTTGTCGATCAATAGTTGAAACAGTTTAAAGTAGAATGTTAATAAAATAGTTTGAATATGGTAAATTGACAGAATACATCACAACAAATATATTTCAAAAATAGATTGCATATCCCAATAACATACTCACTATTCAAGCATATGACTTGACCATTATAACAGTATTTGGAACCCATCCCTTCCATTCCCCACCAATACCCAACATTTTATAAAGATACAAATAATTTGAAATGCGAACAACTCTGTCATGGCCATGATAATAGATCACTCTTCCATTGTCTCCTACTCTGTAGTCAGCAAATTCCAATTTCAAATTTACACAGTATAGTATTAATTGCATATACTGACACCTTATTTTGCAAGTCAGTAACAATGTAATTAATAAACAAAAAAATTACATTCCTAGCACTGCTCACTCTGGTACTCTGGCCCAAACAGAATATGCATTATTTAGAACAACTGTCTTCTCTCTCCCTCAATACAGTGTCATTCTCCTAGACTAGCTGCCTCAATATTTGAAAACAAATTTGTATTTAAAACAATATGAAATGTTTCTTTTTTGCATTTGACCCTTAATATATTAATGTAGGCTCTTTGTAAACAATTTACTAGGTATAATGTTATCCCAAGCAAAATATATATTATCTCTGAATAACCTTTTACCATTGTATAGTTTGCCACTGAAGGTGGTTTGTTGGAAGAACTTTTCATAAATGGATATGAATGACATAGTAACACATGGCACCTTAGGTAAAAAAACAAACATTTCCATTGAGTGCAACCTTTTATGTCTATATGAACCTTGCCTAATTGCTAGCTGATGCAGGGGAAGGCAAGAAAACCCATCTGAAGCATTTTCAATTTGCCCCAGAGGGTGAAAAAATGTCTTCCTGACCAAGATGGCAATTGGGTCTAACCCTGAATTGATTTGGTAAAAAACAACTCAACCCCTTCTTAAAGCTATGTAATGTATTTGCCGTACAAGTGACTCAAGGAGAGAATTCCACAAGTTCACAGCTGTCACTATAAAAAAACACATTCCGATTATTAAGATGGATCCTCTTTCTAAATGGAATGGAAGTCCTTCTGTTGGAAGAACCCTCTGTTAAATAAAGCATTAAGTCATTTATTTTATGGTTCCCTTATATATTTATTCAAAGTTATTATTTCCCCTTAAGTGTCTCTTTTCCAGCAATAAATAACCCTAAAGTCGCGAGTCATTCCTCATAACTGAAATTTTCCATAACATCTTAGTTGCCCTTTTTTTTCTTTTGCCTTACAGTTGTTTGATATGATGGACATTGCTTGCTATATTTCTAATTTATAAACAAAACTAATGTCTCTTTCTTTAGCTTTGATGCGTTTAGAGCCACAATTGTGTTTATTGAATGTAAAAGGCTTGTCCCTGTAGTAATTAATAGAAAGTACCCAATGAGGCAGATTTACTAAAACTCTAACACTTCTCATTTTTTTTTATTTTAAAATTCGGATAAATTTGTTTTCACGACTATCTTACATTTACTAAAAAGACAGAACTGAAAAAGTCTGGGCAGGAAAAAGTTGTGAAACTGAGCTATTTGAATTGTCGCTCCAAAACCTCTACTTTTTGGAATTTTTGCACAAAATATCAGCAGCAAAAATTTGAAACCTCTAAACAAAAAGAAAACACAAAAGAAGGATTCTCCATGGAAAGGAAAGAATCAGCCACAGACAGCTACATGATTTCGGCAAGTTTTAGCTGGCGAATTGTCAGATTCGTTTTTTAGCCATTTTCATGCATAGCAAATCTTGAAAAATTTGTGTTTTTTTCTGTGACTTTTGGCGCTAAAAAATTTAAATCGGTAAGAAACAATTTGAGCATTAGTAAATGGCTCCCCATGTGTCTATTGTTCTTAAGGTGCATAAGTGAAAGGCAGACCATTAGATCAAAAATTCTTTAATTCCTTCTGTCTCCCGGTAGTTCCTTTATGTTTATTGGCACTTCAAGTTTCGATTTTCTCATTTTCAACATAATCTTCTTGAGTAGCAGCTCTGAGCTTAGTGTCCTGTTATGGCTATGGTTTTGTTTTCAGTACATTAACAATGTATTGCCTGAATTGTTTAGAAGAGTAGCATTAAAAGGAGATATTAAGACATTCATCTTTTAACAACTGTATTCCCCTTTGTGGAGTTATTGATACCTAACCATTGTTGCAAAAGTTTAAAACTGAAGTTGATTTTTGTAAGCCAAACCAAACATTGCAGTCTGTATTCTCGGTCATTAATTTATTTATTGAGAAGTCTTAAGGTGGCCATACACATTCAGATTTTAGTCTTCTAACGTTCCGAAAAACGTTTGGATATTGATATGTTTAGATGCAATAATTTAAATTCTAAAATCTAAAATTGTAGAATAAAGTCCTGAAAATAACAAATCAGAGGATGTTCTGCACATGTAATAATTGGCAGACAACAATCGGACAAAAGTGGCATCCCGGAAATGTGTTGTAGGTCAAACAATGATATCACCAGATACACACTACATGCACAGATTTTATCATTATCCAGTCAAAATTATTCTAACCTGTCCGATCGACTAAACTACCGATTGCCATGGTAAAAAAATTATCAAGATTAAGTTTTGTATGATTATACTGTTGTGTATAGGGCCAGCTTTATCCCTTCACTCCATAATGGGTAGACTTCACACAGTTACATATATTGTATGTTGGAAGGGCTGGTCCTAGGTGTTATTTAAGGTATAAACTAGGTGAATTAATTCACCCTACTGAACAACAGCTTTCTCAATGAAATGTATTACTAAATGGAATGGTAGAGTTTTATTGCAATGCCGAGCATTTTATTTCATTAAACAATGTAAGCAATTATAATTGTGTTGTTTTACCTATCTGTTCCATGAGAAGGTTCCAACTAATTACAGTATGTGTGTACCTATTTAATACTGATATCTCAACAAGCACTGAACCTGAACTGGGACTGTTGGGAGTAATTGTCTGCATTGCATGGCTGCTGTTTGTCTATCGATAAAAAAGTTCTGTGTATGCATATGGTTATATGGCCATGTCCTACTTAAAAACCTATACTAAGCATGTTTAGAAGGTACAGGATCTATTAGCCAGAATGCTTGGGACCAGGGGCTTTTCGGATACGTATGTAATATGGATCACCATACCTTATCTCTGCTAAAAATAATTTATAAACTAAAGGATTCTGTCATGATTTTTATGGTTTACTTTTTATTTCTAAATTACACTGTTTACATTGCAAATAATTTTCGGTACTATTTAAATCTTGAACCAACAAATGGCGTGTTGGCACTACTGTCTTAGTTCATTGTGTCTGATTTTGAGAATTTAGAAGAAGCCAGCACTACAAAACAGAAATACTTTCAAATAAGCCATTGTTTTTCCTACTCAATGTACTGTTAATATGACCCACGTAACATAATAGCACAACAGTGTTTCTTCTGCTTGGGTGCTATTCTCATGGTAACATGGTGGTAACTGCATTTAGCAATGCAAACAATTTCTGAACTCATTATCTCTGCAATACTGAAATCTTTTCCTGCCTTCAAGAAACCTGCTTTTTTAAATGGTAAGAGGGTCTGGAGTGTCAGAAATCATATTGTATTTAATGTATCTGGGGCTAAAGTTTTCACTGCTTCTCACTGTATTTAATGTATTTGGGGTTAATTACCCACTGCTTCCCACTGTATTCAATGTATTTGTGGTGCCACTACCCAATGTCTCTCACTGTATTAAATGTATTTATGAACTGGAGTTATTGTTCATAGAAGTCACTGTACCATTATTTACATATACTGTGTGTATATATCTATATACACTTTACTGTACAAGCTAATTGAGGCTAATGGCACATAGGGCACTTTTTACACAGTGTATTTTAGCTGGCAGAAAATTGCCTAAAGTTACCCTAAATTAATGGAAGGCAATAAAGCCTGTTTTGCCTGTTCACCCAATCACTAAAATATAGAAAAGTACCAATAGTACCATAAGCCCATGGCGTTCAGTTCAGGCAGCTGAATCTTTCAGCAGAGCTGTCAGAGTGTTGCTATCTTGTTGCCTGCCTATTGTTCTGCTGATTGGCTTCTGGAGGTAAGGAAAAGGTAGGGGGTGACATACCTCCAACTTGCAGTGCAGAAGTAAAGAGATACTGAAGTTTATCAAAGTACAGATCACATGGCTTTGGGCACCTGGTAAAGTAAGGAAATGGCTAGCCCACATGTCAAATTACACTGAATTTCAATGCAGAATTCTGCTGGAGCAGCACTGTTAACTGTGCTATCATGATAGCACATCAAATGTGCTATCATGTCATGCTATGACCGTAATTTAAAAACTCACGCAGGGCTGTGGGCCCAATTATTTGATTAACTTAGCTTTAAAATGCCAAACTTATTTTTTAAAGAAAGGTCGATTTGAGACAGATGGCTCATAAATAGGGCCCTAAGTGTTATTATATAGAATATTCCTTGCAGATAAGACAAAAAACAAATCAGATGGAAAAGGAAAAATAAAAAACATTAAGACAAGATTGAAATGTAAACATATCTTGGTACATTAACATCAATATATATACCTCAGAAATAGAAATAGCTTTAGTTAATACTTAATGTGTAGACAATAAAGTTAAAAAGTATTACTACACTGAAAGCAGCAAATGTTGGAAATGCCAAACCCCAGAGGTAGCTTTTTTCTATAATCTTTAGCCCTGTTCTGCTGTTCAGTATCGTAGGAAAAATCCATAAAGACTGCCAATCAATCTGGTAAAATTCTTGCCAGTACACAATCAAGGCTTTTCTTCAGCTGCTCAAGGTAGGTAGGTATCATTTTAGTTAAAGGAACAGTAAAAATTAAAGTTTAATGCTTTCTAATTCTATTGGCTTCGCTTATGAACATCTGTGTGTTAGGTAAACGTGGTTACTAGGGTCTGTGATCACCCTTGATAATTCATTAGCAAAGTCAGTTGAGAAACTGAAGTAAATAACAAATGTAATATGCTCTGTTGTATCTTCTGCAGAATTGTTCCTTTTAAAATGTTGCACTCTAAAATTAGAGCTTCTTAAACAGTGTCTCATGAAGCAGCCCAGATCCCTTGACTGCTTTATTGAATCTCGTGATTCAACCAGCTCACATCAAATATGTAACAGTAGCTGCTGTGGGTCCATTCAGGGACCTGACTGTCCAAATCTCTAAACCTAGTATAGTAATTTAAAGTTGATTCTTTATTTCTGCTTTAACAGCCTAAGTTTTATTTGGGTTGGAACACCACAAACTACCACAAAAGCATTAGTGTTGGTTGGGCCATCAGACTCTACTTGCAGTTAGTGTTTAATTTCAGCCCAAAAGTCTTAAGTTATGTTGAGGTCATAGTTCTGTACTGGTCAATCAGATTCTTGCAGTCACATCTCAGAAAACTAATTTTGTATGAACCCTGCATGGGGGCATAACCATGCTGAAAAAAAATAAAAGGTCTTCCACAAACAGTTGCAAAAAAACTCTACTTTGGTAGAAATAATATAAACGCGAACTATCTACTGAATGGTAGTGTGTTGGGGGCATCCTTAATGGAGAAGGATCTAGGGGTTTTTGTAGATCACAAGTTATCTAATTCCAGGCAGTGTCATTCTGTGGCTACTACAGCAAATAAAGTGTTGTCTTGTATAAAAAAGGGCATTGACTCAAGGGATGAGAACATATTTTTGCCTCTTTATAGGTCCCTGGTAAGGCCTCACCTTGAGTATGCAGTGCAGTTTTGGGCTCCAGTCCTTAAGAAGGATATTAATGAGCTGGAGAGAGTGCAGAGACGTGCAACTAAACTGGTAAAGGGGATGGAAGATTTAAGCTATGAGGTTAGACTGTCGAGGTTGGGGTTGTTTTCTCTGGAAAAGAGGCGCTTGCGAGGGGACATGATTACTCTGTACAAGTACATTAGAGGGGATTATAGGCAGTTGGGGGATGTTCTTTTTTCCCATAAAAACAATCAGCGCACCAGAGGTCACCCCTATAGATTAGAGGAACAGAGCTTCCATTTGAAGCAGCGTAGGTGGTTTTTCACGGTGAGGGCAGTGAGGCTGTGGAATGCCCTTCCTAGTGATGTGGTAATGGCAGACTCTGTTAATGCCTTTAAGAGGGGCCTGGATGAGTTCTTGAACAATCAGAATATCCAAGGCTATTGTGATACTAATATCTACAGTTAGTATTACTGGTTGTATATATAGTTTATGTATGACGAGTGTATAGATTGGTTAGTATAGGTTGTGTGCTGGGTTTACTCGGATGGGTTGAACTTGATGGACAATGGTCTTTTTTCAACCCTATGTAACTATGTAACTATGTAACCCTTGCAAACAGATCTAGAAGAAGAGACAGTTCCATACTTCTGCACATGTTTTATTTTTATAAATGGCAAGTAGAAAATGTTTAGGACTAAACCCATTACCAAAGCCTATTGTTCTTTTGTTTCTGTTTTGCATCTATTAGAGTAATTTAATAAATGTTCTTAATGTAAAAAATATGTATGATATCGTTTTTACACTCTTAGCCTGTTTTCTTACATTAGACTCAAATTAGTTTTAGATTAATACAGTACCACTTATACTTCAAGCTCTTCGTAAAACGTACCCTTGCCATAAAATATGGGGATATTATATAGTTCCGTGACCATATAAAAACAATAGGCTGAAGGCAGAGTCCTTTAATACAGGTCATTGAATTGAAGGTGACTTCTAATATCCTCATATTTTACAACAGGGGTTACTTTATTATAATACATAAGTTTCAATGAGTCATGTGACAGACATTACATCACTAAAAAACAATTATAACTGATAATATTACCAAGCACCATTTATAAGGATATAATTTACAATATATTAATGACTCTTGTGTAGTATATGCAGATATGTATCACATTATATATCTGTATAAATTCACCAGTCTTCTTTTAGTAGATCATAGTAGATCACCAGTCAGTAGTCAAATACCTCTTTTAGTAGATCATATTTAGTAGATTTGGGTTATTTAAAATATATTATTCTTTGTACATCTTTGTAAGAATATCCATATTGCTTTATAAATAGATGGCCTTCACACAAATCTAGGTAAAACAGCCACTGTCATAATTTGGAGTACCATCCTAAAATCTACAGTACTTAAAATAGTAAATATATTTGAAAAAAATAGTATGTTTTTTCTATGACTTATGCTAGCTAAGTTTTCATGAAGAAGAATGTGACAGTGCAAAAGCAAATTTAGTTAATAAAAAGTGCTTTTTCACTTAGAATCAATGAGACTGAAATGACAAAGCATTATTTGGATCTTACTGCATAACAGATTTGTGGATAATTATTCCATACCAGTAATAATAACAATTATTATTATTGGTTGTTTGGTGTATTCGCATATATATTATGCAGTGTGCTGGTTTAAGATATGCCAGCTAAACAGGCTAACCAGTAAGGGTCAAATAATTTTTGTCATTCAATGCACTAAGCAAAACAGACATTAAGCTGTCAGGGCAAAAAGTAACAATTATCGATCATCAATTGACAGAAGTAATAGGCATTTTTTCATGGTCCTAAGGCTGAGTGAGATACATAATTTATCACATTTGCAGACAAGGAATGGCATTTAGCAGCATGTGTCTTCAACATAGCTATTGATTACTGAAAAAAACTGAGAAAAGCCCTACACTTGGGACTTTGAGGACACAGAGAAAAAGGCAGCAAGTGTTGAAGAAAGGAGAAACACTGTTAAGGACAAAGTGTGACCAGACACAGACTAACTTGGAAAGCACATGAGCAGCCAGTCTGAGAGCATTGCTCCCTCCTCAATCAATACTGTGTCAAACATAAAATGCATGCTTCGGCTCTTAAGCAAAATGCATCTAACATCTTTAAAAGCATTGATTTGAGATGGATCAATGCGTTCTAAGGCACATTCTCCTGTGTAAAAAAGGACTAATAATATTTTGTAGTTAAAAGTGAAACAGGAAAGATTTTCTGTGGCAGGTTATGAACAAATGCATCTACGTAACAGCAGAGGTTACACATACTGGGTCAAGGAACTTTGTATTGAATGCTGGACTACATGTTTTATTGGTGTATCTGTTTTCACTATTTATTAGCGTTCAGTTTTTACTGGAACTTTGAATTTGATTTTGCAGGGACATTTTGGATTTGTAAACTTCTTCTTGTTTTCTTGATATTTTTAAATGTATACTTAGCCATAATCCAAGCAACTTCAAAAAGACATAGAAAACTAAGCTTTATTTTATCTTTGTAAGCTTCTAGAGACACATTTGATACCTATTACTATTACTTTATTACTTGAGTTTCTGGGTCAAGCAAGAGAATCAGTTTCTCCAAAGCCACTTTTCACTATGCAGTCTAGTCAGGCTGGAATCTGTAGAAATTTGTGTTTTGCGCCATGCCATTTATGAGCAAAAACCAGGACCTATTTACACATATAAAAATCCCATTTAGTTATTTATTCACTATCATGTGTGCATAGGGTTTTTGGGAACTAAGCAGCAGGCAATCCCACATTAGGTGATCATCCACAGAAAAACTAACAGGTATGTTTAGTTTTATATTAACTTAGTGTTGCGGATAGCATAATATAAGCATCTTTGAACCTGGCATTATTTCTTTAAGTTTGTGTTTTTTAATTATTAACCAATCTATTCTCCCTCTCTCCAACCTGGAATGTAATTTAAAATGTCTGTTTGTCAGAATCAATAATGAACTAGCTAACTGCACACCAGAAAATAAAATAAATAAAGACATTAGAACAGTATAGGGTCCCCAGGGACGTTAGCTTTCAAGAAGCCTTGCCTTTGACCTATAGCACTTCTTCACTGTTTTGTATTTTGAAAACAAAATGGTGTCAACTTCATATTTTTTTTAGTTCTGCAAGTCCCAGTTATATACTGAGAAAAATCTATAAACCTATATAAGCCAATATTTATTGTGCATACACATGTCATTTATATTTATGTAGAGTATATAGATTTATAGAGTACTGGCTGACATGCTGTCATGGCAAGTTTCTGCACTTGTTGTTATACAGGCATAGGACCGGTTTATCTAGAATGCTCAGGACCTTAAATAAGAGGTTGTTTCAGTAATTTAGATCTCCATACTTTAAGAAACGTAAAAAGAAAAACGTAAAAACTATAAAAAAAATTGTGGGTTTCAAGTTTTCATTGTTTTGGTTCGCATTTTCATTTGTTGTTACAGCTACTACTAATAGATCATCCAAGAGGTGTCCTGCTGTCCTGAACTGTCTTGATTAGCTGTTTTATTTTTGTATTATAAAACAACTCTTTCTACCCGGCACATTGGAAGACTTGTACATATGCTTTGTAACAATGTCTTGCTGAGTAGTTCTGTGATAGTATGGAATGGTGCAATCTGATTGGTCAAATGGAAGGCTTGTGATTTTGGCTAATCGAATGTCAAATTGAAGCTCAGCACATTTGAACCCCTAGGTGCATGTTTTTATGTGTGCCGATTTGTGCCCAGTCTTTGACCTTTTCTTAGAGAAGAGGATGGTCTCTGAAATGTTTTGTTGCATTCTGTGTCTAAATGATTGTGGCCCAAATATATGGAGGGTCTTTGTGAATGTCCTGTTGACATCTTTATGGATGATAAAATGGGGCATCAGAAGTTTTGTTGCATTTAGTCATACTATGTACAAACACATTAAGAACATCTAAACAAACAATTAAACATACAGTTGAACAAATGTTTGTCTTTATGAGATAAAGGATGGCTTCTGGTAATGATAATATATTCAGGGAGGTTACAATTGTTTAGGGCCAAACAAGCAGAATCACATCTTGTCATACACTGTGTTTCATGTTTTATTAATAACATTGCATAAACATAGACAACATACTGTATGTATATATATATATATATATATTAACAATTAAATGCCTGTACATTTTAGTAAAAAAGAGAATACATGGCAATGCTCTAGCAAGGATTCACAAAAATATTTTCCACTGGCAAAGATGTAAATTTTGGCACAAAAATTAACCAGGTGAAACTTGACGTGTTTTTTTTTCTTAAAGGAACAGTAACATCAAAAACATCAAAAAAGTTACATCAAAAACATCAAAAAATGAATGTGTTTAAATGTAATTAAAATATAATGTGCTGTTGCTCTGCAAAAAACTGGTGTTTTTGCTACAGAAAAGCTACTATATAAATAAGCTGCTGTGTAGCTATGGGGGCAGCCATTCAAGCTGGAAAAAAGGAGAAAAGGCACAGGTTACATAGCAGATACAGTAACTAGTAGATAAGCCCCATATAATGGGGGTTTGTCTGTTATCTGCTAAGTAACCTGTGCCTTTTCTCATTTGAATGGCTGCCCCCATGGCTACAAAGCAGCTTACTTATATAAACTATAGTAGTCTTTCTGAGGCAAACACGCCAGTTGTAGCAATGCAGGGCAACAGTACATTTTATTGTAATTACTTTTATACACTTTCATTTTTTGGTGTTACTGTTCCTTTAACCTAAATTTCGATGTTACTATGTTATTATGTTCTGTGATATCAGCTATCCAGATATTGACTGAAGTAATGGAGATGTCAAGAAAAAAAACATTGACGTAACTAGCGGGGGTGCAGGGGATTAGATTGCATCTGGGCTTGGGCGCCTCAGACCCACTGGAGCTTCTGAACTGAACCTGCTTTGGCAATCCTTAAATTTAGTTGCTCTGTAGCAGCCCAGAGCACACTGTGAAATTTCCCTGAAATAAGAGACAAGCAGTTCATTGGGACAAATCTAAAGGCATGGATTATAACTATTACAGAACAGCAAAGCCTTCTAGGCTGGTGCAATCAGTCTAGTACAAAACATTTCTAGCCTTAATTTTGGACATTAGTTCTCCTTTCGTATCATTTACAGGACCCAAGATATCATCAGTCCAGGCACTTGTATCAAAGCCTCAACACACACAAATGTAATAATTTTGTTGTGCAAAATCCCTAAAGAAAAGAAAAGTTTAGCCGTGTCTGCACATTTTATTTTCCATTAAAAGAATTGTAACAAATGAAAAACCTACAGATTATCCAAGGAATTAAAGTACGAAAAGCATGTTAGTTCAGTAAACTCCAATTAAGAAAATTATATTGTGTACCATTATCTACCTGTAGCTGTAGTGGAAGCTAGAATTAGCACTCTGCTCCGAGGTTAATCAAATTTGGAAAATAACACTTTAATTAAATTGCTCTCATAAGGATAGTGCAGCCAAATGGAATTGCATTGCCACATGAATGTATTCCCCACATTTTTGAACCATATACTATTTTATACCTATCAATAATGTGAAAACCAGCATACAATGTTCATAAAGTATATACTCTATTTCAGTACAGACTCACAGGCTGCTATTTCTTAATATCTAGTGTATAGTATTTTGCATTTGATAACCTTCTTCAATATAACACCCACGTGGCTGGATAGGTCAATCTCACAAAGGCCAGACCTAAAGATAAGCAGACAGAATATGCTGATAATAACTTTTATATGGGGCTGAAGATGAAACGATAACTAAAAAAAGCATGCAAGCATTCCAATACTGTCCTCTACCCACATGAGCAGGGTGCAAGGAGCCATGTAGCTGCCTATGGTAAGGGCAGGTTGCCTTGTACCTGCTGGCTTTGCACTTTTCAATTGAAATGGGATTTTGAATAACCCTTTATTAGCTTAGCTGTTCTTTCTTTATTTCAGTGATGTCCCTTTTCAGTAATGAAGACCAAAATCTCGTATCCTAGAGGCATATAATATGTGTACAGTTCACAGTATTTTTTCCAAACTTTGAAAAAGTTTGAAAAGCAATGAATATAAACATAAATTGATGCTTCATTTTAAAGGAACAGTAACATCAAAAAAAATAAAACATTTTTTAAAGTAATTATAATAAAATGTACTATCACTCTGCTCTCGTAACACTGGCATGTTTACTTCAGAAAGGCTACTATAATTTATATACGTACCTTGCTGTGTAGCCATTGGGGCAGCCATTCAAGCTGGAAAAAGTGATAAAAGGCACAGGTTACATAGCAGATAACAGATAAGCTCTCTAAAATATAATGGGAAGCTATGGAACTTTCTGGATAATGGGTTTCCGGATAAGGGGTCCAATACCTGTATATTAATTATTATATAGATTTCCATTTTTTGGTGTTCTTTTAAGAAGCTTAAAGAAACAGTAACACCAAAACTTGTACCCAGGCAAATTACACATACTGAGGCATTGTTTGATTAACCAGGCCCTGCCAAAATGTTGCATGAAGGGACACTGGAATTTTCATTTTAGTAGTATACACCTTGCACTGACACAAAGTATTTTACAGGTGTGGGATTATTCAGAAAGTTCCACATTATGGAAAGACCATCTCCTATAGACTCCATTTTAATCAAATAATTCAAATTTTTCAAAAGATATAATTAATTCCTATCAGGTCTAATGACTATTTAAATTATTTTTTTATAGACTTATGGCAAGGTGATCCAAATTACGGAAAGCTTTCCACGTCCACATCATTCATAACAGGTCCCATAATAGGTGCCTACTACAATTGGTAAACTGTTGTACAGGTCTACACCATATGTATAAAATTTTCGGGGAATCTCAATCACTTTTTCGGATGATTTGGAAATATAATTTATGCAGTATGCTAAATTTTAACACTAAACCTTTACATAGGTTTGGTATGTTTGGGGCTCTGAATCCTTATCTTATTTACCTAATATTCATACAACTATTTCAAAGACATTAAGGGCAGATTTATTAAAATTCAGATTATGCAATTTTTTTTAACCTTGGCTAAATTTCTTATTTATTAAAAACCATGAAAAAAACACAGACGTCAAAATGTTTAAGAAAAATACAAATACCTCATAGAGGGGCTGCAAAAAAATGCCTAAAGGAGCTCCCATTGACTTCTAAATAACCTTACAAGCTTTTAGATGGTGTATTTTTGACACATAATAAATAGTTAAACATTTGCTCTTTTTAGCACAAGTAAATGTGTAAGAAAAATAAGTATGACCTTTGATAAATCTGCCCCAAATGTGTATTCCTCAGTGTGCACTTGTGCTTATTGACACCATTCATTACTTGTGTTCAAAGATGCTGCTTGCAAAATAACAGCTCTGGGTTCAGTTGTTGTGCAATCAGGTGCAATTCGGTCTGACACAACCATCCCCCCCCCACCCCATGGCTGCAATAACTCTGGAATTGTGTGAAAAATGCTAAAAAAAAAAAAAGTGTCAAATTTTGTCCAAAATTGCACACCGCCCTTGTGTTTGTGAATTACCCCTGTTATCCTGAGAAGTCATTCATTTAGAAAATGTGTTAAGAAAAAAGTTATAAAAAAGCATTTTATCATTCTTCTGGCATAATTTAAAATGGGGAATGTTGCCCTTTGTTTAACAGTGCAATAAGAGAGAAAATACAGAAAATATCATTCTAGATTGCAAAAAATGAAAAGAGTTTTGTGATTGGTGGAGAGACAGAACCAAGCAAAAGGTGATGTGTTACTTAAGGCCAAGGCAAATGCAAAATGACTTTTTTTCACAGAGTTTGAACATTTTAGAAATAAAAAATCTTGTCGTAGTAAAGACAAATTTTATTGTATGCACTGTATAACTTCAGGACAGCGAATTGTCATATGATGCTTTTGGTAGACTTTGGCTTGGCCTGACCGAGTAATTAGTATAATTTGTGGTCATTTTTGCAGATATTTTAAAGGAGAACTAAAGCCTAACTAAACAAGTAGGGCTGAAATCTTGTATTTTATGTTTTGGGCTTCTGTACAAGCCCAAGGCAACCACAGCCCTTTAGCAGTGAAAATCTGGGCCCCCAAAGATGCCCCCAGTAGCTCCCCGTCTTCTTTTCTGCTGATTCACTGCACATGCTCTGTGCTGCTTTCAATTACTGATCTTAGGGGCCGACTCAAAATATACTGTATATATAGAATATAAATGTAACAGTAAAAGGCTGATTAGTAATTAATTCAGATTCACATTAAATGACAGATCTGAAGCCAGGGCAACTGCATCAGAACTGAATAATTAACCCTGTAGAATCAGCTTATATGACAGACATATCTCATTTTCTGCTTGATAATTTGCCACAACCCCTAAGCTCAGTTTATCAACAGCTGCTCAGAGGACACTAACCATGTGCACTGTCCTGGACAGTTCTAACAGTATCCAAGGTGAGGTGCTCCTGTGACAACTGTAAAGACCTATATCATTACTACTATAGAGATGCTGAAACCTTAAGACAGTGCAGTCAGTTTATTATATAAAATATGGAAAAGGAATGTTAAAGAGAATGTGCAGAGGTATAAGGAAGGAAGGAATATCTATAGAGATGTAAACAGTAAGGCATGGACTTTATTTATCCACACCATCTTCTTGGTATGCCCTGACTATATTTACTCATTTGCATTACTATAAAGGGCATGCAGAGTAGATATTGAAGCTATTCTGCTCTGATTGCTCCTGAAATCCCAAACAACCCACAACAAACAAGTCATCTCTTTTTATAAAATAAAATGTTTATTATTAGGAGTTTGATAAAAGATAATCAATTTTAAAAAACACTCATAAATTACACTTGTATAAAACTACAGTAGGTCTTTTGACACAAATATTGTAATTACCGTATATACTCAAGTATAAGCCGAGTTTTCCAGCACTCAAAATGTGCTAAAAAAGGAACCCTCGGCTTATACTTGAGGCAAGTAGCACATTACCTATCCAACTGGGCAATTCATTCTCTCCAGCCTTCGGGCTCGCACCGGCCATCCGTCGCGCGCACACATCACACGCACACCGCATAAACAAAACATACCAGCAAGGGAGGTAGGGTATTTCATTTTATAACCCATGGCTAAAACATAATGAAACATTTCTGAATTTTACATGGTTTTTGTAAAACAGTAATGCACAAATTATTTACTAAAAGTTCTACATTAACTCCTGTAAGCAGTGCACATTTTCTGTCTTAAAAACCTCACATTTTTTTGCATACTGTATAATAATTCTATAAGCTTGTACATCAGAGCTGTTCTTGTTTTCTTTATATTGGGGCTAATTATCCAATAAATACCAGGCGATGTAGTCAAGTCCTACAAAGAATTCTGTAGAGCCACATCTGCCTTCAGATCATTACATTACATTCTGTACATTACTGTTTTCAGTGTCCTTTTTGCAAATATTTATTATTTTGTTACATGTTGCCTGATTTTTGCAGTACTTAATTAGTGTGAGTTTTTTGTGTAGAATAACTTGTCAGACTATAACATGTTAATAATTAAAGAAGACTTTAAAAGTTAAAACGGTTGGATAAGTAATCCGGCATTTTCTTTTAACTGAATAATAAGGGTTCAGCCCCATCAAGTTTTGCAAAATTAAAATGATAACATTTAGATAGATGGCCGGTTGGACAAGTAATCCGGCGCTGCCATTACTACTCTGCCCTTACTACTCGGACACAAGCTAGTGCGCAGGTGTGTTAAAGGAAATGGATGCCTAGGCCTATACTCGAGTCAATAAGTTTTCCAGTTTTCTTAGGTAAAATTAGGTACCTTGGCTTATATTCGGATCGGCTTATACTTGAGTATATACGGTAACTGCCCTTTAGTATTAATAAATAAATTAATAATTTCTTCTCTATCCATTGTTTTGATGAATGAACAGTCACTTAAGAATGTTTTTGGGAATGTAAATGCCTTATTACTTTCTTATCAGTTCATAACTCTACTGCTCTCCCCCCTTGGTTCAAGCCTAGCTGTTTCCTCTTTCAGTAACAGCTAATACAGAAAACAGCCAGTTACATTATTAGTTATTTTCACTGCTATCCCATGAGAACAGATAGGATTGTCAATTCTGCTTGGGTTTTTCATAGATAGCAAATAATAGTTAATTATTTAGAATCTAGAGAGTGATCAGCACATCATATAAGCCAATATATGATACAAACACTAAGTAGGTTTTCCATCTTCTGTATTTAGATATAGAACAATTGATCCCCTCTATTTTTATGCGGGTGATAACTTTTAATTGGTTGTATATAAAAAAAAGAACAGAGCCAGTATTAATCTCCCCGCTGTACTTGATGTTAACTAAGCTGAATGAATTCATATTGGTCACAAAACAATCCTATTGCATTTCTTTAATGTTTGAATGTTTTTAGCAGAATTACCTTTATATGTAATAAAAGGCACTTAGTTTGCCCAGGAGCAGTAACCCATAGCAACCAATAATATTTTTGCTTTTAAACAGATGACCAGTATATGCTTCCTGCTGATTGGTTGCTATAGGTTACTGCTCCTGTACCTACAGCACTTATATTTGCCTATTTGTGCCTGTAAGTAACCCCTCCATATAGATTGTAAGCTCTACTGGGCAGGGACCTCCATCCTCTTGTGTCTTTGACTCTTAACATTACAATTGTATCTTTTATTTATTTGTGCTTATTGTAATACTTTGTATTTATCTATTTTAATACCGCTGTTTATATTAATATATTCTGTACTGTACAGCGCTGCATACATAAGTAGCGCTTTATAAATAAAGTTATACATACTTACATACATACTGCTCCTGTGCCTTTTATTACATATGGGGGTAAACGTATGGGGATTTAAAGATCCTTTATTTATCCAGGTCCCAAGCATTCTGGATAATAGATCCTCAACCTGTAATTAGCATTGTTTTGTGTACTTTATATGTTTGTATAATCATACTAACAATTGAAGTAGAACATTTCATCACATTTCAGTATGCCTGCACAAAGAGGACAGAATTACTTACAGCAAGAATAAACCTGAGACAACTGGGAGCCTAAGATACTCTTAATTTGGACAGTGCTTGAAAGAAACAGGTAGCATATGTGTTTTCTGAGACACTGTTAATGAGTGCTTTTCTTAAACTGAAATTAAAAGGTTCTTTGCTCACCATTTCATTATCCTGTTTTTTTTCTCTTCCGGATGATGACTGCTTTTATAGAAACATCGTGATCATTTTTAGATGAGAAAACAGAGTTAAGCTGAGTTCCTGACTTTTAGAGAGCAAACAGGCTTAGTGTTGGCCACTAACAGTATTAAATGGATTAACTAATTTACTGCCATAGACATTTATTACTCCTACTTATGGCAGAAGTAATGAAGAAGAGCAACTCAAATCTCTGAGAAAAGTTAGACATTATCATACATACATTTACAAATGTTATGCTACAAAAGGACTTTTAATGCTCACATTGGAACTTACTGTAAATGTGATATTCCCTTACTAAAATTTAATAAAGTATCATAGATAGAACACTGAGCACCAAAACCTAAAGTAGTATGGCTAGGCAGTATTAATGCAATTAAACTCTTGACTCCCCATAAGATATTACAATAGATAAATCTATCCACCATGTCTATATATCACAAGACATATTTCACACAACATTGAAATAATTATCATCAACTTTATATGCAACATACAAACATGCAATACTTCCAAGTAAAAGGATGTTTAGGCTTCAAAATCAAGCAGACCATATTTCTATGCTATGCTACTCGACCAAATAAAAACTTGGCAATTCCTTGAATGTACCAAAAATTGGGTTGTTATAGAAAATGAATCTGTTGCTCCAAAATTTTAGTATCCCTTATTTACAAATTCTTTAAACTGATAACCATTTAAGACACCATTAAGACCCATTGGGTCTTCAATGCTCTTTTAATATAAGACACAGCTTAATTCAAGTAGCGAAGGAAAGCTATGTGACTCAACAAATATTGGGATAATTTATGGCATTGACAGGAAAAAGGGAAAAAACATACCTAATGCAAAAAATGTTTCCTCTGGGTGAATAATTTATTATAATAAAGTCATAATTATTTATTATAATGAAGTCATTATTAAGCCACACTGAAGCTGTTTTTAAAAATGCACAATGGGCAGTTTAGTTTTAGTTCTATTTAAAGCTTACAGTGTAATAATCTGTCCAATGAACATTAATGTACTGTAAAATGCAATTTGTTCTTTATTGCTGCTAATTTTTTTTCTGCTCAGTCACAAACAACCCTTTTGATTTCCACGATGACTTCTAATTTTAATGGTATGGGTATATCATCCATATATACTTTGAGAAGTGGGCCTTGAAACCTTAAGGCTGAATTCATCTTTTTATATATATGAAATCATTTACTCCCATAATCAGGTGGCTTTCCTATATGTTTCTACATAATCCAAAGAGTTTCAACTCTCTAGTCCAATAGCAGTTACGGTATACTACATTCTTCAAATTCCACAGCCTACTCAGCTGGTGTATTTTGCTATTGTCTTTTACATCTCTACTTTCTTTGTTTGATATTATTCAACTCCTTTAAGGTACAGGTATGGGATCCTTTATCCGGAAACATGATATCCAGACTGCTCTGAATTATAGGAAGTCCATCTCCCATGGTTAAGATCTGTTATCTGGAAAACCCAAGGTCCCAAGCATTCCATATAATAGATCCTATATCGTTATTATAATTGTAACTGAACATGAGATTATAACTAGGTTTCTGGGCCATAATTATATTTACCTTAAATTGGATAAAAATCATGTCACTTTTAATATCCTTTATAGTATAAGGCCTCTGAGATTTTTCATGGCTGTTTGCTGAAATAATTGATCAATTCTCAATCAAATGAAGGCAATGACTAACTGTCATTAGAACAAAGCCAGAAAGAAATTTAACAAGCATCAGAACAAAATTATATTTTTAGTAACTAACAGTGCACTAATAATAAAATATCTGGATTTTGAAATAATCTCTAGAGACAATCTGATTTGTATTATAAATACAATACTTTGCTATAGATTATTTCAGATTTAAGTTTAAGATATTTAAATTTAATAATAATTAAATAATAATTTATTTATTTAATTTCTTTATATAAAACTGTCTCCTTAATGTTTATCACAAATGTTTATTAAAAGATGGAAGACTGGTTTTCAGGATGAATCACATATTTATGAAATGTTTTTCATGTAAACTTTTAACTGATATAAACCCAAAACTACTTGAAAATCAGGATTTCTTAAACATGGGGTAAAAAAGTACATTAACTGAAGGGATGGAA
The DNA here is from genome assembly GCF_000004195.4 of Xenopus tropicalis. Classification (NCBI taxonomy): domain Eukaryota; kingdom Metazoa; phylum Chordata; class Amphibia; order Anura; family Pipidae; genus Xenopus; species Xenopus tropicalis. The sequence continues at coordinate 42,345,388 of NC_030680.2, forward strand.
ACATCATTACTTTGTCTCTTTATAGACAGTGCAATTTTAGCCACCGGTATTAAGGATATAAATGAACTAGAAAGAGTGCAGTCAAGTTTAACTATAGTCGTTAAAGGAACGTAAAAAATAAACTACAAGGGAAGACAAAGAAAGCTGAGGTTGTTTTTTTTTCTCAAGAAAAGTGTTTGTGAAGAGAAATAATTACTCTTTACAAGTATACTAGAAGACAATATAGATAGCTGGAGATATTTTTTCATATAGAAAAGAATAAAGCACCAGAGACCACCCCTTTAGACTTGAGTAATTGAATTTTCACTTAGAGCAGCAAAAAGGGTTATTTGTGATGAGCATTGTAATGTTGTGATGATGTTGTAATGTCAGATTCTATTAATGCCCTTTAGAAATGCATTGGAGTCTATAAAAAGTCAAAATTACATTGTGGTTAAGGCATTTTTAGTTTGCAATAGCATATACATAACTTGCTAGATAAGCTCATTTCCACTATGCTATAACTGTTTCGTAGATAAATAGGCTTGTATATTGCCAATTTCCTTGGAACCCAAACCTTGACAGCTCCTTAAATATATGGGGGAGGGGGGCTGAGTAGGGCTGGGCAGGGTTCTCACCCCATGGGTGGAAGGCAAGAGGGTGCATAATAATCAATACGGGTGAAAACTTGAATTGTGATACTGTACCAGGCAAAAAATAAAACAAGTAAATATATTATTATAAATTATTTTGCTATTATAGTGCAAAAGAATCTGCTTCCACAATGTACATTTATAGATTTTTTCCATGGGTCAGACACAAAGGTGCTCTGACCCTCTTTTTAGTAAAGTCTGCTATCTAATGGGAAAAGTGAAAGCTAACAGGAACCTTATTTTGTAACTTAGCAGAGAGAATAATATATTTTATCTTAAAAGTTAAAAAATGAAGTCAATGTACTTTAAAAAGTGTGTTTTCTTAATAATTAAAAAAAATTAGCACACTATAGATCACCTTAAAACATTGCATTATTCTTTTTTTATAATTTGTTTTTATTAATCTTGAGGTTCCAGCAGTACAGTAATACAATAATACCATGTCATAAAATCAGAGAAAAAGTGAAGAACATATACATTGTAATATTTGACATTACTTGTTAGGTAAAAGCAAAAGTGTGTAAGAAGGAATAGGGTTGAAAAACAATTTTGTCTAAACCCATTGGTTCCTCAAGAATTTTCCTCAAGAGCAATAGTTGCAGTGGAATAATAGAAAGTAAGAAATGGGATAGGGAGAAAGGGGTGTAATTAAAGTAAAGTGAGAAAACAGAATGGAAAGAAGATTAGTTTAGTACCGGTCTCTTCAGAAAAATAATGAAAAAAAAGAAAACGAGATATCACTGGTTGTATAGTTTTACAGATATAAAAAAAAAACAAATAATTAGTTTGGCCTGGGTTATACTCATTCTAAACTTATAGAGCTTGTGATAGGTGGGAGTGGGTGGACATAAATCCTTCTGAGTAAGGGCTGTCATTCCAATTTAACCATTTAGAATTTATGTAGTAAGTTATTGTTTCTAGCACAGAAATATTCCCGTCTGTTGGTTTCATTTATGAGGTTGCTTAATTTCATATAGTCCAAAGGTTGTGTTGATTTCCATGATCTTGCTATTATTAGTCTGGCAGATGCAAGAATATGTGGGATCAGGGTTTTCTTTTTCCATGTGATGTTGTCCAGATCTAGGTTTAGGAGAGCTATTCTCGGTGAGGGAGATAGAGAAATATTCAGAATTTCCTGCAACATGTCAAAAATGGTTCTCCAGTATAGTAAAAGTTTTGTACAGTCCCACCAGATATGGATAAAAGAACCAATTTGTCCACAATTTCTCCAACATAAGTTGGAGGCTGAGGAGGGAAAAATTCTGAACAGCTTTAAGGGTTACCCTTTACCACCTGTACATAAGTTTGATGCTGGTTTCTAACTGTCGGATTGATTTTGTTGTTGATGTAATAAGTAGAAAGGCGTTATTCCAATCAATTGTGTCTTGTTCCCATTTGTTCAGGTAGGTAGGTTGTGATTCAGTTTCTACTGTAGTAGGGCAGAGTAGAATTGAGATATCCTCAAAGTTTGTTTCATTAAATTAGTACGTTTTTGTTGATCCTTTAAGAGGTTTTTGGGTTTATCTAGTTGGGGTGTTTTCAGATAGCTGCGGAGTTGAGTTGTAGGTATGAGAAAAATGTGTTCTTGGCGAGGTTGTATTTTAGGCGAAAAAACATTGCATTATTCTTATATTCATAGGGTTGAGATCTACCCACATTAGACCTATATCTTATCATCCATATATGTGTTACAGGTGCTGTAACCTAAAGAAACCAGTAAGATGTTTGCCTTTTAAAAGGTTATTACTTCCTGCTGATTGATTGCTGTAGGCTATTGAACCTTGGCAAACTATTCATGATTGCTGGAGCCATTGGGCTTGAATAATCATACTTAAAACCTTGCATGAGTTTAATAACGCACGCTGCCTAAATGTTTGGCAGCTTTTAGGAGCCAAACTTTTTTCTTTTAGCAAAAGTCCATTTGAAGAAAAAAAACCCAAAAGATCCCGAGATAATCGAGTTAGCAAACTCACGCTAGGTTTTCATTATGATTGCTCATAAATAGGACCATTAAGGTGGCCATACACAGACCGGTAAAATCTGCTGCTCTATGGGGCCTACAGATGGGACTTCTCAACTAATATCTGGCTGAAAATCGGTCAGGGGGCAGGAGCACATTGCAGTCCTCCTTCCAATGGCCTTTACCTTGGCACTGTGATCTGATAGTTTTGTCCGAGGGCCAAAACAGACTTACTTGACCTCCAGGAAAAAAAAATATAAAACCTATTTTTTTAACTAAAAAGCAGAATCTTTTAACTTTCTATGCTGAAATCATCACATATTTATTTAACATTTTCTAACAATTATGTCATTTGTCAGTTAAAAAAACAGTTATGGCTGGATAGTAAAAAATACAAAAATTAGATTGCTTTGTTAACATGTTACTATTTTAATGTATCTAATAATGAATTTAAATATTTTTTGACTATTACTAAAGATTTTTTTAATATATGTAATATTTAAAAGCAAGCACATATTCTATGCATTTCAGCTGGGACATTCAACAAACTCCAGTATATCTTTATTCATCCCCACTGTATAAAAGTTTAAGAGGTAGACTGCTCCTCTATACACAGATTTTGCATAGAATTTGCTCTGTGCAGTGTGAGCTTGCAATCTTGATTATTAAGGATGACATCTTAGTTCAATAAAAGGTATCACACCTACTTTGTCCAACCTCAGATGAGATGTTTTTTCCTTATATGAATGATTTAGAGACTCACTGGTCTAATAGGTTAATGTGCCATGCATGTTTTCAGCATTTTCAAGGAAAATAAACTATTGTTTCACATCACCTTCTAAAGTGCCGAGGCATTAAAACACTATATATTTCTTGATGTTATATGTGACTAAGATGCATGTTCTGCTCCATGGGCAAAGAATGTGGCATCAAAAGTATATTCCCTGAGTTAATGTTAACAGTCCATCAGTGTTGCACATATTATTGATGAGTATTGTGGTACTGAAAATGTTAAAATAAGCTGCACTCTTTCTTTGCATCATGTTTCAGGAAGAAAAGCAATTCTGCAGGTTTTGAAAGTCTACATATTTTACCTTTCAAAAGTGACAGAATATGGATAATCCTCATATTGTCAGAGAATTGTTTTTTTTTATATAGTATAGAACAGAATAGAGATGGTTGCTGATGGGAACAGGGAAAGATAGGGGGAGATTTACTAATCCACGAATGGTCCAAAGGCGTCCGAATGCGTTTTTTTCGTAATGATTGGTATTTTTGCGACTTTTTCGTCGCCGTTGCGACTTTTTCATATGTTCCGTGACTTTTTCGTCGCCGTCACGGAAAAATACGATAAAGTCAATACGAAATTGTCGCACAAAATACGATAAAGTCGCGACGGCGGCAAAAAGGTCGTGACAAATACGAAAAGTCACGACGGCAGCGAAAAAGTCACAAAATTTTCGTTTCCGATACGATTTTTTCCCTTTCGGGATTCGGATTCGTGGATTAGTAAATCTCCCCCATAGTGTTGAAAGCAAGGACATCTTGGCATGGCAATCACTTTTACAACTGGTCACAGCATTTCTGCAAAATGCAAAACATTTTTTAGGGTTTTATATAATTATCTGTTGCACTGGGTTTGTAATATATCTGATGTCAGCACACTGAAGTGTGTAAGTCCTGTAGGGTCCAGTTGGTCCTTGAAGGGTTATTTACACTTGCCACCTTCTTAAACCTGTGCTGGATCATTAAGCTCTCTGCTAGGACCAAGTCTCCTGTTGCACACTGCACACTTCCTGCCACACTGCCACATATAATGTTTGGTTGGGGGTGGTCCTTCCCACTTGGCTTTCTGCAGTTCTCTGTTGATATGCTCCAGGAATCCTGGGATCCACACAACCCAGTAGTGTTCGGCCCTAGAGGAGACCATCATCTCTACAGTCTCTACAGTACAGTCTCTAGTGCATCATCTCTAGGCCCTGTGAATAAGGATTATTTACAGCGGGTTAGTACTTGTAAATGAATGTTCTAGAAATGTGAGTCAGATTACTAATAGCTAGTAAGAACAGCTCTTTTGGGCTCCAACCAGGAGAGATAGAATGGAGTAGTTCTCCTAAAAGGCTCTGCTGCCTTAATGAGGGGGCCGCAGTAGTGACAAGGGTATCAGACTTAGATTTATTCTCCCTGATCAAAGTCTGCTGTTTGGGATCAATTATATATTGTTATTAAACTAGTTTAAGAAGAGAAAGTAGGAATATATAAAAAGAGGGAAGAAGGGTAAGCAAGAAAAGAAGTAAGATAAGGGAGTTAAATGTAGAATGTTAAGTAGTGGACAAGCATTACATATGAGTAGTTGACCTGTCAGAAAGCATAATATATATTCCAAGGTTGCCAATATTTATACAATTGGAGCTTGAAATCATACATTCAGATGTTATGTTTTGGTTAAGTTTGATGACTTGTATAGAAGGTATCTGTGATGAGCGAATTTTTTCACCAGGCATGGATTCACAGCAAATTTTCACATTTCGTCATTGTTTGCGGAACTTCTGTGAAAATTTGCTGCAGAGAAATACGGTGCAGTCAAAAAAGTCAAATTGGGTGTGGTCGCTTCAGAAATGTGCACAATTGGGTCAAAATTGGACGCGGACATGTCACAAAAAAGACATGGGTGATGAAAAAAACATGGCGACAAATGCATTTCGTGGATATTCCTCTGTTTCGCAAATTTTATGGCGAAGCTAAATGGGACAGATTCACTCAACACTATTCTCCACTTCTTGGCTACTGATATTCTAGTTAAAAACAAAATATGACAGGTATCGTTGTGCTTGTTTATATCATGCCATTGATATTCCCAATAGGCCCAAAGCCGGTGTTAATGGAGGTTGACAGAACCACTAAATGCGTAGGAAATTTCTGATACCTTCAGAGTTTCTCCAACAACTATTTGGTGTGTTGAAGATACAATGCAGTGTATTTGGTGTGAGATATTATTTATACAAAAGCTTTTTAGCAGTTTCTAGATGGTTCAGGCACTTAGAGTACAAAAGGGGTGCCTTAAAAGTCTGTTGTAATTCCTGTTCCCAGATTTGCATACATTTATATTTAACAGGTGTTTCTGGATTCAATAAGGATTTGTAAAGTATAGCAGTACCTTTCTTTTTAGCAAGGGGTATTGAAAGTATTTTTCTCAAATGGTTAGTGGTCTGTTTAACTGTTGGATTCACTTTGAAAAGGAGTGACAGAGCTCATGTTCTGATTATAATACTACCTTAAAGGGTTACTGTCATGATTTTTATGGTATACTTTTTATTTCTAAATTACACTGTTTACATAGCAAATAATTTACTCTACCATTTCAAATTTTATTCTTGAGCCAACAAATACTTTTTTTTAGTTGTAATATTGGTGTGTAGGCACCATCTCAGTACATTGTGCCTGAGTCTGAGCTTTCAGAAGGAGCCAACACTACACATTAGAACTGCTTTCAGGTAACCTATTGTTTCTCCTATTCTCATGTACTGTAACTGGAGGAGTCCCAAGCCGGACTTGGATTTCTTACTATTGAGTGTTATTCTTATAACTGGGAGCTGCTATATTGCTCCTTTGCTATTGTTCTGCTGATCGGCTGCTGGGAAGGGGCTAATATCACTCCAACTTGCAGCTCAGCAGTAAAGTGTGACTGACACACTGTGGCACCCTAGGAAATGAAGAGTATGGCTAGCCAAAAGTGAAATTTGAAAATTAAATATAAGAAAATCTGAGTTTTTGAAAAACAGATTTCAATGCCAGATTTTGCTAGAGAAGCTCTGTTAACTGATGCATTTTGAAAAAAAAAACATGTTTTCCCGTGGCAGTATTCTTTTAATGTAATTTGCAAGTAAATTCTCTGTGAGTTATCAAGCGACTAGTCATTTTTGGATACTTATGTTTTAATATAATATGCTATTTAAACTACAGGTATAGGACCCATTATCCAGAATAATTTAGATCATCACACTTTAAGTCTATTGAAAAAATGAAAACATTAAACAAACCTAATAGGATTGCTTTTCCTTCATTAAAATGTTCTTATATTTTAGTTGGCAATTATTTGATTAAAATTGAGTCTATGGAAGGTAGCCTTCATGTATTTCTGATAAGATATTTTCCGAATAATGGATCATATACTTGTATTAAACTTAAACAAACTTAAATAAAACATTGGTGGTGACCAGGTAGAGATCAATACAGGATAGGGTGGCAGAGGCGGTTGTATAGCAAGTATATTGTTGGGGGTGTGCTGGGATTATCCAATCTCCATGCATCTATCAAGACTAGTGCTGCTGCCCATTGGGCAAATATGGGGGAATCAAGAGGGTTAGGTTTCAACTTACCTGTGACCAGATCTAGCACCATGTTAAAGTCACCTGTCCATAAGGGTGGAATCTGGCCATGTGCGGCAAAATTTTCACTAAGCAAATGCATGTCTGCCAGGGATGGGAGGTATAGATTAATAATATTGTCTTCCCTTAATTTGGGCTTTAAGAATTTGGTATCTACCCCCTCTATCAGAGGTCAACCCTGTTAGTTAGAAGTTAAGTGATTTTTGTATGAGTACTGCCACACCCCTAGAGTAGGTGGAATATTCAGCATGAAGTACAGCTGGTAAACCCTGGAGGGTACAAGTGTAAGACCACTAAGGGTTGTTGCTTTCTCTGCTCCATGCAGAGAGTAGTGTCTGACATGAATGTCTGAGAGGGTAGGGGTTGGGAAGGACTCCTACGTGCTTCCCCCCGCCCATTTTAAATCTCACGCAGCTTAATGCAGGCCAAACTAGGTTCAAACAGCAGTCTGCAGGTCTCTGTTCTCTAAAATGGAGTGAAGAGGCCTGCGGCTAAATGCACAATGCCCCATGCAACGGGCACATTGCAACAAAAGTCAGATTTCCCTTTGCATACTGTGGTGGTCAATGTGAATGAATCTTATTATGTTGCATGCACCCCTATAGAAAAATTTGATACAAGTGCTGGAAAACTGTGTTTATATATGTATGGCTGCTGGGGGCTCTGATCCAATTGGTTGCAGAGGAAGGCAAAGGGAAGAGTAATAAGGATATGTGAGGGACAGTATGGCAACCTTCCAGCATGGATTTGTTTCACCACTGCTGAAACTACAAATTTTGTAGCAAAAATACAATTTAATAGAGTTCACTTCTTTGCTTTTTAAAATAATGACCAATTGCATTTTAAGAAAAATGAACAGTTACATAGCTACTATATAATTGTTACTGTGTAACACCTTTATACTGCTTGTTTTTTTTTTCGTTTTTTTTTACATTTAAAATGGCAGATGCTGCCCATCATCCAGCATTGTGTTAAAATAATAACTTACATTTCATTACACAGATTCATTGGCTTTGCTTTTCAATCACTTAACCCTCTAACCAATTTGCTTCTTTGAAATGAATTGCACTTGACAGTTATATCTTTAATATTTAATATAGTAGTTAAATGGAAGTGAAGCATTTATGGCTTTTTACTAACAATGGATCATTTTAGTAGATGGGTTTTAGACACAAGATCTATGGAAAATTCAAAAAGCCTTAGGCAGCAATTTAAATAGGTAGGCTGAAAAAATTATAAGGGGTGTATCCATAGTAAACAAATATGATATCAGGTAAGGAAAATAGGTTGGTATCCATTATATGGTTCTAATTAATATAGAGGCATCATTACTCTAATTTGTGTTTTTTCTTGCATCCTTGTGTTCCACCTGAAGGTGGCCATACACGACCATTGGTCACAGGAAAGATCGCTCGTACCCTCCACTAACGTTCAGAGCTAAATCGTCAGATATAGGGGTAGAAACAATATGAATTTTACCCCTATGTAATGATTCAGCTTGCCTTTGCTCGAGCGCCTTCAATTGGCACCAGATCAAAATGATGGCCAATATACAAGGCTTTTGCAATATCATTCGCCATGTCAATCCACCATACACACACCGACTATCATATGAAACCTCATTTCATACATTAATATTGGTGCCTGTATGGCCAGCTTATTTTTTCTTACTTCCCTTCCCTGCATTGTTTTTGTTTCTTTCTCATGTTAGAAACAATAATTAAAATAATACAATAATATTTTAAAGTCACACTTATTACATTAATATTTGAAAATTAATATTTGTGTATTTTTAATACCAAAGTTCTATGTGAGAAACATGACAAGTGAACCTATTAATCCTGTCAACTTTGATTTAGAAAGCAGAGTTTATTATTCTAACAATAAAAGCTAAATTAAACCTGCAACCTGTTTAGTCATTAATCAGAGTTCAAGAAAGCTTTCTTGTTTATCATACAGCAAAAAATAGCATGGTTCTTGAGGTGGTAATTGCAAAGTAAATGTTTAAAGTCTGCCAAAGTTAGACATAAGGATTGAAAGCAAACAAATAAAATACCATCTCTTAGCCAATGAAACAGCACTTGTTATTTGCCTTACAGATTAGAAATGACTTGCTGACTCTCTTGTGGGAAAGATAATATAATTTTTGTAATTTGCTTAACCAGCAAAATGTGTTGGTTATGTATATTTATGGAGTTTATTCCAATAAGTTACAAGTACATCCCAGCCAACTTGCATAAAAATAAAAATTTGACCAGGCTGGCCAATTTGATCGCATTTATAGAATACATATTATTGCAAATCCTTTTAAGAATTTTTTTTGAATAAATATCTGTCCTAGATTAATAAAATTAGATTTTTACTTAGCTATCTTATCTTACAAGTTAAAGGGCCACTTCATACAAAAGGTTTTTTTTTTTTGCATTGCAAAACCATTTTTTAATTCATTTTAACATGAATAGTCTTTGCATTCCTAACATTAGTGTCAATTTACATAACTGTATTGGATTTTTGTGATTTTTTTTGTATATTTATTTCTGCAATATTGTTTATATGTGCATTTTAGTACAGGTATGGGAACTGTTATTCAGAATCCTCGGGACCTGGGGCCTTCTGGATACGGGTTCTTCCTGTAGTTTGGATCTCTATGCTTTAAGTTTACTAAAAAATAATTTAAACATTTAATAAACCCAATAGGATTGTTTTGCTTTCAATAAGGATTAATTATTTCTTAGTTTGGATCCAGTACAAGGTACTGTTTTATTATTATAGAGAAAAGACATATTTGCTCATTTTAGGGTTCATCAAAATGTGTACCTTACATAATATATATAGTTTTCCTTAGACTTGTGACTTTTTTCATTTTAGGGTGCCTACTAGTGATGAGCGAATCTGATCCGTTTCGCCGAAAAATTCGCGAACCTTTCAAAAAATCTGCGAAACGGCGAAAATGTTGTGCGGCAAAAAAAATTGTCGCCCATGACCATTCTTTTGTCACCCGTGGCTATTCTTTTGTCACCCGCGGCTATTGTTTTGTCGCGCGGCTATTCTTTTGTCACACGGCTATTCTTTTGATGCCCGTGACAATTTTTGGACGTGCGGCGAATTTTTCCGTGGCGAATTTTTTCATCCGTTTCGCGAAACTATCCACCAATGGCGAAATGCGGAAATTCGCCGCGAATCCATGCCTGGCAAGACATTTCGCCCATCACTAGTCCCTACATTCCACATAATTTGATAAATCTATACATTTTTGCCTCCAAACTGTAAACATACTGTATAAAGTCATTTATAGTCAGTTGCAAGAGAAAAATTAAAGCAAAAATATGATGGGTTACCTCCCAGATGGATCATTTAACAGCTTAAACTTAAATATGATAACTAGCAGCAGAGCATGTAAATATACTTTTTACATAACTAATAAAACAGAACTTTAGAAGTTTCTTTTTTTAAGTCATAAATGGAAAAAAGTTGCATAAATAAATAATAATAGTCTAGAGGTCAGGTTTATTATAGATATAGAAACCACACATAAGTAAGCTTGCTGCTAACCAGATTTAAAAAAAATCTTGCCATCTAAAACCTGCCAAGCTTTTTATTTTTCAAAACCCTCTCGTGGAAAAGAAAACAATTTGTTACTTTTAAAATCTAGACAGTTGCAAACTGAAATTATTGATTATAGAAAATGCTAAATGGCTTGAGCAATAATAAATATATACCCATAAATGTAAAAAAAAAGAAATAGCATGATGAGCAAATCTGTGGCGTTCCGCTTCGCTGAAAAATTTGAAAATGTTGAAAAATATGCAAAATGCAAAACTTAATAAGCGACTAAATTTTTTCTTATACGTGATAATGTTTTCTTTTGCACAGCTTTTTTCTCACTTCAAATTCATTAAAGTCAATGGTCAATGGGTGTTTTTTGTCACTTCTACAGTGTGACAATTTGTTTTTACACGCTTGACTTTTTTATGCGCTGACTTTTTTCTCACAAATACATTAAAGTCAATGGGTGTTTTTTCTCAGCAAATTTTTTGTTGCCGCCCTTTCACAAAAATATTCTCAGATGGCAAAATGTGGAATTTCACGGTGAATCCACACCTAGGATAAAAATTGAATAAGCTTGAATAAAGAAAAATGTTGTATTCCTTCATTAGTTATTACATTACAATTTCGACTGGGCAAAGACCTGCTTACAGAGGTATATTTTAAGAGTGGAAAAAAAAACTTTGTAAATATATGTTTTTTATTTTAATTATACATTGTGTTACCTTTTTTCCATTGGCAGATGAGAACACAGGTTTGAATGTGCACAAAGGAAAAGTTATCACCTTCTATTAATATCCCTTTGCCTGCTTGTTGGATAATATTGTTTGAAATAACAAAATATTTTATTTTTGGTGCAAAAATTTTTCTATGCTTTTCTATTTTCCCAAGCTCATATAGCAATGTCCTAGCTGGGAGAAATATATTCCAAAAGTGGCCCATTCACTTTCCCGCAAGCATCCCTCTAGTGATGAGCGAATCTGTCCCGGGAAAATTTGTGAAACAACGAAAAATCTGCAAAACGTGTCTGTCATGCAACTTTTTTGTCGCACACATCTTTTTTTGAGTTTTTTCTCAAACTCTAATGTTGTTAAATCCTCCCCTTCTATGTATAAAAAGTCCTTATATTCTGTATTATCTGTATTATACTATACATAAAGTATACTGGCATGACAGTAAATCTTACTTTGCATGATATCAATATGATCATTTAGTTATTGCTTAGAGTAGTTCCATTTATATTTGTCTAGTGATCGAATTCTGATATTTTTTTTTTCTTGCTAGACAGCAAAACACTAATGCTTTCAGTTTTTAAACACATTTTATTGTCTATAATAATAGGTTCAAAGCATCCATTTGTTTGATGGCATATTAATTTTGACATATTGTCTTCAGTAATATTCAACGGAAATGTTTTTTTGCTTAAAATAAGCACTTTTAATGAAAATTAATAACTTAGCAATGCACTGGCAACTGTATGCCTCACCTATATGCACTTTAATGTTCTATGAGTGGTTTTTAATAGGACATAAATGGAAAAAAAATTCTCAAAAAAATGTAACATTTTGCAATGTAATAGTTAAAGGCCTCCTTGAAGATAGCACATTTTTTGGCACCAAATAGATACTTTTTTTCAGTAATATATTGAAATATGCAACACAGAGGTCTGAATGATTATTATTAATGCATATTTATAAAGTGCCAACATATTCCACAGGGCTGTACAATAAATGGGTTATGCATTGAATATACATATTTAAATACATAAACAAAGAGGGCCCTGCCCAAAAGTTCTTGCAGTCTAAATTATAACAAAGCCATTTGGTTGGTAGGTTGCTATGTGTTTGCAAAATATATTAATTATGCTACAAAAAGAATTATAAGCAAAGAGGGTAAATTGTTTGCAATACAGATGCAGGATATATTATCAGGAATGTTTGAGATCTGGGTAAAGGATCTTTCTGTAATGGAGCTACCTGGACCAAAAGGGTTAAAGAAGTGAAGCCTTGACAGGGTTAGGAATGCAGGGAGGTGGAAAGGTCACAGGATCACAGTAAGAAGGGAAGGAGGATATATATATATATAGCGAACCCAGGGTGGCACTCTGCTTCAGCTCTTAGCTCGGGTGCAAGGTAAATGATTTAAATATCCAAAAAAGACAAGCAACACCGAGTTATATGTATGTATATTTTTATTTATAAAGCGCTACTTATGTACGCAGTGCTGTACAGTAGAATACATTAATACAAACAGGGGGTTAATAAGATAATAGATAAATACAAAGTATAACAATAAGTACAAATAAATACAAGATACAGTAACAGTTGCAATAAGTTAAGAGTCAAAGACACAAGAGGATGGAGGTCCCTGCCCCGTAGAGCTTACAATCTATATGGGAGGGTAACTTACAGACACAAATAGGCAAATATAAGTGCTGTAGGTCACAGTGGGTGACATTACAATATAAGTGCTGATTCCCAGATCAGGTGCTGGGCGAGTGCTCCAAAAGGTCTTTGAGTTTGGTTTTAAAAAGACTGGGGGAGGATTCTCTCCGGAGGAAATCAGGGAGGGCATTCCAGATGTAAGGGGCAGCAAGGCAGAAAGGTTTAAGGTGGGAAACAGCAGTAGTAGTGGGGGGCGCAGCCAAGCAATAGCTCTGCGAGGAACGAAGGAGTCGGCCAAGGACGTACGGAGACACAAGGGAAGAGATGTAGTGAGGAGCAGAGGAATGGAGGGCTTTGAAGGTTAAGAGAAGAAGTTTGTAAAATATTCTTTGTTTAATAGGAAGCCACGATAAGGCCTTTAGCAGGGGAAGGGCCTGAACTCTCCTGGATGAGAGGAGGAGAATTCTGGCAGCAGTACTTAATATAGACTGTAGGGGGGAAAGATGGGAGTTAGGGAGGCCGGTTAATAGCAGGTTGCAGTAGTCCAGTCGGGATAGGATGAGGGCATGCATGAGCAGCCTAGCTGTTGCAGTAGAGAGAAAGGGACAGATTTTGGCAATATTGCGTAAGAAAAAGTGACAGGTTTTGACAGTGGAGTTAATGTGGTCATAAAAGGAGAGACTGGAGTCAAAGATCACCCCCAAACAACGTGCCGAATTGACAGGGTTGATGAGGGTGCCTTCAATAGAGATAGAAAAGGGGGGGGGGGGGGGTAGGACCAGGCTTAGGCGGAAAGATCGTTAGTTCAGTTTTTGTTAGGTTCAATTTGAGGTGGCGTTGGTTCATCCAATTTGGCAGTTAGAGATTTGAGTCTCAGTTTCAACTGTTAACGAAGGGGTCGACAGATAAATTTGGATATCATCAGCATACAGATGGTATTTGAAGCCAAATGAACGCATAAGATCTCCCAAGGACAGCGTGTAAAGGGAGAACAACAACGGCCCAAGTACAGAGCCTTGGGGTACTTCCAAAAACAATCAATTGTTTATTAAAAACGCATGAACAGCCAACGTTACGTTTTGGTCCCCATCGGGACCTTTCTTAAGGCAACGAGAGAAAGGTCCCGATGAGGACCGAAACGTACCGTTGGCTGTTCATGGGTTTTTAATACACAGTTGATTCTTTTTGGAATATAACTCAGTGTTGCTGGTCTTTTTTGTATATATATATATAACCCGCGTGGACTGAATGAAGTACTTCCTCTCTCCATTTTTGTTTGATTTTGATTTCTAATTATGCTCTATGACTGATATACATGCGATCAGTATTTATTGATTTTGTTTTTTGCTACTACATTATTCTTTCTTTTTTCTTTTGCTTTTTTGTTTTTTTGTTTTTTCATTTGCCTCCTGTCGTGATGGATTCCAATTTGGAACCCCGACATTTGGCTGATAATATAGCTGTGCTTCAGTTTATGTAGATATTGTAGCCTTCTCCTGTGCCTGTTTTAGAATTTGCATGCTTTCTCCTCCACTCAGTACTGCTTTTGTTTAAGTATACCTGTATTATTTACGGATTATTTATTTCTTGTGTCCTTTATGTATATTTTTACCATTACTATATGTCCTATATATTGCTTGCTGTCCCCTAACCACGTAGACCCTCACTCTTTTGGTGTTTTGCAGCAGCTTTCACTTTATCTGGTTCCATTCTTTCTTTTTCTTTGGCTTACTTTAACTCATGATCCTGCAATTTTAGCAAGGTATGTTACTTAGCCATATGTCCATCACCTATTGCCTAATGGAGATATGCCATTTCGTTTGAAGCAATGAACATGTGGCACCCCATAATTTTGCCATTTGCTATGGTATTAACACTTATGTGTTGGGATCACTTTCCCTGGCATCTGTTAAGGTTGCATACTGTGCCTTTTGCGTAATGTTCTTTTTTTACACTCACTGCCCGTACAGTTGCCTTTTAACAAGGTTTTTTCTGATGCATACACCATGTGCCAGTCCTGTCACCCCTGGTTGTCCAAGTAGCAACGCCCACAGTGGTGTTGTGGAATTAGCACCTATAATGGTGCAATTACCCGACGCACATAGTGCTAATATGAACAGTCTTTAAAAGAGGTGGCATGGAGCAGCATCTATTGCGGTGCAGCTACTAGCGCCCTCTGAATCACTACTGTTCATCACCCGCAGTGGTGCAATTGATTAGCGCCCATAGTGGTGCGAGCCTGTTATACCTACTTAGGTACTAGTAGTGCCCGTAGTGGCACTCCCTATTGGCAACCTTGGCAATATATGGTCCCTTCTTGGGGCTCCCTGCACGGTGCGAGTGGAATTGTGGAGATAATCAGCTCCCTTGCTGGCACCTTATTTGCGACCTAGACTCTGCCCAATTAATAGTTCATCAACCTTTTAACCCTTTTTTTTGCTTATTCTCTTTATTTTAGCTATTTTCACTTTTATTTTATTTGCCTTTTTTCCTTATATTTTTTTCTCGCTTTGGACTTAACGATTTGCGCATGCTTTATTCAATAGAGGTGCGCTAGTCCCCCCACTCGATTCTGCTTCAGCCGTTGCCATGGCAACGGCGCCGTACCTGGCTCCACATGATGACGTCTCATACCACTGAGACAATGATAGTGTATTGGGCGGCAATAACTCCTATGCTCAGCAGCGATCTTACTGTGCTTAGAACCACTGATCTCTTCACCGCTTCTTAGTAACGACTAACGGATTCACTTCTCTGGCTATTCCTAAATGGTAAGCTGCCCTTGTTGTTGGTGGGAACTTTCTTACCTCACTGCTTTGCAACACGGTATCTGATTTAACTTGATACTTCCACTGTGAACATCGACCATATGTATCTTATTTGTTTCATTCCCTTCTGTCTACTTTTACACCTGGTAACCAGCTTTATATTGATTATGTCCTTTTGTTCCTTCACTTGTATTTTCCCTTTGTTTATTACTACATGTCTATTTGTTTATATTGGTTACTATGGTGACGACCTGCACATTTTGGCGCCGTTTTTGTACACTAGGGTATTTAAGGGGTTTGTATGATCTTAGTCTTTTGGTTTGTCCCTGAGGAAGAGCACAGTTTGGTGCTCGAAACGTCGGATCTTTTTCAATAAATCTTTTTTGTTTTTCACAAAATCCCTATGTGTGCAGTACTCTGTCTATCTATATATATATATATATATATCATATATTCGACAAATAGTAAGCACACTCCAGGGTCTTAGCTTAAAGCGGACCGGTCACCCTAAGAAATAATTCCAAATTGTTTTCTTTTGTGTTTGTCAAGCAAAATAAACTTTACTTACACTATATAAATTATTTTAATCTTATTTTCTTCAGCCTTGGAATTCACAATTGCAGCAAGCAGGCTGGCACCATTTTGTGGACACTGTTATCAAATCAGGCATTGCATCCTGCCAAAATCTTGTTTCTGTGCCAGTATGGGGGGACTGATACCCATGTCCATGCACTGGTTACAAAATTACATGATGCGGAGGGAGGGGGGATGTGAGGAGGGCAGCGACATCTAAGAAGTTCTGAATTGAAAGTGAAAGTAACTGTCTGCCCCACCCCTATGCCTAAGGCATAGAGGCGGGGCAGGCAATATATGATTGACACCTGGAATTTTTAAATGCTTGAATGGGTATGGATGTGTTAATAAAAAAAATATTTTTGGTTTCTTGTTTAATTTGAAAAGGGCTTTTATTATACAGCTTTTTATGTCGACAGGTCCACTTTAAAAACTGAGTCTATATTTCAATATTGCCATCTGATCGATGTTTCGGCTCTGGCCTAGAGCCTTTCTCAAGATACAAGTGGCCATTTGGTTGCTATGATACTCCTCCTGTTGGCGCCAAAACTTGCTTTTAATGCTGTACTGCACGCTGATTCACAATCCCTGACGAAAGTCCCTGTATAGGACTGAAACGTCGGACAGAATAAACTTCACCGCCTGATTTTTTTCAGATCTTGCTTTTTTTGTTTTCTTTGCTTTATTAAGTAAAACCTATGAGTGCCGACAACCCATACTGTATATATATATATATATATATATATATATATATATATATATATACACAAAAGATCAGCAGTCACAAAGACTCACTGGTGCTCTGCCCCAATTGAATATGGTACAAATTCAGGTGGCACACAGGTAACTTACTGCTTAAACAAATATATTAAAATAAGGGTTATAACAACAAACAGTTTCTGCCATTTTTTACTTCCACTGAGTCATCTCTAACAACAGCTGCAGGAAGAGCCCATGTTGGGAGGTAAAATTAAGAGCAGGCAAATAACACTGTCCCATTACTCATCTCTAAAAGACATTGTTTACCGCTCTGTCATTAAAGACTAGACAAATATAAACAAGCCATGCTGTCTCACAGCCCTGCTACTAACTGTGGTATTTTTCTATTATAGTCTCTACGTTTTCTATGAGATTTAAAGGTACATTTTTTCTTTATAAATACACATCACTTAAACATTTTGCTGTTTTCACTATGCTTACATAAAACCTAATATACATAAAGCTAATATTCTTTTCTAATGAATGTGTCTCCCCAACTTACCCTTTTACTAATTAGTGTCAGTCAGCTTGAAGTTGAGCAGCTTTCAGTTTTACATTGCACTGTGGGGGCAGGCAATGCCCTTAAAGGATGGTGCACTATTTACATTTGTCTTTAAGCATATCACAACTTTGTCCCGCCCCCCCAGGCAAGGCTTTACCCATAAAGCTGTTTAACTTCAAGTCATACCAGGGCCATAACTATTTCGTAGGCAGAAGAGGCACCTGCCCAATGATGGGGAGCTCCAGACAGGTACCTCTCCTACCTACCCCTAGTCCATGCTCCCTTGTCATTGCAGTGGGGGGCAATGACACTTTCCCCTCGCAAACATGCAAGGGGGGGGGGTGCAGGGGCGAGGTGGCCCACCAGGTAGCCTAGGGTGCACAGTTGGCATTGCAACCTTAACACTTCTCTTATTTTAGTTTTTGAAAATGAACAAATCTACTGTACCTTCTATATGTTGTTCCATCTTTTCTGGATGCACTAGGCAATTTTGAGAAATTTTATAAAAACCTGCCCCATTTCACTTTGCTACAAAATTTGCCAAGCCTCAGAAAAATGTTTCAAATTTGTTTTGATTCAAGGAATTCAATTTAATGGTGGTTTTTCTTGAACCAAATGGATTGGAGTCAATGGGCAAAAAACACAGATTTCTTCCTGGTGAAATCAGTAATAATAACATAAATATGCTTAATATTAATAATATTAATAATAACACAAATGTGCTTTCTGGAGCATAACATTAAAGGGGTTTACTACACAAAAAATGTGTTCATCTGTGTTTTTGCAAGGAAAATGTAGTGTGCCATTATATTTTGGGGACCCTTAAAAAAATAAAATGTATTATCAGTTTGTGGTATTGTTTTATTTGCGAGATGTATTACATTCATAGAGCATTTAGGGGAGAATGTAATAAAGGTCATTATTGGAAAAAAAACTTGCAAAATATTCCTCTGCACAAACGCTATTACTAAATTAAGCAACCTCATCCGCTAGTGGATAAATTATTGCAAATTTTATAGTTTGAAGCAGTGTCATTAAACCTTTTCTGAAAAAGTTATTTTTGCACCAAAAAGTATGTATCTTTTAAGAAGGCCGTAAACTTTCACTATGAGCAATTAAAATTTACAGTCTAATAACTATACTACTGAATGAAAACGAACATCAACGAATGAAGACTTTGTTAAATTTTTGTATTCACATTGTTTTATTTACAAATTTTATTGAATTCCTCTGTTTGTTTTATTGAATTCTTCTTTGTCCAAAGAAGCTGTCATATGCAACTTTTCAGTCAACCACATATTTATCAGGGATGTTTGGTTTGCTTATTTTGCATGCAAGGAACTATTCAGGATCTTGCTAGTAAGATATTGCATATATGGCATTATGGGTTACCTTGGTGATTGACAAAATGTCCCAGAAAGGAAAATGCAAGGTTGCCAAATGAGTAAATCTATTGTCTCTCTGCACGTCTCTGCCCAAGTATTGAGATATGGTATGTACTGCTTCTGGGTGGGGGCTGAATACAGTTACAAAAGACTTTTGCAGTGCTACCTAACTAGCAAAAAAACAATAAGCTATCACTTATAGAAACTTGTCAACCTTCTACAACATCATACCTCCCAACTGTCCGGATTTCACAGGACAGTCCCGATTTTAACAGCTCGGTCAACAGTCCCTCATTTCTCTTTGATCTCCTGCACTGAATATTAAAAAAGATACAAAGTTTCTCAAACTTATTTAGATAAGTAGGCTTTTGACAGAGAGCCCAGAATACTCAACACCTGCACTTAGATACAATTGTAACTAGCCCAGAATACTCAACACCTGCACTTAGATACAATTATAAATAATAATAATAATAATAAGGTTTCTTGGGGGAACTGAGACTTGCATCTTAAAGGGTAATTTCACTTTCATTAGCAAAACACATACATTAAACAAAACCCTAAAACCACCAGAAATGTGTTCAAACTTTGCATAACCTGCCAATTTTTATAAAATGGGAGTGGTATTTAGGGGGTCACAAAAATAGGTGTTTATTTCTTAATTGTCCCTCTTTGCATTTTTCAAATGTTGGCCAAATATGGGGTCATGTATATGTATATGCATCTGGCATGCATATATGGTCTATGCTCTATGTATGGACCTAAACTCAGCAATTATTATTGATAAATTACTGATTGGAATGTGTCATTTATTCATCTTAGTCTAGAAAACAGATTTACTTTCATTTGTTTTTTTTTTACTTTTAAATTACGAACCTGCAATGTGACAGCAATTTAATTCAAAGTAGTAATTCAAAGAAAAATTATTAACCAGAAGATCAGGATGAGAATTCACCTATATGAATCTTGACCACTGACATTAAGTTTGTTCAGTCATTTTACTGTACTGTATAGTAAGTATTTAGCACTGTAAAATAAATCTCTTTTCTCCATAACCCCCCTGGAATGTCACAGCTGGTACTGCTGTGCAGTCTGTTATTACACAAAACGAGGCAGACGCTCCTCATCAGACAGATGGCAAGAGGCAAAACTGCTTGTACCAATGTGTAGTTAGACAAACAGCTCTTGGCATAACTTTAGACAGGAGTCTTGCAGCCTAGTATGGGGTATAGAGCCTATGCCAGTTTTAAACAATCAACATGGATGTTTTAAATCACATTCAGTACTGAGATAAAGGAATGTTACTCACTCTCCTTAAATGCAGATATTGAATGTGCTAACATTCAAAAATATCTTTATCCAGTTTTGGACCTTTTTTCCTGTGTTTTCCAAGAAAAAAAATCTGCAGTTCACTAAAAGAGATGACAATTTTTTATTAAAAAGAATTTCCTCAAAATAGCTATTAAAAGATAATTTCTCCCAGTTCTAAAAAGATGCATCATTGATGCATGATTTATAGAATGATGGCAAACTTGCAACAATTTTGTCATAGTTTATAATGTTTTTTGCAACCTGAGACAAGGCAAAATATATTAAGAAAAAACTCCAATTGCTTTAGTAACATATGCAAAAACACATTGTAGCCTCACAGAGCAATAGTGTTTTCTTACTGCTGGGGTCAGTGAACAGGAAAGAATCAAAAGAAAAAGGCAAATAATGTAAAAACTATGACAAATAAATAATGAACACCGGTTAAAAATAGACCATTGCTTAGAATAGACCATATTATAACATACTTCCTCTTTTTTAACTATATTCATTTAAAACCACAAAAAAACTAATTTCTATGGATAGCGAACATTTTTGCAAAGTTTCACAGATTTTTCGCCGAAGCAAAACAGAACAGATTCGCTCATCACTACTCACTTTCAGTTACTGTAGGTTTCCGCTAAATTACACCTAAACAGCTTTTTTCCTTACTGGAGCACTATCACCTCTGGGATTACACCCCACACTCAAATCCTGGTCTGAACAATAACCATCACCATTTAAAAAATTGTGTTTTTTTTCTTAAAGTATCTTCCACCAGAAATAACAACATCAAATTTGTTGTTTAGACGGTGTAAAATAAAGTACACCTTGATAAATACTCCATTTATTTTACACTTCTTTTACAACATTTTTTCATAGAATTTTGTTCTTCTCAACATAATAAATAGACCCCTGTGTGTCTAAGGGATTTTAATTGATTGCTTGTGTAATAGCTGTATGGGGGGGTTACTGTTGTACTCCAGACCCAGTCAAGGGGTCCAATTACTTCTAGTAGGCACATGTTATACTGGACTCTCTTCTCTCAGGTGTGGTCTTGTTGATAATGGAGGAAGGGTTAACCACATTGATGTTGTACACCACAAACAATCTCTTTGGGAGTGTGCTCCCTTAAACATACAGAGTATGTGCAAGTGCTATCATCTTACACAAATTGATACGCACACAATAACTCTCTTGGCTGTTGCAACCCTGAAGTAGTATAGCTTGCCTCTTGGTGACCAATCTTCTTCATTAGGCAAAGCCCAGTGAGGTGTATTATTTCAGGTATTTAAATTTTCCTGAGCCTAACCACATGGGTCCCTATAATGGCAACATTGACACCACAGGCTACTAACCCTAAATAATCTACTCGGTGGGCCCCTGGGCTGCTCACTAACTTCAGTCCCAGAAGATAAAGAACTAAAGGTTTGCAAAGCCTTTGCCTTCCAACATTTATATGAGTTAACATGGGTAATCATATTTTTTTTTTAATCTTGTGCCCTCCTATATTTATATGCATTGAGTATACTATATTTATATAACATGAGTTATTTTTTTTTCAATCTGAAAAATTTATGAATTTATCTGAATTATATCTGAATTTTCAGAGTGTTCATGCATTTTTTCTAAATAAACGTAACTGAATGAGCTCATGTTAGAAAGGTGTGTTCTTACCTTTAAAGATGTGAGGGATAGATAGGATTCTATGAGGAATAGGTAGGGGCGCTAGAGAGGAGAAGGGAAAGGTGAGTCTTTAAGGCAGGAGCTGACAAAGTGCAGACAAGAGCATCATAGAAAAAAAATGTAGAATGGATGAAGCAGGACAGAGCAGGCGATGACCTGGGCAGGACTGGGCCAGGACCGGGGCAGGACTGGAGTAAAGGCAGGAACAAGAACAGAACAGGGGAGAAACTAGACCGGGCAAGAGCAGACACAGAAAAGGAGCCAGAGCAGGGAACAAGAGCTAGGGGCAGGCTGCAGTGCTGAATGTAAGGCCAATGCTCAGGCCTGGAACGTAAGGAGGGCTGGTCTTATATAGGTCAGACCCCCACTTAACCAATAAGGCTGCTGGGGTGATGTAACAAAGCCCAGTATACAGGTGCACAGGAAAATAAATGAGACATAAAGCTCTTGCTGGCTCAACAGTGAGGGAGAGCAACCAGCAATCAAGAGGTCCTGTGATCAAACCCCAGCAGAGCCTTACAGGAAGGCTGAGACAGCATGCCTGGCTTTTTTTTTTTTTTTTAAGCTGGGACACCTGGTTAATATTTACTCATACAAAAGTGTATACGCATATCTGTTGTCCATCAGTGCTGTGATATTCAAATATTTTTATTAAAATATTTGACCCAAGCTAGGGGGCATTTTGAATGCTTCAAACAGTTTGACAAGTTAGCGTTTCTTCAAAATGTCTCAATAGTATAATCCCAGTGCAATTAAAGTTTAGTAAATTAATCAAAAACGTTGTCTCCTGTTGTAAATTAAATCAAAAATGTTGTCAACCAGTAAACAGGAAGCATTTATTGATCATCTGTTTAAAGGCAAGCATCTTGTTAACTGCTGTGGTTTATTGAACCTGAGGAAATGTGACTATTTCTGTTGCTGTACAAACTATAACAATATTACTGGACTATTTAAACAATAATGGGCCAGATTTGATTTAACATGTGGTTTATTTAATAAAAACTCCAGTGAAGTCTATCAGTAAATATGTAACTGAATTACTAAAAGGTTTTCTTCTTGAATTGAAACTGAAGTAAGGTTTGTTTTTTTACATTCAAATTGAGTACCTGGAACATACATCTCTCATGCATCTTGTATCATATACACAAACATGGGACTATATTGCTGTCATGAGCAGATTTGAGATCAGCTCATGATACACTTAGCAACTGCACCAGGTGCTGTCACATGACATCTAAGATTTTCACCTTTGTACCATTTGTGCATCCAGCGCAAGGCACACGGTGCCACGTGCACAGTAACAAGCAAACTCTGTTCTTTACATGCCAAATCCAAAAAGGCCCTGTGTACTTCACTATTTTTAGGTTAAATTATATATATATATATATATATATATATAAATTATATATATAATGGCTAATTTGCTAATTAACAAATAGCGGTGAAGAGAGAAATAACAGCAGAGTACTGTACGGCACATTTACTAAGCCATTTTGAGAAAAAGTCATTTTTTTTTACTGATATTGTTTCTTGAAAAATTCAAGTTTTTCAAAAATAACTCCCATAATTCTGTCAAAAAAAATTTGGCAGGTTTGATCTTGAGTACCATTGAGTCCTATGAAGGCTTAGGGGCTGATTTACTTACCCACGAACGGGTCGAATGGAGTCCGATTGCGTTTTTTTCGTAATGATCGGTATTTTGCGATTTTTTCGTATGTTTTGCGATTTTTTCAGATTCTTTACGAATTTTTCGTTACCAATACGATTTTTGCGTAAAAACGCGAGTTTTTCGTATCCATTACGAAAGTTGCGTAAAAAGTTGCGCATTTTTCGTGTAAGTTTTAACGCTACGAAAAATGCGCAACTTTTTACGCAACTTTCGTAATGGATACGAAAAACTCGCGTTTTTACGCAAAAATCGTATTGGTAACGAAAAATTCGTACAGAATCCGAAAAAATCGCAAAACATACGAAAAAGTCGCAAAATGTTCGTTTTCAAGTCGGAACTTTTCCAATTCGGGTCGGATTCGTGGGTTTGTAAATCAGCCCCTTAGAATAGCAAAGGAATAGAAAAGTCAGTGACAGCCTGTCCTTGAACTTTCAATAAGAAGTTAATCCCCTCATTGTTTTCTGTTTCACCCAGCTTCAAGGGGAAGTTAATCCCCTCATTGTTTTCTATTTCATGCAGTTTCAAGAGAAACTTAAACACATTATTGTTTTTTAAGAATAAGTGCCAATGCACCTAAAATGGCTGCTGGAGCAATTCCTGTTTGAGAAAAATAAAGAGGATTCATGGAAATAAATGTTCAACTCAAATTTTTTAGAGTTTTAACAATACTTTCGGATCCAAAAATTCAGGATTTTCAAATGTAAACTCAAAATTTTCATACAAACGATTCAACCATTATTGTGATATTTTATAAACACAGCAATGATCGAGTTTAATTCAAATTTATACCATGTCAAGTTTATACGACTTTCATGACCAGAAAAAAACGAGTTTTAGTAAATGTGCCCCTACATGTACAGAACTGCCTTGTACCTGACAATAGCATAATGTGCACCGTTGCAATATATATTTTTTTTATATATTTAGTGAATAGCATGAGGTGTTGTGTGGGCCAGCACTGTGTAACCAAGAAAGGCAAATTTGCACTTTGTTCAAGGTTATTGTAAATGACTTGATGAGCAAATTTTCATTAAAAGTGGTGTTCAGAACCAATCTTTAAAGTGAAAACCAATACCAAACCTATGAGAGCAACAAAATGTTTACATGAAAAATCTGCACAGGTGCATTTTACATGTTATTTGTTAATAACATAGCTTATGCAGCATTTTAACATCACATCCCTAATTTACTTTAAAATGTTTCATAAATTACAAAAACATTTTTCTGCCATGTATTTATTAACAGATTCTGCAGTAATGCAAAATGTATATAGTAAAAAGCTTCACTTTTTACATAGCTGATAGAGCTTATTGCCTGTGTTTCCCCTTACAGTATAGTTTAATTTATTCTTTCTAATATAAAATCTCATTACCTGCATAGCTAACTCTCCCATCCCTATCATTCCCATTTCATCTTTGATATACTTAAGAACAGAGAGAAATGAAAATCAGATCTTCTGATAAATTCTCTAATCACAGCTGAACTCTCTCTTCATATTTCTAAACAAAATTAAAAGACTGAATCCTTTAAAACAGGCATTGGAGAGAGAGAGACGGAACAAGGCTATTGAATTAACCAAGTGGGCATGTCATTAGTCACTAACTATATCCAATCTTGAAGAGCAAAAAAAAAAAAAAAAAAAATGAAAAAAGTGTGATCTACTAAGTAGATTCTGTGGTGTAAAACTATTTGCAGTTAATGATTAAAAGTTAGGAGAAATATTGTTCTCAATTTCATTAGTTTTATTTGCATTAATTACTACAGTACTATGAGAAACAATGTTGTATGCTTATTTAAAACCCTTATCTGCAAGCCCTCTTTGAAATCACAAAAATTGCTGTTCTTAAAGGTGCAATCACCTTCACAAAACATACAGGTTAATATTATTATTATTATTATTAACATTTATTTATAAAGCGCCAACATATTCCGCAGCGCTGTACAATAAGTGGGATCCTTCATACATTGGACATACAGAGTAACATATAAAGCAATCAATAACCGATACAAGACGTGAAGAGAGCCCTGCCCAAAAGAGCTTACAATCTACAAGGAGAAAGGGTTGAGACACAAGGTGTGGGAATGGGCAAGACAGAGTTGTGAGAGGTGTGGCACAGGTTATTGCTAAACTAGATTAGGGTAAGCTTCTCTGAATAAATGTGTTTTTAGAGATCTCTTGAAGGCAGAGAGATTGGGAGAAAGTCTGACAGTTTGTGGGAGCGAATTCCAAAGAAGGGGGGCAGCCCTTGCAAAGTCTTGAATGCGAGCGTGTGAGGAGGGAATGAGAGAGGAGTTAAGGAGCAGGTCAGTAGAGGAGCGTAGCAAGCGGGTTGGATGGTATCTAGAGATAAGTTCAGAGATGTCGGGTGGGGCAGAGTTATGAACTGCTTTAAATGTGAGAGTCATTAGTTTGAATTTTATCCTGGATGGTAGGAGAAGCCAGAGCAGAGATTGGCAGAATGGCACGGCAGAGGAGGAGCGGTTAGAGAGGTGTATGAGCCTGGCAGCAGTATTCATTATGGACTGGAGAGGGGACAGTCTTTGGAGGGGAAGGCCAATTAGTAGGGAGTTAAAGTAGTCCAGGCGAGATATTATAAGAGAGTGAATAAGAATTTTGGCAGCATCTTGGGTGATAAATGATCGTATTTTTGAGATATTTCTTAGGTGAAAGTGACATGATTTGATAAGCGACTGGATATGAGGAGTGAAGGACAGGGCAGAATCAAGGATAACCCCAAGGCACTGGGCCTGGGAAGATGGGGTGATGGTAGAATTGTTAACCTGTATAGATACCTTGGGAACAATGTGGGCGTTGGATGGGGGAAAGAAAACCAGTTCAGTCTTGGAGAGGTTTAATTTAAGGTAACGTTGGGACATCCAAGTAGATATAGCGGACAGGCAGGAAGAGACGCGAGTTAGAAGCTCTGGGTTGAGATCAGGAGAGGAGAAGATAGATCTGAGTATCGTCAGCATAGAGGTGGTACTGAAAGCCAAAAGAATTGATTAGTTTGCCAAGTGAGGAGGTATAGAGAGAAAATAGTAAGGGGCCCAGGACAGAGCCTTGAGGAACCCCGACAGAAAGAGGCAAGGCAGAAGGTGATTCCCCATTGTAAGAGACACTGAAGGATCGAAAATCGTGAGGGCTAGTAATGGTCAGTCATAGTGTACTGCATGCAGGGATAAAGGATCTGGATAACTAATGTTTGGTCTTCTCAACAAAAATTTGGTCCCACACAACACAGAAACCACTAATATACCTATCATTGTAATCTGTTCCTTCAAAAAGTATTCATAAATACCATTTTTATATGCTAAAGTCCAACTGCAAAACAGTTCTGCTGTTTCTGCATCATTTGAAATCCTGGCAGGGAAAAAGGGACAAAAACATTGATGCTACAAATAGTAACAACTTTTCCAGAGCTTATCGAGAGCATGCAGGGGCTACATAAACCACAACGCATTGCACTGTGGTCTTTCCTTATTGACATCCCATGTGCAGGGAATTGTGGAATTTGGATTATATAGGCTGAAAGCAGACTGAGGACAGTTGACTACTGGCACATTTTTTTGACTCTCGAAGTAGTCAGCCAGTTTAGCAGGAGAACAGGGGGCTAGGCTTAGTTAACTGTTCCAAACCATATTAATACATCATAATCATGAAAAGACTTTATTTATTTTTGAACTGATGTATATTGAAAAATTGCTTGAAGGGGTTGTAAACCCAGCCATGATGCTCCCTAGTTTTGCTATAGAAGTTGCCAAAAAACAAAATTTTGGATGCAAGAAAATTCACCAAAGAAAATTCTAATTATAAAGAACTTCATTATAATTGCAAAAGAATCGACCAATCAGAATGCTGATTCCCAGCACTATGTCAACCATCTTGCTGTTATCTTTCATATAGGGATAATGTCATTATTTTGCTTCGGTATATTACAGTAGAATCAAACATGGGAATAAAGGGCAGACTTGTTAAATGCTGTTTAATGTTTATTGCTTCCAACTCCATTTGCAGGAACAAAGAGCCAGATTTACTCAGATCAGCTGAAATTTTCATTGGAGGATTGTTCACATTTTAAAGCAGTTGCTGGCTGTGGAGATTTGGGGAAAAGTATAAGCCGAGGTACCTAATTTTACCTAAGAAAACTGGAAAAACATAAATACCAATAAAATTATATTAATTGAGGCATCAGTGGGGTATATGTTTTTCAATATTTATTTCAAAGAAAAACAGTAAAGTAGCTCTGTAAGCGGAGAAGAGGGTCAACAAAAACAATATGAGTACTACTCCACGCTCATTGCACATTGGCAAACTGGCAGCAGACCCAGTCCCGGAGGGATGTAAGGGGAAATAAGTATTGCTAGTGGGAGCCTAGGCCAGGGCACTGGAGGGTCTAGTTGCAGGTGGACTAATTTGCACACAAAGGAGAGAGGGTGCTAGTCTAGAGGGACCCATGGCACCCGACTTGAGTATAAGCTGAGAGTGACTTTTTTCAGCACATTTTGGGTGCTGAAAAACTAGGCTTATACTCGAGTATATACAGTAGCTTTTGTGAACCTAGGACATTGTGCAGTGTATGTAATAAAACCACTAACCTCTAATAAAACCACTATTTCTGCACCAAAAGAGTATCCCACCACCAAGGACACAGAGAGGTAATTTTGAGAAGAACTCGATATTTTTTATTTCTAGATATTTTTGAGATCTATGAATGGGTTTTTGACAGTGCTTGGTTTTTCTGATATTGTTTCCCAAAAAATTCGAGTTTTTCTGAAATTTTCCAGTTCAAGAGGAAGCTAATCTCCTCATTGTTTTTTGTTTCACCCAGAATGAACGCCAATGTTTCTAAAATGTTTGCTGGAGTTTTTCACCCAGAAAAAAATGAGGGATTAACTTCTCCTTGAAAATGTGTCACAGACTATCACTGACTATTCTATTCCTCTAAATGGTACTTGACAGATCAAACCTGCCAAATTTTTGTTGACAAAAAAAAGTTATCTAACATTTATAAATCACAAACTATTTTTTTATTTCCGAAAAAACTCTAAGACAAAAAATGAGTCCTGGCAAAAATCCATTTGTAAATCTCGAAAATATCTAGAATAAATAAATATCAATAAATATCGACTTTTTCTCAAAATTGCTTAGATCATGTTAGTTAAATCTTTGATGGAGAAGGATCTAGGGGTCACTTGTGGTTAATAATTTAGGTGTAGCAAGATATTGTCCTATATAAAAAAGGTGTATAGATTTTCTGGAACAGATGGTCATTCTTCCCCTTTACAAAGCACTGACAAGGGCCCATCTAAAATATGCTGGCAGTTTTGGTATCCTGCCCTCAAAAACTATATTATTTAAAAGATAAATAGTCAAAAGAAGGCTAAAGGATATGGAAGTCTCCTTTATTCAAAGGTTTGAGAGTTGGGGTTGTTCACACTGGAGGAGATTCATTTAAGGGGCATACAGTATGTACCCCTTATAACTATGTGTACATATGTAAGAAGACCAAACAGTGCAAGTTGTGAATTTGTACTGGTATTTCCACTGCAGATGCCTTAGATACTTTCAAATGATTGGATGATTTTATAGAGAGTAAAAAAAGTAATGTTATTAAACCAGGGACTGCTCTGATTGCACTTATGGAGACACATTTATTAGTATTGTGATTTTATTGGTTTTACTCAAATATGTTATAAAAGGTGCTAAATTTGCCCAGGAGCAGTAACCCATAGCAAACAATGTTTGCTTTTAAACAGGTGACCAGTAAATGCTACCTGCTGATTGGTTGCTATGGATATCTGCACCTGGGCAAACTTAGTGCCTTTTATTACATAACCCCCTTAGAGTTTCTTAAAACCAAAAATAAACTAATTTCCACTAAAACCACATTTGCCTAATCATTTATTAAAAGATTTGAATACAAAAAGCACTAACAAATTAAAATGCGTAAGGAAAAAAAAACTAAATTTTTTTGTTATTTGTTGAAGTGTTTTTGTTGACTTCTACATGACCTTGACACCTTGTAGATGTAGTATAGTTTCGTCTTTGAGTTCTCATGTTATTATGTAAAATCCATGATTTTTAGCCAATAAAAGGGCAACAATTTGGTAATTTTAACCTTGAAAGCAAGCAAGTGGCAGGTACAACTTAGGGGCAGATTTATTAAAATGAGAGGTTAGAGAGCACCACAGAAAAATCCACCTACTTCTAATTCATTCCTATGGGATTTTTCAAAGCATATTTATCAAATGGTGAACTCTATCGGTTACCCATTGATAAATACACAGGCCACTCAGTCCCTGTGAAAAATGTATAATGAATTAGTAAAATTTTTAATGAATCAGATTAAGGTGAGTGTAGGACTGGCCAGACCAGCAATGACGTATTTGGCAAGCTTAAATATATTGCAATATATGGACAAACTATCCCTGTTTTGTTTAAAAGAGAGGGCATTTTTAGTAGCTTAATGCGCAAAATATTTTAATGTCTTATATATATTGATAATGGGAGAGTGCAGATGATCTCATTTTGTATGAATTTTGTGATCACATCCTCATTGAACCCCCACCCCCAAATGGGAGGGACCATTTATAAACATTTTCATTTTCCTGGTGTTAGAGATTTATGAAACCACTACTAAACTCTTTCTCAGGAATATTATTTTTAAATATGGTACAAATCATTCTAATGTGAAAAGCAAATGTAAACATTTACTGAACTATAATAAATTTCTAGTTAAATTAAATTAGTTGATTTTTCAATTTCATGTTCCTCAGTAGCACATTTCCAACCCACATCTAAATGGTTAATTGATACATTTTTAACAGAGTTTCAATTTCTTCTTAGGTGCCCAGTTTTCATTTTACAGAGCAACTGTTACAATGCTGGAATTGCTAGAATTTATTTGATTCAATTTAGACGATATTAAATAATGTATCAGATTTTAACAGTTAAACATTTATTGCGCTTTTTCTGACTGCAATCCTGTGTAAAGTGTAAAACCTGTGTCCTCTTTATGAAAGTACTTTGGTCACCTTAAAAGTAAATTTGTTTAGCCAAGCATAAAAGGGTTGCAATATAACAAGTATTACTCATTGCTTTGCAGAAGAATGACAGCAATCTGTGTAACAGACAAAATCCCTTTAAAATGTATATAATTTTGTGTTGCATGTATGCAATGATGACAGAATAGTCTATATATTATAATAAAATAAAGTTATGGCTTTATATTAGCAAAACAGCTAAAATAAGAGTTATGAACAGTAATAGGTGAATATAGGTACATAGTAATAATAATCAATGGCATCATACTAACCATTACCCTAATAACCTATTTGATTATACAACAAGAGGCAAAAATACAAAGGTTAGTGTTAATGTAATGCCCTACTTTGCATGGTATGGTGCATTAAACAGTTTACTGTGCATGTAATTATGGTGGTCTGAAGTAATAAAAGCTCTAATTTAAAGGTGGTGTTTGGTAGAGTGGTGCAAGGTTTTAGATAATACAGTATAAACATACAATAAACAAAAATATATTAAATATACCATAGCATTTTAAAGAAATACCATGTTATAAGCATACATCCTTCTGCCCCCTGTCTCATTTAGAGGTTGTGAGTTTCAGTACTTAAAAAACAAAGCTGTTCTGTAGAATACCCTTCTCTCTGCACTCCCCTCTGCCGCACAGATGGCTGGGGTCCAAGGCCCCCCTTGCATGAATAGGACTGTCATCTTAATGTCTATGTGGAGTTCCTCCTTTCCCATTTCTGTCCTCATTACCGCATGACTTGGTGCTTTTGTTATGTATGAGCGAACAGAAGCAGTCAGAACAAATTTCGGGAGCTGGAGGGGAAAGGTGAGATCAGGGAATAGACTTTAAGCAAGGTCCAAGCAAAGGTTGTTTCCAAAGTGTAACCTTTTAAATGCCAACAGGGTCATCAAACATAGACAAATTATTTTACTTGTACTTTGCAATATATTTTACATCACTTGACAGAGGAATTGAACTTAGAATAAATAGAAATAATAAATATTGCTATTAAGCAAATTGCTAATTAGGAAAAAAATCAATTCTTATGTATACATATGTGTTGTACAATATTATTATTAAATATTTACTAATGTAATATTTACTAATGTTTAATTCTCTTCAGTTCAGGTTTTTCGTCACCAAAAACATGATTTTGTTGTGTAAAAATACCACAACTTTTTTTATACAAAATTGCAACAATTTGGGTTGAAAAAAACTGCAGATAATACCTGTCGAAATCAAGCAGTCAATAGCAGATGTCCCTTTTACAACTGGATGATTTTGCTTTGTGGTTTTATAAGTTTACAGGGTTTTTTTACGCTGGCTTTTGTGCAACAATACAAATAAGTTGCGGTTTCCATTCAACAAGTTGAAAAAGTCATGGTTTTCACATTTTTTTCCCCAGAACTTTTTTTGTTAGGGTTGATACCCAAAGCATGTCAGGCTTTTTAGGGTCCCACAGCAATTGCTCATGCTTTAAAAAATATAAAACCACGAAAATGTGTTTGTTAATAAATCCCATCCAAATGCCCCATCTATTAAAATATTTGAAATTGTACTCATTTTCATTGGAAAGCGGTAATTATTTATCTTGGCTTTCTTGCTGTTTGCTTTTTGAAAGCTATTTTTTTTTTTTAGATGAGCACAAAATGTTCAGCTGTCATTTAACACAATTAAAAATCAAAACTGGGTAGCACTTAAAGGGTTAAATAAGCTCCACTATATCAAACAATACCACCCAGGTTTTTTATGACTTGCCTTAATAGTTCGGTTGTCTAAATCCAATCATTACATGTTTTTCAGGCTAAGGGGGCATTTAATAAACCGCTACTCAAAGCCAAAATAGTCACGGGAAAAAAAAGTTGTGACTTTTTTGAACTTTACTATGAATCAAAATGGCTACAATTCGCCAGCTAAAACTTGTCAAGATCATGTAGAAGTCAATGACAGATGTCCCTTCCCTGGAGGATCCTTCTTAGCTTCAAAATTTTCAAGGGTTTTGGATTTTTGATGGTGATTTTTATGTAATAAGTAGAAAAAGTTGCGGTTTTTGCAACTTTTTAGTGACTTTTCCCCCCCCAAGTACTTTTTTAGTTCAGATTTTTTGTTAAATTTCTGACATTTAGTAAATATGGGGTCCCGTAAAGGTTTTTCTGGTTTAAGGTACTGCCAGTGGAATTTATGACATTATTACTGTAAAGTTGTAACTTTATGAGTTGAGCAGGGAAAGGCAAAATATTCAACTACTCAGG
This sequence comes from Xenopus tropicalis, assembly GCF_000004195.4. Lineage (NCBI taxonomy): Eukaryota > Metazoa > Chordata > Amphibia > Anura > Pipidae > Xenopus > Xenopus tropicalis. The sequence continues at coordinate 42,378,234 of NC_030680.2, forward strand.
AAGGATGGGAATTTCACTTCAACTTTACAACTTTCACTGTAAAATAACACTTTTCACACCTTAAAATGTAACCTCATTTGTTCTCTATCTATAGTTTCTCTATGTGTCCTTATGTCTCTTGGAAAAATCTACTGCTGACTGGCTACAGGTAAGTTTATTTTATGGATACAGGGGCAGATTAATGAGATGTGAGGCCCCTAGGCTACACTTTCCACAGAGCCAATCCCATTCCTAAAAGTTTAGAAATATAAAATGGTCTTCCAAATTAATAAATATTAGTCACTATTAGGCAAGGCAGCAACCAGCAAGGCGCCAAGCTTTTTAAATTAATATATATATATTTTTTTTAAATGTTACTAGCTGCAAATATTATTTTACTGTGTTGCAGAACTACAGATGGGCCCTGCTTTGCTGGCTTTCCCCTGTGAACAGCCAGTACCTGCTTGCTGATTGGATTTTTTGCTGGCTGGCTGGCTGGCTGAAGCCACTTTGGCTTTAGCGTGTACCAGTGACATTGATTCCCCCAAAGCCAATGCAGCTTTAGAGAGATTGGACACACACAAAGTACATACATACAAGTGCCTTACTGCCTTGCCTATATCTTATCCTAGCCACCAAGCAGGTACCGGCTGTGCACGGGGGGCTTCACAGCACCCGACCAGGCCCAGCAGAAGCTGCTGGCCTGCAACACAGCAAAATAATTTTTTTTAAAGAAAATAAAAAAAATAATTGAAACAGGCCCATGGGCCCCTAGGCTATAGCCACGGTTTGCCTGTGCATTAATCCACCCCTCTATGGATATTATACTTCCTCACAGAATTTTCCTAACTTTGCATAACTGTCTTTTACTGTATATTTATAAATCCTATGACCCTTTTGAAATGAAACTGACCTGCATAGTTTTTTGTCGTCAGCTAACAATGACACATTGTGTATAATCTCCTTCACCAGATCATTATTAACAAATTACATTAAAAAAGTGGACCCAAAACAGGTATATATATATATATATATATTGTTAGGGCTTGCTTGGCTGCTGCTTGGATTGTAGTCAGGACAAGGAGGAAGCTTGAGTTCAGGCAAACAAATAATCAGAAATGCAGTATCAGAGGGGTTAACTCGTTAGTCTCTTAGTTTCGGGCGCAGGTTGGGGTTGGCGGCAATCAGGATAGTCAGAACAGGACAGCAGAGTCTGATCAGGGAGATCAAGAAAGCAATTTAGAATACACCCAGGCACTTGCAGATTAAGTCCTATTTCAGGCATTGAACCCAGGTCCCTAGTGTCTATTTATTTTGATTTTCCACGCCAGACGTGAAAGGATGATGTCATGTGCTTGCGCTGGAGTAAAGAGAAGCATATATATATATATATATATAAAGTGTAGAACTGGGGAGCATACCTTCAAAATTACAATACCTGGGTGCTCGAGCTAGGAGTTTGAACAAATAGAAAAAATGTCGGCACTCGCAGGGTTTCCACATAGGGACAAAAGAAAATAATAAACAGCTTTTAAATACAAACGGTGATGTTTATTCTTTCCAACGTTTCAGTCCTATACTCGGACTTTCGTCAGGGAGTGTATACCAGCATATCCCCCAGCGCTTTTAAAAGTGAGATTTGGCGCCAAATAAACCTACTTGGCGCCAAATCTCACTTTTAACAGCGCTGGGGGATATGCTGGTATACACTCCCTGACGAAAGTCCGAGTATAGGACTGAAACGTTGGAAAGAATAAACATCACCGTTTGTATTTAAAAGCTGTTTATTATTTTCTTTTGTCCCTATGTGGAAACCCTGCGAGTGCCGACATTTTTTCTATATATATATATATATATATATATATATATAGTTCCAGTACTGGAAGCACACCACATACAGAGTGGTAATTGCCCGGGTGCTTATGCAAAAAAATACAAATATAAGAGCAATACAGGCCAGCACTCACGGGTCTTTGAGAAATAACATGTCATATATATGACAAAGTATTAAATGACAAAGTAACTTCCAGCATCATATTGCACTGACTGGCCAATATTAACTGGCACTATTACATCCAGCATCATATGGCACTGACCACTCAACCTTAAATTGCAAAGTGACATCCAGCATCAAACAGCATTGACCATTAAATAGGAAAATGACTAGTAATAGCCAAAATTGTGAATATCTGAGTTTCACCGCTGGTGGTTTCTTTTGAAAAACAGGTGTCAAAATTTGGTGCAGAAAAATTTGCAGTGCAACAATAAATTGTCGGGCGCGGTGAAAAAAATTGCTGCAAGTGTCAAAAAAATTTTGCAAGCGTCATTTTTTTTAACGCATGCAGCAATTTTTTGACGCCCGACATTTTCGACAATTCTCACATTTTTTTCGGTGTCATTAATCTTTTGAAAGATTTGTGAAATTTCCAGCAAAGCCAAATGAGACAGATTCACTCATCACTAAAAGTGACCTCCCCCCCTGCATCTGATCAGCAGAACAATAGGAAGGCAGCAATATAGCAGCTCTCAGCACACATCAGAATGGCACTCAATAGTAAGAAATCCAAGTCCGGCTTGGGACTCCTCCAGTTACATGGGAGTAGGAGAAACAATAGGTTACCTGAAAGCAGTTCTAATGTGTAGCGCTGGCTCTTTCTGAAAGCTCAGACTCAGACACAATGCACTGAGATGGCTGCTTACACACCAATATTACAACTAAAAAAATAAATTTAAATACATTTACAAATACATTTGAAAAAATACATTTAAATTTAATTTAGAAATAAAAAGTGCCTCATAAAAATCATGACAGAATACCTTTACATTTTTTTTTTACTATTAAAATTCTTTCCCCTATCCCACTCTGCATCCCCACCCACCCCACCCCCATCTCCTGACCAATATAAGTCCTAACCTAGACAGGGATATTTACAACTTAATGCCATCAGTGGCATGCTGATCTCTTTAAAAATCGAAAGACTTCTCACTGCACTCCCCCTTGCATTTGATAAGAATGTCAGTGTGCTCCTGTGTGCATCTCCTTGTTCCACCAATTATGTCTGATGTCAGAGTCAGACGTAATTAATGGAGCGCAATAAATGTTTTCACAGGAGCACATGGAAGGTTTTTACAGATGCAAGGAGGAGTGCAATGTGTTTTAGGACTTTTGAAGAGGTGAGCATGCCACTTGTCTTAAATTCATAAATAGCATTGTTTATTGGCAAGGTTAAGCACTTTCCTTGGCCAGGAGCAGAGAGAGCGGCAGCACAGTGGGATAGGGAGAGAGGTCAAGCTGCACAAGGTATACCCGCTTGCTGCCAGGAGGACAGCACTGATTTAGAGGGATCTGGGCACTGGTAATCTAATTATCTACATAGTAAGAATCAAACATTTAATAGCTTCAATATCCCTGTTTGCCCTGTTTATCTCAAGTAATAGAAAAAAACAGATTTTCCATGATTAAAACAATAGGCAAATAGTATGTTCAGTTGGGGCTAGCCAGAAATCGGCTTCAAATTTCAAGCTTCTCATGCCCCATCTTATATCGCACAGCGAAGCTCCACTATACCACGGACCACGGACTTTGAAAGACTATGCTGTCACACACGCCCCCAGGGGAACAATATAATTTAATATACAGCATATACAGTATAAATAATAATTATTTAATATACAGCATACTCTTGTCACATGCTGCCAACAAATCTCCACCGATACTAATTTTTTTTTTTAAAAAGGAAAGCAAACACTACACTTACGGACCAGGACTGGGAGGACATAATTGCTAAGTCCTTCATGGGACAGAGAAGCTGCAGTATTTGGAGAGTAACTATTAAGTTATTTCCCAGTGGTAAAACACTCCTACTAAGCTCAGCAAAATGTTTCCTGATTCTTCAGACAAATGTTGGTGTTGCAGCTGGGCACCAGGCACACTGATACATGTACTTTGGGAATGCCCTGCTATTCAGAATCATTGGACAGAGGTTATAAAGATCTGTACAAACCAAATACAGCTCACCATTCATTCCTCTTTCCCCTTCTGCGTATAAAAAATGGAAATATACTGCTTGTCCTACACTTGTAGAAGTATAGGAAAAAGGAAATAGAAGAGATTCAAATCTGAAGAAATCTCAAAAGGCAATTTTGAAACACTGGACAACTTGCCCTGATTAAATAAATCCATTATCCATTACACGAGCTATCAAGGAAAGCTTCTGGCAAACCAAATATCCAGCCTAGGTCTTTTGCCCCCCTCCAAGAAGTTATGACTTATTGTATAAAAATTGCTGATAGATATGCATGGTATTGACTTGTGTATTATATGCTATGTGTCATCACTAATGATTTACTTCTTGCACTCTTTACTAGTGTAGGGACCCATAGGGTTAAGCTCCCTATGGTGTTATCCCCTATCTTTATCTAATCTGTGCTGTTATAGGGCAGAGCCCTCTGCACTCCTATTACAGTTATTAGGCTACCCCTTATAGGTTTAGCCCAGGTTGACCACTCCCCTTGGCAGACTATATAGTGTCTTGCACAAGGAAGTGGCTTCCTCTTTTGGCCGCATGCTGTGTTCTGGACAGAGCCCCAACTGAGCCTGGACCAGAACATAGGCCCAGAAGCCATTTGTACCCTAGGGGACCTCATGCCCTAGTGATAAGTCGGGGACAGGGCCCCGTGAAGGAGGTAAAGCCAGCACAGTCAGTTTATTAATAGCACCCTCTAGGAGTGGTGAGCATAGTCAGCTTATTTAGTAAGGGCAGCACTAGCCCCATCAAAGGAGACTGTACGGGTTTAGTCTAACCCAGGCTTTGTATGCCTTGCTGTAGGGACCACAGTTAAGACTATGGGGCTGATTTACTAAGACACGATTTCGAATCCGAATTGGAAAAATTCCGATTGGAAACGAACATTTTGCGACTTTTTCGTATTTTTTGCGATTTTTTCGGCGTCTTTACGATTTTTGCGTAAAAACACGAGTTTTTCGGCGTCTTTACGATTTTTGCGTAAAAACGCGAGTTTTTCGTAGCCATTACGAAAGTTGCGCAAAGTTGAGATTTTTTCGTAGCGTTAAAACTTGCGCGAAACGTCGCGCCTTTTAAGTTTTAACGCTACGAAAAAGGCGCGACTTTGCGCGCAAGTGTTAACGCTACGAAAAAATCTCAACTTTGCGCAACTTTCGTAATGGCTACGAAAAACTCGCGTTTTTACGCAAAAATCGTAAAGACGGCGAAAAACTCGTGTTTTTACGCAGAAATCGTAAAGACGCTGAAAAAATCGCAAAAAATACGAAAAAGTCGTAAAGACGCCGAAAAAAAATCGCAAAATTACCGATCATTACGAACAAAACGCAATCGGACACATTCGGCCCGTTCGTGGGTTAGTAAATGTGCCCCTAAGGATTCAGGCAGTTCCTCACCCTGAACCATAGTTGGCTGGAGGGGATCCATTCCAATAAAGGGCATCCATTCCTGGCATACAACTAATACTCTGCATATCCTATCAAGTGGGTTATACTGTTCCTTAAGGGTCACATCTGCTGTTATCCTCTGTGACCATCCACTGCTGTGTCTGTGAGTATATACCCTGCTGCACTACTACATTGTGCCTTTGTTCAATAAACTTGTAATATAGTTAACTATAAAGAATCCTCTGGCGTCCATTATTCTCTATTTGCACTACACACCTCAGCTAGTTGTAGTTTAACTACACCCTCGCTCCATCTAATTCTCCCATATAGTGGAGGCTCACTCCTTTGTATTAAGTGTCGCATGTAACACATGCTCTCCCTTATACTACTAGCCTGGATTTGTCCTTAAATAGGCCAAATAGGTGTTACACTAGGTATTGACTTTTCCCTTCCGCCTGGTGCCTCCCCCCCCCCCAATAAAACTTGGCGCTAACCCCACCGAAATGACATCGAACACCAACAAATACCAACATGATCAGTGACATGATGCTGTAGCAATTGTGACTTTGTTTTCCATTCTTCAAAAAAAGGTCAACTCTTTCTTTTACATCTCCTGTTTATTGTTGTGGAGTGGACCTGAGTCCCCTATCCCCTTATACTAATTTAAAAACACAACAAATAGAATATTTTAAGATGTATTAAATATAATAAATTGTGTACTTATGTCCTGTGCACTTTCTTATTAGCTAGTCCTAAATTATGTATTCGTAATATTTGTTTTTTAAATATAGTGAATAAAATAAATAAAAGTCCCTTTAGTTGTAAGAAGTTAACCTTTACGGTCTCTTATTATTTTACCATTTTTCTGATAAGAAGCTAAAAAAATACCTTTCCAACTTTTAGCCTTTTGGAATTTCTGTCTTTCTCTGTTGCATAGGCAGCTCAGCAGTTTTTTTCTGAAGAACTGATTATGGTTCCATGCATTGCTTACTGATAGCGCACTACACCGCTGCTGAACCATTTTTGTTCTTTTATTGAAACGTATCCAACTGTAAAATGGGTGAATAAACAACAAAAGAAGGTTGAATCTTTAGACGAGAGAGTAGGTGGAATAATTTTCTATTCAGCAGTTCTAAACACATTGTCTAGAACTGGTATAAAACAAAAGGTTGTATTATGGTCAGAAAAGGTGACAATGCCCTTGCAAAAATAATTAAATCCATTTTGCAGAATGTATTTTTCCTGTTATGGACAGACCACATTTTTTAAGAAGCTAAGATAATGCTCCATATTACTTTATTACTGAGTTTAACTGCTTAGGTGTCAGTATTTCCTTTTGTGACACATTTCAGGTTTTACACTGCAGTTACTAGCAGTTTTAAAATCATCCTCAAAATTTTCAAGGAAAAACACACATGGTTTGTAAGTAATACTGACATGGGGGTAGAGAGGGAGAGAGAGAGAAAAGGAAGTGACTAGGTATAGTTGTATACTAGTGGTATATAGTGGTATATAGTGATATACTAGGTATACAGAGCACTAAGATCCACTAAAGCTGCCCATACACTAAAAGATCTGCTGGTTTGGTGAGGTTGCCAAATTAGTAGATCTTTCCCCTATATGTCCACCTTGAGGAGCCAATCAATCACTGTGATGAAAATGCATACCATCGCAGCAACTAAAAGCCGATATGGCCCTTGACCCGACTGGATTTTTAAACTTGCCAATCGATATCTATCCAATTTTTGCCTAGATACTGGTTGGGTAGGCCATCAAAGGGCTAAATACAGGTGCCAATAATCTGCTAGAATCGCCATCTTAACTCTGCACTTTATATTATATGAAGTAAATTGCAAGTTTTGAAGTGACCATTGTTATCTGGTGGTTCACAGGAAAGGCTACTAGAAGAGGATGTATTTGTTGATATTCTTTTATTCTTGTACACGACTGTCAGACCAAAATTTTTTTTATTGTGTGTGTGTGGTGGTGGTGGGGGGGTTGCATGTAGGGACCCATAGGGGCACATTTACTAATCCACGAATCCAAATCATGAATGGGAAAAAATCGGATTGGAAACGAAAATTTCTGAAGATCGCAAATATCACGAAAATGCTTACGAAAAAATCGTATTAGTCACAATAATATCGTATTGGCGATCCGAAAGTCACGAAATTTTCGTACCGAACAATTGTAAACAGCGGTAAAACCTTTCCGATTTTTTCGCGCAAACATCCGGAAAAGTCGTGCGTCGTACGAAAAAGTTGTGCGGACGCCCGAAAAAATCGGCGAAAATACGCTCGGAGCGTTCGTGCTTTTGTAAATGTGCCCCATAGTGTTAACAGTCTCTATTGATGTAAATCATCTTCAAGTGGTATTCGCTTAGTTGCTAGGCAGAGGTTATCTTATTTGCATATGCATGTTATTGCTCAATAGATATAGTAACCACTTCCTGTCTTTAATATAGTCATTACAAAGGGGTGGTTCTTTCTCTTTTGCCTTCCATTCGCGACATATCTGACCCAGGCGGATGTGTCTGGGGAACCTGGTGTCAGATGGATGTGTCTGGGAAGCCTGGTGTCAACAAAGCCCAGTTGTGACCTTGAGGGACAACTAGTGATGAGTGAAATTATTCAGCAGGTATGGAGTCGCCGCAAATTATTCGCAAAACGAGCACAAAAATTTGCCACAGAAAAATTCACCCTGCATAACAAAAAAAAAAAATTGATGCGTGCAACATTTTTTTGCCGCTTGCATAACAGATAGTGATGGGCAAAATAATCCCATTTCACTTCTCTGAAAAATTTGCAGAACTGTAAAAAACTTACAAGACGGTGAAAAATTTGCGAAATGCATTGAAGTCAGTAGGTGGCTTTTAAATGCAACAATTATTATGTTCAACACATTTTTACACGTGCAACATTTTTTATTAGTTTTTTTTTACTCCAAATTATTATTATAATTATTATTAAAGTCAATGTCCGTTTTTTTCTTGTCATCTTTTTTGTCTTAGCAACATCTTGTCTTGGTTACTTTTTTTGTATCTGCAAATTTTTTTGTGCCAAATGTAAAAATGGCAAAATGCTGAATTTTACTGCAAATCCATGCCTGTTGAAAAAAATAGCTTCACTAGTAAAAGCAACTTGTACATGAGCAAATTTAGTGTATTTTATCACATAGCATCCCAGGTGTCTTAAGCTACTAACAAAATCCCTGGTGAAGGTATTTTAGTAGCTTTAGTAGCATTTAGCAGCACTTTAAAAAATGCAGTTTTTGAAATTAAAATATGTAGTGTAATAACGTGCCTTATAGATTATTACACTGAAAAAATTGTTTTCTGTTTATTATGACACATCAAAACTGTTAAATACCCAATTTTAGCTACAGTTAATCTACTGTGCACTGTTGCAGAAAATATGGCATTTGTAGTGTCACTGCAATGAAATGCTCCAAGGGAGAATATCCTGTACCTTTATTTTATTTCCCTTGGCTTTCCTTGGGCTTGGTTACTTCTATATTTTTTAAAGGGTCAATTTTTAAAATCTGTGAGTTTGCATGTGAACACTGAAGGCAGCAAAAATAAAGTCTAATGTTCATGAATATCCAAAAATCTGCAACAAACATGTAAATTGGCCCTGAGTAATGTACTCTGATTTCAATTCACAGCATAGTCCTGTACTGGACGAACAGTGACAGTAGAAATGGAAGAAGAAAACAACAATGGAATTCCAACTTTTTTAAGTGCTGTAATATAAAGATTACATTTAGACTCCTGCCATAAACATTATGTTTCTTACTAGTTTTTGCTTGTTAGGCTTAGCTGTATGTTGAAGAAATAAATCTCTTGTGTTATCAGCAATGTGCGATGTGTTTCTGCCCCCTCCAGCTGCCCTCTGGTTAAGCTGTTGGCAAGGCCCTGTAAGGGAATTGGTTAAGGACAAATTGCAACTGTTCATGGCAACCCTTGATAATTCACTGCTCTAAGCTACCCTACACTCAGCTCCGTATATATCTGGCTGCAGGCAACATACATTAGGAGGTTTTTGCTTTTCTCAGCAAAAAAGTTATTTATAAAAGAAACTGAAGCTTCACATATGATGTTGTTACAGCCAAGGCCAGGAGGGGTATAATCCAAATCTATCTAAAAAATGCTCCACCTCTGTTTTTGTTTTTTTTCATTTCAGTAGTCTGCGTATTTCTTTTACTCAATGATAGATCATGAATGTGTATATATAGTTTACTTTGATGGTGGAACAATTGCCTATGTAAGTTCAGCCTCCCTTATACATCATGCCTATTACACTGAGAATTATGCTTATGTGGAAAAATACCCATTGCTTGAAGGAAATAGAATTAATGCTTAGTATTCTTCTACTTTTTCATCAAACACTCAACACATAGCTCTTTTAAAAGGGTATAGCTAATTTGTGTTCTTATGAGCTATTTAAATTTGGCCTGTGGAATAGACTTGATTGTTTTAAAACACATACTTATGTACAGAATTTATTAGGCAAATAACAATTCTTTAAATCACAACTGAATATTTCATACAAAAATAACAGTAGGTTTTTAAACAAAAATTAACATTTTTCCCTGGGTGTCCTTATTCATGACACCTTTGAAACAAACATGACAGCGTGTTATAGTTATCTCCATAGAAAATCACTTATTAAGGCCTGCGGCCCTTAACGGGTTGAGGTCTGGACCAAGGAAGAAGCTGCCTTCTGAAAGCCCAATAAGTGGTATCCAAGGGGTTAGGAAAATTCTAAGTTGTATTCAGGCGAAAGATCAGGTTAGGCAGCAATTAGCATGGTCAGAATCAAAGCAGGAGGTCAGGAACCAAATCATCATCAATAAGTGAATATATTTGTGTAGAAGTTACATATGCACTGTCCTGTTGTAAAAGTGAACATAGAGCTACATAGAGACAAGAGTCTACACAATGTGTGTCAGTAATATATTAACAGGAACATAACATTGGCTGTTCATTCCAAACTTTCCACACAACATTACTTTGCACTTCTGAAAAACTGCATGTTTTGGGAAAAATAACCATCATATGTGCCACTAATGCACTTTGAGATGCTCTCTGGACATTTCACATGTATATTGCCTTTACACTGCTGAACTATGTATTTCTGCACATTATATATCTATGTGGTGCAATCTTTTTTCTTGCTGAGCAGTTAGACAATTAAATGCTCCTTTTTTTATCACAATTTTGTTTTTTTATTGCATTAATTTTATTGTTTCATTATTGTTTACAGAAGTTGGTTTGTTATTTCATATACTGTATATACAGACCCTTGTAAATCTGCTATGGGCTTTTGTTTACATATATGTTCATAAAGGCTTAGAAATCGGCATAGGATTAGAAATCTGCATATTTTCTGTCACAAGCACAGCTGCCTCTTGTATGCCTTACCAGGCCATGAAGGAGAGATCTTAGGAATATATAGATGATCATTTGTAGCATTTTTTTTAGATATTCAGACACCCAGTGTCGGACTGGTCCACCAGAATACCAAGAAAACTCCTGGTGGGACCAGGTGTCAGTGGGCCCTCTTGCTTCCAACTATTGAGCCTATTTCATGGTCATTCCCTATTTCTTTATGGGAACAAGGAAGCGTGATAGATGGAAGAATAGAGTATAGTATGTAGAGAAAAGAGAGTAGGATAAAAGAGTTTGAGGGAGGAGAGGAGGAATTAAAGTTTTGAGAGTAGGCCTTCAGAGTTTTCTGGTGGGCCCTGACATCTCAGGTTGACACCGTATGGCCAAATTCAAGCTATGGTCTCATTCAGTAAGAGGTCAACAATTAATTTTTGTGCAAAAAATAAATAACCCAGTATGCAATGGTCCTGCACATCTTGTATGCCTGCCTGAAGTTGAAATATGTGCTAGTTGTATGCCTGCCTGCAAGTTGAAATTAGTGTCATGATGGAATAGTAAGGTCCAGAATAGAAATATCTAGGCTTTCTGATTTAGTAAGTATTTTAAAATATGTGTTTCAAAGAAACTCCTCACAGTAGAGGGTAATTCAAAAATCTATCTGGCTAGGGAACTGTAAGGTGAGAAGAGCCAGACAAGGCCAAATGAATAAACAGCTAACTTAATTATCATACATATGCTATAGTGGAGTAGTCTGTTTCAGGGCAGATTTATAGTTAATATTGTTTTCTGCCCAAAACATAAATATCTGCTATTACAGATAAAAATCATTGAATCCATCCATTACCTTGTAGCTAGGGCTCCTCAAGGAGTCCAAACATTTTCACATTATGACAGTCCATCTTAGTTTTACCCAATATTTCAAGGCCAGAATAATATGTGTTAGTCCTGGGGTGTTTGGTCTATGGCATTTACCTCAAATATGCCTCAAATTTACAGGTTTTCTTATTTGACCAATAAAATTAAGCAATTCAAGAAAGAACTACTCACAGACAGCAATGTGTAAAACAATAAGAGGTTTTCAGTAGTACTGAACTTTGTTATGTTGTCCCTTTACCTGAAAACCTAACCTTTCAAAGCTGGGTACATACTTGTATACCTTAAAGGAGAAAGAAAGTTAAAAACTAAGTAAGCTTTATCAGAAAGGTCTATGTAAATACAGCCATAAGCACTCACAGAAATGCTGCACTGACTTCTCTGCAAAAAGATTAGTTGTGTCTGTAATTCCTGTGCCAGAGACACACAGCTTTCTGCTCTCTGCTCTTTCCTGCTCCCCCTCCCTCAAGAATGCTAAGAACTCACTCCCCCCCCCTTAGGAATGTGGATCTGAGCCAATCAGCAGGAAGCTGACTCATAGGGGGAGATTTACTAATCCACAAACGGACCGAAAGCGTCCGAATGCGTTTTTTTCGCAATGATCGGTATTTTCGCGACTTTTTCGCATGTTCTGCGACTTTTTCAAAAAAATTTGATTGGTTTTTCGACCATTTACAATCGTTTAATATGATAAAGTCGCGGCGGCAACAAAAAAGTCGTGACAAATATGAAAAAATCGCAACGGCAACAAAAAAGTTGCAAAATTTTCGTTTCCAATCCGATTTTTTCCCTTTTGGGATTCGGATTCGTGGATTAGTAAATCTCCCCCATAGTCTTACTAACTGAGCATGTTCACTTGGTCTGGGTGTCTGTGCAGGGGTGAGGCATTATGGGAACATTCTTTACACAGCTCAGCGTTTTTTCTTCCTGTTTGGCTTCTGATCATCTGAACGATTGAAATATGGGGAAATTTAAGGGCACTATTGAGACAACTGAAGGTATGCCTGCAGCTTGAGATTAACTCTTTATTAGCCTTTCCTTCTCCTTTAATGTTTAAATATATTGTAGCATTTCTTAGTACAGGTAGGGGACCCATTATCCAGAATGCTTGGGACCTGTGGTTTTTCAGATAAGGGATCTTTCCATAATTTGGATATCCACACCTTTAGTCAACTAAAAGATTATTTAAAAATTAAATACATTCATTATGTTTGTTTTGCTTCCAATAAGGATTAATTATATCTTACTTAGGATCAAGTACAAGGTACTGTTTTATTATTATTATTATAGAGAAAAAATTAGACTTACTTGCTTATTATAAAGTCTATGGGAGATGGTCCTTCCGTAATTTGGGGAAAAAAAATAATTATCTCTCAGCTAAATGCCTATACCTTTTTTATGTTGTATGTTAATATCCAGCAATATTATATCAAATTACAGAATATTTCAGCTTAAAAGAAAAACTGTATTTCTACAAATATAATGATTTCGTAGCTTTATATTTATAAACATTAATAGCTTGTTCCGGAAAGAGAGAACTGACCATAAGCAGGTCTTTGTTATTTTAGTGTTGACAGTTCCTGCTTAAATAATGTTCACTTTTCACAGGCCTCTCATTAACGTCAATGTGTCTATTTTAAAGGGACCAAAAATCTACATTTAGTTACTGGTTACTACCTATTTTAGACAACTGCCTATTTTAGACTCTCTTTTATTTTTGAATCTAACCTCTTGAACAAATTTGGGATTAGCTAAAAATTGCTTTTCCACTAAAAATTGCTTTTCCACTATCATCATTATATTTTGGCTTTAAGACTAGCTATAATTTTTAAACTTAAAACTTTTGTTACTACATCTTGGGAAAGTAAGCAAATTACTTCAAAGCAACTTTGTATTGAATACTGAACAGAAGTTATAAACAAATACTGGTATTGTTTATCATTACATTTTCAAATAAAAATTAAAAAAAGCACTGAATATTTGAATGAATATATTATTGTTAGAATATCATTTATAATGTAATTTCATTACACAACAGTTTTGGGGTCTAGTTCCCCTTAAAAAAGAAACGCACTTGTTTGCTTCTTTTGCTTGCCTCTGGTTTGGTTGTTGTGGGATTCTGCATTGGTGCACCAATGTTAATAAATGACAGCTTGTTCACTTTATAAAGTAAGAAAAAAATGGAAAAATTACACTGAACTTATACTGAACTTATTGGGGTTCATCATAGGTGGAGGATGATTTTTTTGTTTGGGTAGGCAAAAGTTAATGTCACATGGACAGTTTCTTCGCCAGCGATTTCCCACTAGCAGATTTTTAGTAAGGCAAGGGGAGGCTAAGCCTGCTTGGCACCTTAAAAAAAAGGTCCCGCTCCCACAGGTACTATACTGTATATGTTCTAAAGGCTGGAAAAGGTGATGTACCTAAATCACTAGCTTATATTAAATAGTTTTTGGTAACCTCGCATTTATAATATCCCTATCACCCTTGCTCCAGTCCTAAATTAACTCTTTCCCTCTGAAAAAGCTAATTGTGCATTTATATATTTGTTGTTACATAGTTACATAGTTACATAGGGTTGAAAAAAGACCAGTGTCCATCAAGTTCAACCCATCCAAGTAAACTCAGCACACTTAACCCACACCTACCAATCTATACACTCACATACATACACTATATATACAACCACTAGTACTAACTGTAGATATTAGTATCACAATAGCCTTGGATATTCTGATTGTTCAAGAACTCATCCAGGCCCCTCTTAAAGGCATTAACAGATTTTAATGATTTTTTCACTTACTTTTTTTCTCACTTAGGTCATTGTTTTGTTCTTTCTAGTTAGTTACAGTGGAGCCCTCATGAGACTGCTTAGCTGGGAAACAAACCAATGTTGTGTTTCAGTGCCAATGTTATAGTGCCAAGGCCCGAATATCTGCCATCAGTACCCAATGCATCTAACTGCATATAATGTGCTGGTTTTGTACATATAGACTGCATTTCACTGTATATAAGATGCCTGGGATGTCAGTACCCACTGCCTTTCTCTCTATAAAACTAACTAAAACACATTTAAGCTGATCACACACACAAATTGATAAAGAAGTGCATTTATGATTACATACATTTTATGGTGAAAAAACACCCCCACCAGCATTTTTGCACAGTATTCCAGGAAGTCAGTGGGAACCGCAAGAAGTAGTTAGGAGGTTCATTTTTTAGCCTTACGTCAATCTGTGCATGGCCTATCTTTAGCCTCCCCAAACAAAATAGCCACCCTCCTTCTATGACTCTAGTGGAGAGATAGCTGATACACGCCCATTATATGGCATTGCAAAAAGTTGTAAATTCACCTGTTACTGATTTTGTCCATTATGCACTTCAGCATTATCAGGCTAAAATTCATTCTATACATGGGATGATTTAAGAGCTACCAACAGATGGGCCCACAGGCTGAATGAGTCATTTGTCACTCACCATGGACAAAGCCCAGCCTATTTTGAAAACAATATGTATAACACTCTCTTGTTATCATTACAATTATATTAAAAAAGTTCTGTTCATCAACATTTTTGCAAATCAGAGCTAATGCTTGTTTTAACTTCAAACCTTGCTTATTGGTCTACTTTTACATAAAACATAATTAATATGCATATAGAAAGAATCGTTTAGAAAGGAAAGTTCAGATATATTTTGGTCTCCTTCCAAAAAAACAGTAGCTGCCTTTTTGCTTAGAAAGTGCAACTGGAGCAACTGTGATGCCAGATTCTATATCTATTTCCTGTTTCAGCATAATAATGCCCCCATGCACAGAGCTAGGTCTGTAAAGAATGGGCTTGCAAAGATAGGAAGAACCTGACTACAAAGAACCCTGACATCAACCCAACTGAACCTCTGTGGGATGAACTGGAACCCTGACTGTGAGCCAGTCCTGATGCACAAGAGTTCGAATCCCGAATGGGATAAATTCAGATTGGATACGAAAATTTCTGAAGATCGCAAATATCATGTATATGCTTATAAAAAAATGGTATTAGTCACGAAAATATTGTATTGGCGATCCGAAAATCACAAAGTTTTCGTATTGAACGATCATAAAATGCAGAAAAAGACACGAAAGCAACGAAAAAGTTGCGCAAGGTCCAAAATTGTCGCAAACAATATGCTCATTATGAAAAAGACGCATTCGGAGCATTCGTGGATTAATAAATGTGCCCCTTAGAGTGGATAAAAATTCTTTCCTGATGCCAGAAGTGCAATCAGACCAGTCCCTGGATCAAGGAACAATAAATGCAGTTTTGTACAATTTTAGGACCATGTGCAGGCTCTGAATTATCATCCCAATTATTTTTGTACCATGGCAATCGATCGTTTAGTTGATCGGCCAGGTTAGAAAATTTTGGTCAGATAAAATCTGCACATGTATTGTGAATCTGACAATATCCTTGGGGGACCTACAATGCATCTACAGGAAGTCACATTCGTACGACTGGTGTCTGGCAACTATTTCATGCATCAAAATAAATACAACTGCATGACATTAGTGTGTAATTCTTTTAGCGAGGCTTTTGATTGAATACACTGCGGGGGATACCCTAGAATTACCTTCAGGGTGGTGGTAGCTTCAGGATTCCCGAGCATCAATAGGCAAACATGTGCAAAATTCATCATAATTGTGGTAAGCAATAACTTAAGTACATGCCTAGGTAGGAAGGCTTTAAATACCTGTCCCATCCCCTGTGTTGTTTCTGTGCAGGGAAGGGGAGGTGTCCCCGCCCCAATTAGCTGTTACGAAGAAAAGCCTTGCAGAGGAAGTGCTGGGAGACAAGCAGCAAAAAGGTGCTGTAAGATCCCAGATATAGGGAATCCCAGTGGCAGCTGTTTAGGATGTAGAGGGAAATGGCTCTGAAGAACAAAAACATGCTCTTTTCAGGGCATGGAAAGCCAAAGGACGTCCTTCTCAGAACTCTGAAGAAACTCTAATCTCACATTTTGATATATTTCATATATTAAGGCATCATATTCAAAATTATATTTCTGAGAATGGCATAAAAAATAATTATCAGGGCTTTCTAAGTATAGGTCCTGTAAATTCTATAGCTTTTTTTGAAAAGGTTAGTATGAAGTCGGACAAAGGGGTTGCAGTAGATGTGATCTTTTGATAAAGTGCCCCACGTAAGACTGCTTTCTAAGCTAAGGTCTGTTGGTTTTATTAATGTTGTTTGTACATGGATATTATGTACAGAGGTGATTGTCTTGACTGTAGCAATGCCAGTCAGCAGTTGCAAGGGCAAAAAAGGGCTAAAAAAATCTTGACCTATATTAAAATTAGCATAGATTCAGAGGAGTAAAGAGTCATTCTTCCACTTTACAAAGCACTGCTACAGCCCCATTTAGTATATGCTATGCAGTTTTGGTATCCAATATTCAAATAAAATATTATTGAATTAGAGAGAGTCCAAGGAAGGGCAACTAAGCTGGTAAAGGGTATGAAAAGTTTATGCTGGAGAAAAGGTGCTTAAGGGAAGATATGATAACTATGTATAAATATACTGTTTAAGGGGACTATATAGTAAATACTCTAATTACTTCAAATTACCCAGAAATGATTTAAGACAAAACACAGGGTTGTTTTGAAGAATGCCACTAAAAACTATTGAGCAAAATAAAAACTGTAGTGCTAATGAGGGAGCAGTTTAACAAAGGACCCTGTTGACCAGTGTAACAATTCTTTTACTTGTAGGTTATGGAAAAAAGACACAAAATGACTCAAACCATCTATACAGATGAAATAGCAACCTTCAGGATATAATTGTTGTGTCTCCAAGTTCAATTCAGGCTTGATCGAGATAACGGGTATAAATGGAATCTTTTCTTTGCAGGTAAGTACTAAAAAGGGGCTATGGGGCAGCCAGGAATGGTTCTTAGCAGCAGGAAAGCTAGTTAAACTTAAATATAGCCCAGGGTCAAACCAGGTGTCAACTGGGTTAATAGGATCCAGAGATGCAGGAACTTTAATCCAATAAAACAGGCAAGGTCAGACTAGGAGATCTATCCAGGAGTCAATGGGTTAACAGGAGTCAGAGATGCAAGAATTGTAATCCAGTAAAACAGGCATGCTCTATAAAGGCTGGAGTGAGCAGATTTCTAACATAATAACCGGAACACCACTTGCTTTTATCTCTCTAACCTCTTAGTTAGTCAGTGACTTTGGGGGGGGGGGGGCACATGGGACATGCAGGTCAAATTCAAAAGCAAACTAACTAAACAGTTATGTCCCATATAAAAACCTCTCAGGTAACAGATTGGTTACAGACTGCTAACAGCTTAGAAAGCTGTAAAGGAGATAATAGTGTTCTGGCCATTACGTTAGACATCTGTTCACTCCAGCCTTTATAGATTACATTTTGGCTAACTGACTATATTTTACCTAGTATCATTTTTACACTGAACTGTTCCTTTGAAAGTCAATTAATTTTAAACGTTTTTAAAATTGACAGTAAAAGGGCTGAAAACAGTTTTAGAAAAGCCTCATAAAATTTTTCTAAAAGATAATTTGAATACTTTTATATAATATCTATGTAAGGATTCATCACAAGTCATCTCCTCACCTCTTAGTGAGTACACAATTTAAATTTGTCAAATTCCTGCATTACTCACCATAAATGGGTACCGGAAAATGAGTAATTGAAGATCCAGCAATAAAAAACTATTGATATGTTTTTTATGCAGATGAGTTTGTAGGCATCCATTTGCACTAGAGAAAGCCATATTGTTTCTTGATACTACACATCCACAAATTCGTTGGTGTCGCAGATAAATATTTAACATACTGTAGGCGGTTGCCGTAACCACTCCTAGCAGTTTTGTGTGACTGCATCTGTACCATTACATTCACTGTTTAAATCTGCCATTAAAATATACATGTCTGGTCCAGTCTGTTTTAAATCTTTAACCATCGGGAGATACTTATGCAATCCCAGGTGATACCAGAAGGAAATGTGAGGTGACAAGTAAAAAACATAACCTCCGTATTTGTGTCTTCTTTAGCCCCTGGCTCTGCACTGTAATTTAAATCTAATGAAAACTCATTGTCACAGAACATTAATTAGCATGGTATAATTTCTTTTGTTATCTAGTTTCTTCCCTGAAAAATTCCCTATAAATTCTTCTAAATCTAACAAAATGTGAGATTCATGTGGTCTGTGGTTATGTACAATAGAAACATGTATGTATATATATATATATATATATATATACATGTGGCATGTGCTTAATTCAACATTGTTGAAAAAAAAGTATTTGTCAGGGAAGTTATAAATAAATATTCTGATTGGGTTAGATGAGAGCTATGCTTCAGGAAGAAATGTTATTGTGTACTATATATAATCTCTCTACCTTCCTCTGTCATAGCAGTAATTAGAATATGATATTATAACAGTTTTTTGGAATTGAAAGAAAATGTATGCATCAGGAGGATTCTGTTTGACATGATTAATTTCCCATTCTCTTCTTGCTTGTTTACCAGTAATCCCTTTACATTACAACAGAATAATAACAGGCGTGATAAGAAGGACTTCATCCTGCTCTGTTGATATTTGCATCATCAGACTTGAGGTGTCCCTTTGGATTCAGACAGCCATGGAATTGAACACACACTAAAAGGAGGAATAAAAATCAAATGTACATGTATTTGCAAGCTCTATAACTCGAGGGACAAAGTCTCTAAATTAAGAATCAAAACACTTCATGTTCCTTTGCATAACTGCATATCAAATATGAGAATTTGCACAATGTAGTGAGGATGGGAGCCAAAGAAATAAAGACTTAGTGGAACTGCATTACTATGAAAAGAAATAAAAAAACCTTGTAGTGTCAACTGAATGATGGATAGAGAGGAGTTTACATGACAAGGGAGAAACACAATAAAAAAACTGACTGGATTTGATTTTTTTAACCACACTCTTTACTACTTTGTGTCTTACAAATGTAATATTTTTCCTTGGCTCTGCAATAACAGTGCTTATTAACTTAATGTAATTTATTATCTCACCTTCATTGTGACTGTAATTGGGTAGAATTACTTCTTCTACATTTTGAAAAGGTATGTTTGCCCTAAACGACTGAAGCAAAAACATATTTAAATATAGTTACATATCGGCTCAATTACATTCGCAAGCACAACTTTTAATTTAAAAAGGGATCCCATTCTCAGCCTGAAAACTATAGGCCTGTTAGTCTGACATCAGTAGTAGAAAAGCTTGTGCCAGCATGGTTTTATGCGTAACAGATCTTGCCAGACTAATTTAGTCGCCTTTTATGAGGAGGTGAGCAGGAATCTTGATGCTGGAATGGCAATTGATGTCACCTACTTGGACTTTGCAAAAGCATTTGATACAGTACCTCACAGAAGGTCAATGATCAAATTAAGGAATATTGGTCAAGAACTGGAGAACTGGCTGAAGGATAGATTATAAAGAGTGGTGGTAAATGGAACATTTTCTAATTGGACCAGTGCAGTTAGTGGAGTACCACAGGGGTCAGTGCTTGGACCTTTGCTTTTTAACTTGTGTATTAATGACCTGGAGGTGGGCTTAGAAAGTACTGTTTTTATTTTTGCTGACGACACTAAATTGTGCAAAACTATAAGCTACATGCAGGATGTTGCCGCTTTACAGAGCGATTTGACAACACTGGAAAACTGAGCAGCAAACTGGAAAATGAGGTTCAATGTGGACAAGCAAAGTTATGCACTTTGGTAGAAATAATATAAACACAAGCTATCTACTGAATGGTAGTTTGTGGGGGGTGTCCTTAATGGAGAAGGATCTAGGGCGTTTTGTAGATAACAAGTTGTCTAAGTTCTGGCAATGTCATTCTGTGGCTACTAAAGCAAATAAAGTGCTGTCTTGTATAAAAAAAGGCATTGACTCAAGGGATGAAAACATAATTTTACCTCTTTATAGGTCCCTGGTAAGGCCTCACCTTGAGTATGCAGTGCAGTTTTGGGCTCCAGTCCAGTGTACAGAGACGTGCAACTAAACTAGTAAAGGGGATGGAAGATTTAAGCTATAAGGTTAGACTGTCGAGGTTGAGGTTGTTTTTTCTGGAAAAGAGGTGCTTGCGAGGGGATATGATTACTGCAAAGATTTCTCCTACCATTTGAGGGAGGAATGTTGGGGTCTTAGGCCCTGGTAGGTAAGACTTTCTTAATATAAAGTAAAATAGGATGGATTACCAGTTTGTGGGAAAAGCCCCTTTAACAATGTAAGGCAATTGTCAGTGGTTCATTCTCTACATTCAGTGGTTGTGTGCAGGGTTCCAAAGGGTTCCTTATTGGGTTTGCTTTTATTTAATTTGTATATTAATTAGGGATGTAGCGAACTGTTCGCCGGCGAACTAATTCGCGCGAACATCGGGTGTTCGCGAACGCGGAAGTTCGCGAACTTTCAACGTATGTTCGCCATTTGGGTTCGCCTTAGCTGGCGCGAAATTTTGACCTCTCACCCCAAACCAGCAGATACATGGCAGCCAATCAGGCAGCTCTCCCTCCTGGGCCACCCCCCCCCCCCCTTGGACCACTCCCTTCCATATATAAACCGAAGCCCAGCAGCCATTTTACATTCTGCCTGTGTGTGCTTGAAGAGATAGTGTAGGGAGAGAGCTGTGATTGATTTGAGGGATAGTTTAAGTAGGTTTTCTGGCTAGTAATCTACTACTGCTCTGTATTTGTGTGGGTAGAGGAGCTGTGTATTCATTTGAGGGAGAGTTTAAGTAGTTTTTCTGGCTAGTAATCTACTTTTTACTGCTCTGTATTTGTGTGGGGAGAGGACTGAGGAGCTGTGTATTGATTTGATGGAGAGTAGGTTTTCTGGCTAGTAATCTACTTTCTACTGCTCTGTATTTGTCTGTGGAGAGAGCTGTGTATTGATTTGATGGAGAGTTTAAGTAGGTTTTCTGGCTAGTAATCTACTTTCTACTGCTCTGTATATTTTGTCTAAATAACAATTTGTTAATTGTTGTTTGTTTGTTATTTGTTAATAATTCCGTGTCCAGAAACACAACCTGAGTGACGGTTTTCCACCAGCAATAATATATTCCGTATCCACTACTGTATACGTTGCCCTTGCAGGCCTTGTTGCCCGGTGTCTGCAACCAAGTGCCACCTAGCTGTGTGAGCTTTTTCACAATCTGTCTAAATAACAATAATAATTCCGTGTCCAGAAACACAACCTGAGTGACGGTTTTCCACCAGCAATAATATATTCCATATCCACTACTGTATACGTTGCCCTTGCAGGCCTTGTTGCCTGGTGTCTGCAACCAAGTGCCACCTAGCTGTGTGAGCTTTTTCACAATCTGTCTAAATAACAATAATAATTTCGTGTCCAGAAACACAACCTGAGTGACGGTTTTCCACCAGCAATAATATATTCCGTATCCACTACTGTATACGTTGCCCTTGCAGGCCTTGTTGCCCGGTGTCTGCAACCAAGTGCCACCTAGCTGTGTGAGCTTTTTCACAATCTGTCTAAATAACAATAATAATTCCGTGTCCAGAAACACAACCTGAGTGACGGTTTTCCACCAGCAATAATATATTCCGTATCCACTACTGTATACGTTGCCCTTGCAGGCCTTGTTGCCCGGTGTCTGCAACCAAGTGCCACCTAGCTGTGTGAGCTTTTTCACAATCTGTCCAAATAACAATAATAATTCCGTGTCCAGAAACACAACCTGAGTGACGGTTTTCCACCAGCAATAATATATTCCGTATCCACTACTGTATACGTTGCCCTTGCAGGCCTTGTTGCCCGGTGTCTGCAACCAAGTGCCACCTAGCTGTGTGAGCTTTTTCACAATCTGTCTAAATAACAATAATAATTCCGTGTCCAGAAACACAACCTGAGTGACGGTTTTCCACCAGCAATAATATATTCCGTATCCACTACTGTATACGTTGCCCTTGCAGGCCTTGTTGCCCGGTGTCTGCAACCAAGTGCCACCTAGCTGTGTGAGCTTTTTCACAATCTGTCTAAATAACAATAATAATTCCGTGTCCAGAAACATCACCCAAGTTGTTGTTGTTTTGTAAAAATAAAAAAAATGCCAGGCAAAGGCAGGCCGCCACGCAGAGGCACTAGGGGCCGTGCTGCTATGATATCCTGTGGCCCTAGGAAATTGCCCAGTTTTCCGAAGGCACTTACCCTGAACTCCCAAAATGCTGAAGAGGTAGTTGACTGGCTTACACAGCACACCCCATCCTCTACTGTTTCTAACTTTGCCACAACATCCTCATCCTCCTCTGCTATGGGCACCCCACGTACCACTTCCTCCACCACCGTCGCCCCTTCTTCACTGGAGTTCACTGGAGTTATTTACTCATGAGTTTGTTGAACTGAGTGATGCGCAACCATTATTGCCAGAAGAAGATGAAGGAGATGCGGACGTTACACCAGATATCATAATTCAGGCAGGCAACACAACAGAGATGGACATAAGGTGTGATGAGGTCCCCGCTGCTGCTGTCTTCTGTGAGCTGTCAGAAGAAATTGATGTATCTGAGGAGAATGATGATGAGGAGAGTGATATTTTGTGGGTGCCCACAAGAAGAGAGCAAGAGGAGGATAGTTCAGATGGAGAGACGGAGAGTCAGAGAGGCAGGAGGAGAATAAGACTTAGAAGAAGCAGGGACAGCTCCCAGGGAACAGTAGAGCAACAACATGAATCGGCACCTGTGCTCAGCCAGCCAACGCACCCGCCAACTTCTACTGTTACTGCTAGAAAGCCCACATCAAAAGGCTCAGCAGTGTGGCATTTTTTTAATGTGTGTGCCTCTGACAAAAGCGCTGTAATTTGCAATGAGTGCAGTCAGAAACTGAGACTTGGGAAGCCCAACACCCACTTAGGTACAACTGCTATGCGAAGGCACATGAACGCCAAACACAAAGCACTATGGGAGCAACACCTCAAAGGCAGCAGCCAAATGCTAAGCCACCCTCCTTCTGCTCCAGCATCTTACTGCTCTACCTCTGCTGTCCTTGACCCGTCTCAACCACCCTCCACTCCGCCTTCCAGTTCCTGCTCATCTGCCCCAGCCAAGTTTCTGTGAGGGCCATGTTTGAGCGTAAGAAACCAATGCCTCCGAGTCATCCCCTTGCCTGGCGTGTGACAGCTGGATTGTCTGCACTCTTAGCCCGCCAGCTTTTACCATACCAGCTGGTGGACTCTGAGGCTTTCCACCAATTTGTAGCAATTGGGACACCGCAGTGGAAGGTACCCAGCCGCAATTTTTTTTCACAGAAGGGAATACCACACCTGTACCAGCATGTGCAGAGCCAAGTCACCGCATCTCTGTCATTTAGTGTTGGGGCAAAGATCCATATGACTACTGACACATGGCCCTCCAAGCATGGTCAGGGCAGGTATGTCACCTACACTGCCCACTGGGTGAACCTGGTGATGGCTGGGAAGCAGGGAATGTGTGGTTCAACAACAGTGGAGTTGGTGTCACCGTCACGGGTTGCATGCGGGTCTGCCACCACCTCTACTCCTCCTTTGCTCTCTAACTCGTCTTCTAAGTCGTCTTCTAAGTCGTCTTCTAACTTGGTTTCTTCTTCTGCTTCTTCCTCCTCTGCTGCTGTGTCCTCCTCCACACCTGTGCACCCCCAGCTCCACATAGGCTATTCGACGTGCCAGGTACGCCGTTGTCATGCTGTCTTGGGCATGACGTGCCTGGAAAGCAGAAACCATACCGGATCTGCACTCCTGTCATCTCTGCACTCACAGGCCGATCGGTGGCTGACCCCACACCAACTGAAAATCGGAAAAGTGGTGTGTGACAATGGAAGCAATCTGTTGGCAGCACTGAGACTGGGCAATTTAACACATGTGCCCTGCATGGCACATGTTCTAAATTTCATAGTCCAACGGTTTGTGTCGAAGTACCCAGGATTGCAGGACATTCTCAGGTAGTCCAGGAAGGTGTCTGGCCATTTCAGATGTTCCTACACAGCCATGGCATGCCTTGCTGACATTCAGCTTATGCTTATGTGCGACGCCTGCAGGCTGATGCGCCCCTTTTGACTAGGTCACAAATATGGTTAGTCGCACCGAAGGCACCATCAGCGACCTAATACCCTTTGCTTTTTTCCTGGAGCGTGCCGTGCGACGAGTGACAGATGACGCTGTCGAACAGCGTGACCAGGAGCATGAAGAGCATGATTTCTGGGCGGAATCACCAGAACGATCCCAGGCACCTGCTGCAACGCAGGGAGAGGTGTCACAAGTGGAGTCAGAGGAGGAAGGTGGCTTTGTGGAGGCGGAAGACCAACAGGAGCAGGCTTACCGGGGGGCTTGTGGTCACCTTTTGGGGACCCTTGGTCTTGTTCATGGCTGGGGGGAGGAGACCGTGGTGGATGAGGACGTAGTCCTTGATAACGAGGAAGGGGAGATGGATACCTCTGCATCCAACCTTGTGAGAATGGGGTCTTTCATGCTGTCATGCCTGTTGAAGAACCCCCGTATCAAGAGGCTTAAGGAGAAGGACCTGTACTGGGTGGCAACGCTACTAGACCCTCGTTACAAGCACAAAGTGGCAGAAATGTTACCAACGTACCACAAGTCCGAAAGGATGCTGCATTTCCAAACCAGCCTGCAAAACATGTTGTACAATGCTTTTAAGGGTGATGTCACTCCACATTCCAGGGGCAGAGGTGCCGGTAATCCTCCCACGAGCACACCTGCAAGGCCAATGCACTTTGGCCACTCTGTAACGTCAGACATGCAAAGTTTTTTCAGTCCAAGGCAGCGCCAGGACCCTTCTGGATCCACCCTCAGAGAACGCCTCGACCGGCAGGTAGCGGACTACCTAGCATTAACTGCAGATATTGACACTCTGAGGAGCGATGAACCCCTGGACTACTGGGTGCGCAGGCTTGATCTGTGGCCAGAGCTGTCACAATTTGCCATAAACCTGTTGTCTTGCCCCGCCTCAAGTGAAAGTAGTAAAGTAGGACAAAACTGGGTCCACACTGCAGAATCAGTGTTTTTTGGTTCACGTCACTGTACATTGAATTACCTCTGCCTGACCGTGCACGTGCGCACAAGCACGGTGACTGCTAAACACACCACTACAGAAATATTCCCACCGACAGGACAAACGTCCTGGAGGTGACAAGCAACTAGTAAAAACTATTATTCGCTCACTTGACGGTATCATTAAAGCTTTTTGCGTATTTTTCTGTTGCAGTAAACGCAGCGTTTTGTCTTTGCGTGTGAACCGGCCGTAACTTTTACAAGACTTGATTGGCATGTAGACGCCGGACGTTTTAAAGCAGTTTATTACACAAGTTTAGGAATGTAGTTTGATTTGTGCCCTTTACAGCACAAAACGCAACGCTGTGTCAACAACGTATTTTTGAGAGACATTTTTGCCCTTAATCCCCCTCCGGCATGCCAACGGGTTCGCGAACTTTTTTTGTGAGGTTCGCTACATCTCTAGTCAGGAAGGAATTTTTCCCCACTGACTAGGCAAATTTAATTTACAAATAAAAAGTTGAACTCTATGGATGTGTCTTTATTTAACCTAAGTCACTAAGTTACTATGAAACATACATTTAAAGCATTTTCTCTACTGTGCATCTACTGTATTTTTTAAATAAGCACCAGCAGTGGGTAGAAAATCGACAAGAATCAAAGAATCACTTGGGGGGGGGTGGTTTCTAACAACTTAGCAGCTCACAATGATTCTACCTTTCCTTTTAAGAACCTTCAGAATACAGAAATGTTAAAGCGAAATAGTGAAAAATATTATTCGATATTCGTTTAGCAAGCAAGATTTCAAAATCTAAGTTCCCACAGTTAAAAATAAAATATTATACATTACAGTAAGTAAGCATTACCCATGGGGCAAATTTAACAGCAGCAAGTGTTTTTAAAAATGTGAACTTTAATTGCTGTTTTCTTTGTTTGTTTGAAAGTGTCAGCAGGGCTTAAAACTTTCAAAGAAAGTAGCAACTTTGCTTTCCACACTCTCTCTATAGCACAAATCCCCCAAGAAAAGGCAGTGCATGTTCCATTGATCCAGAACTGCACAGAGAAAGGTAAGTAGGTTTCTATCATCCCATTGCATCTTCAGACATAATCACAATATAGTTTTCTGTGATAATGTATTTTCAACTCAAGAAATCAATACTACACTTTACAACATGTTTTCAAACAAAAAAGTAGCAAAACCACAAGGGCATTTTATTTGTAAACTAGAGAGAAGTTACATTTTTATATAGAATGCAAAACATTTCTCCATAAGTGTATCTCATAAGTTTGTAATTCAGTGCCATTTTAGCATTTTTATTCCAATATTTTTATTGAATACTATATTAATATTCAAAAATGTTAGTAGAGATGGAAAAAAGCGATCAATGCAAGTCAAACACAAAGCAAACTATACTGAAAACAGCAATGTCCATTAGAGGAGATGGGAAGTTAAAAACTAAGTAAGCTTTATTAGAAAGATCTATGTAAATACAGTCATAACTCATAAGCACTCACAGAAAAGCTGCATTGAGTCCTCTATCATAAGAAACACAGGATTTTTTGTAAACATGTTCTTCTGTATCAGACTTCCTCTTTCTGAAAAATCCTTCATTCCTAGGGCCAGACTCTGTGCAGCTCTCTCCTCTATCCCTTCTCCTGCCCCCCCTACCATAAGAATTTATAAAACTCACTCTCCTTAGGAATGTGTAATCTAAGCTACCAATGGCTATAGCTACAGAAGGAAGCTACAAAGACCAAGCTAAAATAGCAGCTGCTATCTTAAACAAAGTGAGGGAACTTATAGGGTTCTTTACATAGGTATGGTAAAGCTTTCTGCAGAATAAATGTAGTGTTTAAGGTGGCACTAATATAGTTACATAGTTACATAGGGTTGAAAAAAGACCAGTGTCCATCAAGTTCAACCCATCCAAGTAAACCCAGCACACCCAACCCACACCTACCAACTATAAATACAACCACTAGTACTAACTGTAGATATTAGTATCACAATAGCCTTGGATATTCTGATTGATCAAGAACTCATCCAGGCCCCTCTTAAAGGCATTAACAGAATCTGCCATTACCACATCACTAGGAAGGGCATTCCATAACCTCACTGCCCTCACCGTGAAAAACCACATACGCTGCTTCAAATGGAAGCTCCTTTCCTCTAATCTAAAGGGGTGACCTCTGGTGCGTTGATTGTTTTTATGGGAAAAAAGAACATCCCCCAACTGCCTATAATCCCCTCTAATATGGCAAATCTATTGGTAGTAAAATGTCAAAAGGTTTTAACAAAGGCCCAGTCTGGATGCCCACACATCTTAAGGGCCCCTCTGAGATGTTCCAACTCTTTTACTTTAGCCTCTGTGCTGGTGGGGATCTTGTCTGCTTTGTGATGTAGGATTCTGATAACCCTCAGTTTGTGATCTAGTGGAAAGTGGGAGACAGCCAGTATTGGTCTGTGTGGATTGATTTCTCTCTGACTCTTACCAAACAGTCAGCGTGTTATCTTGCACATCTTCCTGCTTAAACTTGATGTTGTGGTCCATTGTGTTGATGTGCTCATTGAAAGTCTGTACCTCTTGTGTGTGTATTTTAACCCAGGTGTCAGTCACGTATTGGAACTTCCTCCATGTACAGGTTTTCAACAATGGGCAAAACTGGTGATCCCATAGTGCAGCCATGCTTCTGTCTGTAAAACTTATCCTTGTACTTGAAATAATTGGTACTTAGGCATAGGTCCAGTAAGGAACATATTTGCTCTGGGTCAAGCTTTGCTCTGTCTCCAAGGGGGTTGTCTTTTAGCAACCATTTTCTCACTGTTTCAACTGCCTTTGCAATGGAAATGCACGTATAAAGAGATGTAACATCATAGGACACCATGGTTTTATCTGTACCCAGTACAAACCCTTGGATTTAGTTTGTAAAATCCTGGGAGTTCTGGATGTGATGCTCTGTATTTCCAACCAAGGGGGCTAAAATGTTGCAGGTCACAGCAGGAATTTGGTATAGGATACCAAAATGGAGAACTTGTTCTGTTGCCTTTCCTTGCCCTTATTGTGCTGCAATAGTTGTGCTTGACCCACTATAAAGACAGCAGTTTTTATTTGGCACATTATATGCTTTTTATTGTTTGTCATTTTTAGCTATGTGTAGGTGCAACACACAAAGAGAGGCCATGATTTAAAATCCAAATTTCAAAATTCAAAGCGTTTGTTCTAAAGCTTGTTGCCTATTTATACCCTCAGTACCGAACCGCCTTATTGGAACAACTTGCAGGTACCAAGAGGTGTGTTTCGTATTTAAATTCATGAAAAATAAAGAGAGTTTACAGGCTCTAAAGAGGGATTTGATTGCTATGTATAATATGATCCATTTGATAATACATTCAAATCTCTGGTACTTTAGTCACCAATAAATGTTTCCAAAAGCAAGCCATTAGGCAGTTCTGAGAGTAGACCAAAGAATCCCCTAATTAATTAACATTCAGGTAATTTGCAGTTGCATAAATAAGTTATTGGTGGAATTAACATGCCTTAAAATAGGCAGACACAAGGGGACTGGTCAAAGGGCAAGAGATTCAGTAAACTGGAGATTTTGTCAGGGTAAAAATGGATAGTTTGAAATCATTAAAACAATACATCATAACATTATATTTTTCCTTATAACATTTTTTGTAATTTCAAAAATAATTCTATAAACTGTAAAGGAAAAGAAGAAAAAATCATTGCAGAAAATATCTCTCAAGTACAGCCATAGTCAAATTGTAATTGAGTTGAACTGAATAAGCCATGATTTGGCAATTAACAGCTTAACTGCCATAAATATAAAAGTAGTTTTCGGGTGGTGTTAATGTTAGGAATCTACAAATTAAACAAAGCTATCCAAGATATTTCTTAAGATGTATGTGGGTGATTGGTCAAAAGACTTTAGCCTAATTGAATCTAAGACACTGTACCAGTGGTAATTGCTACCATATAGAGTAAGACTCATTGTGCCTTCTTTACCACAATTTTGACAGCAACAGACAGTCTTAGATGGTAACATTCTATAAAACTCACTGGGACCAAATACCATTGAGTTATTACTTAATAAGAAGTTTTCACTTGGACCAGATTAACTGAGCATTATTAGTTCCATTCCAAATACTTTGCCTTGTTCTCAGCTCTTTATACACGATGGAGACATATTGTCAGCTGGTATCATCAGGTTTCGATAGAAAAGGGAGATTAATCCTGTTGATTGAGAAAAACTCAGTCTCAAAGCTTTGAACACATAGGCAAAGATGCCTGTTTATATAATAAGTGTAGGTAATGTTGTAACTGGTAAAAACAACATTTTTCTATAAGGGATGGGTGGAATTTTTTTTAAAAAAAGTTAAATAAGGCTAAAATATTTTTGATGATCATGATGCCATGGTATTTGTAAACTTGCATGTGTACTCTAAAAATGCTGCACGTAAATATGCAGAAAAAGAGGACTGTAGATTTTACACAAGTAAATGAAACACTACTTAGCAAATCTTTTATCATTAATCCCCAGAAGTCCCGTTGTAGTTTCAAAATTACATAGGATAATACTTTCTTTGTAAGATTAAGATATATTAACACATTTCTTCTATAAGAACAACATTATTATCAAAATCATAAGTACATCTCTGTATGATTGTGCCTTAAGCATGTATCAGCAGTGATAAAGTAGTGTATACGTTTTCTGATTAGATGATTAATGATGAAGAAAAAGCAGCTGTTTTGAAAAAACCCACAGAGAAAGTGCAGCAGTGAAGAGAGATCTAAAGATTATATCTAACGCCAGGGGATGGCTGATTAATCATGCTTCTGTGAGAATTTCTGAGTATATCATTCTGCGTTATTAATGACATTTCACTCCTCTCTGTGAGATACCTTTTATGCTTCCAGAAGGCCAATTATCTGTTTAGTCTGCAAAACAATACAAGTTATTTTTGTAATATAGGAAGCAGTGTTGAGGCCTATTAAAAAAAAAACAACAGCCTCTAGCAATAATATGTGGCTAAGTTTTATATACAAATCTAATCTAATCTAAAAAATATACATACAAATGTTGTAATACTATTGATAAGGAAGGAATTTATAAAACAAAGTTAATTTAATGTCATTAAGCCATTAACTTTTATTTGGCATTATTCATAGGTGTTTTATCTGCATCAGGTTGCTGCCAGGCTTGAGCAAATTGTGGAGTATGTAGATTCAATCTCATTTTCAAAGCAACAGGCAGATGGCATGCATGTCACTTAGTATATATACAGGACAACATCAATTAATATTGGTGTTTTCTACTCGCTGAGGAAAATCATGATGTGAAATTAGCCTTGTTATATTCATTTAAATCTTGTTTGACCCTCACAAAAGCATTATGAAAAATGACATATCCAAAACGTGTTTCATTACACACAAACTGCAGTAATAGAATCTGTCTTCTAGGTTTCGTTTTTTTTTTTTTTTTTTTATTCGTCTAGCAATTAATAAAACCTACAGAACAGAAGTGCCGTCCATGTGTCATAAAACTCTCTCTCTGAACTACCTATATTTACCCCCTAAAAGTGAATATGTTATCAAGCCCAGAATATCAAAGGAGAGAAGGATCAAAGACTTTTTAATAAGGAACCTGGTGTTTGTAGAACCTGCACTTTCATGTAGCCTGTTTTGTTCAAATTCAGAATTTTTGGTTTTTCACCAAAGACGACATTTAAGAAAACTGCTGGTACTATATTGTCATGCGCAAAGCTTTGATTACATGCTGTGTACACCTTAGTCAAACAAGAGTACTGCACCTCCTAATGTTTGACAATCTTTGTTATGCTGATCATTTCATTTTTGTTTTAGCTTTAACTCATACCTTGATAAGAAAAAAGTGAGAGACTGCTGGTATTTTGGGAAACAGCATGGTTAAAAATTAATTTTTTCCTGTGTTCATGATTTATATTAAAATTTCTTAATTGAAAATTACTTTTAGTTAGAAATGTGCATTGGGTTGGTAGGTTGCAAGTTGGCAATAATGAGACTGAGCCAATACGTGAAGCGATGCAAGGCAACAGCTTGCTTTACTTTAATCACATACTATATCAACCTACAATTAGGATTCAGTAGGTAATAACTTTGAATTCTTCCTGTGGAAATGAACAGCAAAAAAAAGTTTTGCACTTACGGATCTTGGGCAAATAAATAGAAAATCTGTAATTAATCAAATGCAAAGTACAACATTTCGGTCACTACAGTATCCACAAGGAGAAATCTCCTTCCTTCAATAATAAGCCCAAAATGGTGCCAAAAAACTTGGCTCAGTTAGAATGTGTTAAATAAAGTTAAACAAGTAAGAAAATGGGGAAAAAGGAAAAAAGCTAGAAAACAAACAAGAACTTTACTAATATCAGGTATGAGATATACTAAACTAAAACATGGCAAGGACATTTGACAATTCCTCTTTATTAGCACACTGTTGTAATTGCAACCTGTATGTGCAGAGCCTATATACTGCATTGCCCAGAAGTCTCCATAAGTCCAAACGTGTGTTAAAGGAATACTGTCATGGGAAAACATGTTGGGTTTTTTTTGTTTTTTTTTTAAATGCATCAGTTAATAGACCTTTTCCAGCAGAATCCTACATTGAAATCTGTTTTTCAAAAACACAATTTTGAAATTTCACATGGGGCTAGCCATATTCTTCATTTTCCAGGGTGTCACAGCCATGCGACCTGTGCTCTGATAAACATCACACCCCCTCCTAGTAGCCAATCAGCAGAACAATGGGATTGTAGCAAGACAGCAGCTCCCAGTAGATATCAGAATAGCACTTAATAGTAAGAAATCCAAGTCTGGCTTGGGACTCCTCCAGTTACATGGGAGTAGGGGAAACAGTAGGTTACCCGAAAGCAGTTCTAATGTGTAGCGCTGGCTCTTATTGAAAGTTCAGACTCAGGCACAATGCACTGAGATAGCTGCCTACATATCAATATTATAACTAAAAAAAATGCATTTGTTGGTTCAAGTATAACATTTTAAATGGTAGAGTGAATTATTTGCTTTATAAACAGTGTAATTTAGAGATTAAAAGTGCACCATAAAAATAATGTCAGAATACCTTTTAGTACAAGTACTTGCATTTACTAACTACTGTGCTGCCCAAACCCCTGCTACCACCACATATGTGCACATAGCAAATTAGTGTGGGATACCTGGCCCATTACTGCCAAATAGAACTGCAAGGGTATTTATGAATCCTCTTGCAGTTTGACTTGGTGGTATAATATGTATGCCATTTAAACAGAACCTTTCCTCCATGCCCAGCCCCCTAAAAGACTTTTAATGAGGCTTGGCCAGCACCCACCTAAGCAATGCTTTTTCCAATGTTTGTAAGCCTATGTTAAAGATATTGAGGCCTTGTGGTATGGCATGCACCGCCCCATTTAAGGTCAACATGTCTATAACTTATTATAACATATTTACAGACTTTGCAATTCAGAAATAAAAAAAATTAACTTTGTTTAGGTCTCCAATTGGCTGTCCATATCCATCTGGAGACTACTTTAGACCAGACAAATACAACATCATATCACATTATATGCAGGTAAGATAAGTCCCTTCTGAACATCTTAAAATTAATCGATCTGCTCTTCCCAATGTCATTCCCCCAGCATGCAACACTAAAATATTTGGCATACCCCATTCTATTCCATTATATATTTGAACTGTAACTTCTACCACCTAACCATGCCTTGAAGTCCCATCCAGATAATCTTGACAACATTTTCGTCAAACTGAGTCCATAGAATCAATTCACTGGCTCTTTTCTCTGACCAAAAGATATGAGTGTCCTTTAATCCACACAGTCTTCAGTTCCAACTCTATTATTATTAATAATAATAAAATCAACTAACAAAGGTTTAATACATGTGTGGAATCTATCATACTGCCAATGCCCAATTTTATTTATACATTCCTCACTGAATTCAAGTAAAGAGGCTTGGGTTGCGGCTACTATTCTAAAAGAATGTGAGCTGAAATTTGGATCATTAATTCCTAAAGCCTGTTAAACTAGAACTTTGAAACTGGGACCCCATTGTTGTGAAAATAAAATGGGGACTCTATTTTAGGCCTTGCCTCAACTAATCTCACAAAGAAATTATGGACAAGACATAAGTAAATATTTCAGAAAGGACCCAGTCAAATGATCTTTCCCAGACCTACTTGGTCAGTCTTAGATTTTTTCAAAATAATTTTTAAGCTGTGTTTGTAAAGAGAAATACCGTTCAAATACAGACCATTATCTATTTTCTCGCTTTTAGCAACATGCCTTAAAATAGGTAATGGAAAATAAGTTTTGGAATAAATTTACTTTCCAAGAAACTTTACGATTCCAAGAAATATAATAATTTTTAAAGTAGGCTTGGTGTTATAGTTTTTTTTAATACACAGTTTGTTTCTCTCTATTCCATTCTATGCCATTCCTTTTAACATTTGCTTTATCAGGTAAGAATTGACCTTTTAATTTTAAAAGAATGTATTTCCTATAAAGTTTCTCCTAATATAGGTAACTGTTTGTTATTCACACTCAACAAAAACTGTGCCAAAATGTTCACTTCATTCCTACGATATTGGTTATTTGTATGAAATATTTCCCATTCTTTCCATTCAGAGCATTCCAGCACATGTTTTCACATGTCACAAACCAACTCCATCAATCCTTCCAGATGATTTCCCAGATGTAATGAGGGCAGAAGGTATTTATCGAACCTGCTTGTTCTTGTAACTTCCAGGATAACTTTATCTGAAATCAGGAAAGAGCATCGTTGTTTTTGTTAGCATAGCCCAGTAAATGTTTTGAACCAAATATTTAAATGAAGTGTTTTTAAAATAAAATATTTTGACAGTTTCCATAACAGAGAGGAACTTGTGGTAATATTGTTGATTACATATACCACCCCTTTATAATCACATTGCACTGCTCAGGCCATCTTTCAACACTCTATTGTCCTTGGAGGAGCACTCCATAACTGCAGTAACATATGTAAATAAATTGATGGCATCATTGTCTCTAAATTTAACTTGCTATACTGACCACACATTTTAAGAAAATAATTCATTCCAAATGGCCAAATTGGATACATGGATACAAAAAACCTTAATTTTGCAGGCAATTATGAATAATATATGGTGCTGGTTTCATTTTGGGCTAAAAATTAATCCTGTCTGTAAAAAAGGCCCCTTTATTGGAGCTCCCTATAGATCCTATCAGTTCTCTGTTGGTGTTTCAAATGAAGGGTGGGTTTGTCCTAACGGTCCCTGCCAGAAGCACAGACTGAATTCAGACTGTTTGTCTCTTTTTGCTAACAGGGATGAATTTATCATTAGGGTGATCGCCCCTTTGCCATTTGCTCCTTACCAACTCCTTCTGCTGTGGAATTGGGCATGAATTTTTGAGGCAATGAAAGGCAGGGTGATAGCCCCCACAACCAAACATTCAAGTTTATATTGGCAAGTACTTTGCTACTTGCAGACTGAGTCATTAAATACCCAGCAGGTATTGGGTTTACTTCATGGCTGCTTTTGTCTTCTGACCAAAGTGGGATTTTGAACTCTAGCCAGTGTCGGACGGGGATGCCAGGGGCCCACCAGAAAGCCTTAGACCATGGGCCCACTCTTCAAACTATTTTTCATCCACTTATCACTCAATGTCTATATTTCCTAGTTTTTTTTCTTTACGTACTATAATCTATTCTTCTTTATATTTAGTCAATTTGTTCCCATAGAGAAATAGGAAATGCCCATGATAGCAATAGGAATGCCCAAATAGAAGTAGGAGGGCCCACTGACACCTGGGCCCACTGGGAGTTTTCCTGGTATTCCTGTGGGCCAGTCTGACACTGTCCCTAGCCACAAATGTACTTGTGCTGTACAGCACAACAGTAAATTAATGCAACAAACAGGGGGTCAATACAATAATAGGGATGTAGCGAACCTCACAAAAAAAGTTTGCGAACCCATTCGCGAACTTCCGCCAAAAAGTGCGAACTTTTGCGAACTTTGCGAACCCAATAGACTTCAATGGGAAGGCGAACATTAAAACCTAGAAAAGCCATTTCTGGCCAGAAAACTGATTTTAAAGTTGTTTAAAGGGTGCCACGACCTGGACAGTGGCATGCAGGAGGGGGATCAAGGGCAAAAATTTCTCTGAAAAATACGTTGTTGACACAGCGTTGCGTTTTGTGCTGTAAAGGGCACAAATCACACTACATTCCTAAACTTATGTAATAAAAAGTCCGGCGTCTACAT
Organism: Xenopus tropicalis; assembly: GCF_000004195.4. Lineage (NCBI taxonomy): Eukaryota > Metazoa > Chordata > Amphibia > Anura > Pipidae > Xenopus > Xenopus tropicalis. Next base: position 42,414,235 of record NC_030680.2, read on the forward strand.
GCCAATCAAGTCGTGTAAAGGTTACAGCCGGTTCACACGCAAAGACAAAACGCCGCAGTAGTGGATACGGAATATATTATTGCTGGTGGAAAAACATCGCTCAGGTGATTTTATTGCAATGTCACTACTATGTGTAACGTGTTTGGTGCACTACTATGTGTAACGTGTTTGGTGCACTACTATGTGTAACGTGTTTGGTGCACTACTATGTGTAACGTGTTTGGTGCACTACTATGTGTAACGTGTTTGGTGCACTACTATGTGTAACGTGTTTGGTGCACTACTATGTGTAACGTGTTTGGTGCACTACTATGAATAACAGCAAACAGCACTGGACACGTTAAAGAACATTAACTTAAATTAAAAAAAAATAATAATAATAAAAAAAAAGTGATCTCTGGTTGGTGCTGGGGGGAACTACTAGGAGCAGCACACCAGTCCCCAACACAGCTAGACTAATAGCACTGGGCTCTATAAATTACAGTAACAAAGTAAAAAAACACAAATAAAAAAAAATGACGTGAATGTGTGGTTGGTGCTTAGTGCACTACTATGAGCAGCACACCTGTCTCCAACACACACAGACGGAGCTGCAGTACACGATGAAAAGAAGAGTAACAGTAATCAGAAAATAAAAGCAGTCCTTACAAGGACTATTGGGTTACAGCAGATGATCAGCAGGACAGCTGTCCACAGCAGCTACATACAGAGCAGTAGAAAGTAGATCACTAGTCAGCAAAGCTACCTAAACTGTCCCTCAAACCCCTGCACAGCTCTCTCCCTATGCTAACTCATCAAGCACACACAGGCAGAATGTAAAATGGCTGCTGGGCTTCGGTTTATATATGAAAGGGAGTGGTCCGGGGGTGGTCCAGGAGGGAGAGCTGCCTGATTGGCTGCCATGTATCTGCTGGCTCTGGGGTGAGAGGTCAAAATTTGGCTCCAGCTAAGGTGAACCCAAAATTGCGAACATCGCTAAAAGTTCGCGAACTTGCGAACACCCGATTTTCGTGCGAATTAGTTCGCCGGCGAACAGTTCGCTACATCTCTATAAATAAGTACAATAATGAATACAAATAAATTAAAACTTCAGTTGCATTAAAGATTCCTCGGAGCTAAGGGATAAATAGATAATTGGATGTAGGTCCCTGTCCTGTAGAGCTTACAATCTAAATGGGGGGGTAACATACAGACACAAATAGAAGGGAATTACAGTCTCTTTGTAGGATATGGCAAAAATTGTCCCTCATACCTGGTGTATTACCCAGACACTGGAAAGATATTGAAAAAGTAATTGTATGGTCTGAAACAATCAAGTAGAAAGTTGAATAAAATGCTACATAACTACCTCTGCATAAATAGATTTCTACAGAATGCAGTAGAACATTGTGTACATATCGGACAGTCTGGAAATGAGAGAGTAATACTATTGATATGGGTTGATAATCTTATTATTGCTGCTAGTAGTAAACAGTACTCAATGAGATGAAAGCAAAGCTTGCAACACAATTCAAAATAAAACATCTTGGAAAGCTTCAGCTTGGAAAGTATTCATTTTAAACAAACTGGTAAATGATAAAGATCAATCAAAAGAAATATATATCAAAGATCAAAGTATTTGATAGTTCTGGCAAAGAACTCAGTTTGTGGCCAAAGGTGCAAACATGTTGATATAAAATACGATTTATTTAGATCTATTAACAAAATGTTAGCAGATGTTATGACTAAGCCAGCAACAAAGTCTAAACTGGAAGAGTTTGTTAGCTACATATTTGCACTATAAACTAGTATTGTAAATACAGTTATGCTAAGTAAGTCTTTCTGCAGTATGAGAGCAAGTGAGGGTGTTAAGATGTGTATTAATGAGTATGCTCTCCTACAGATCTCACACTGATCTATCACGATTACGATCATCTAATGTCATGAGACACAATGTCTGTTTGTTAATGCAAAATTGTTTTAATAAAGTTGAGACTTGTTAAAGAATGAGAAGCATGGTGTATGTTGGCATTTTCTCTTCTCTGAAATAAAGCTGAAAGCTCACGTGAGACAGAGCTAATACCACATACTGGTGATTCCATCTCTTAATCAGAATGGCAACACACCACGTAATTATTCCTGTTGCTGTAAAAAACAAAACTGAAGATTCTTGTACAGATTTGTATGCCATTCTAAAGGAAAAAGGGTTAACACAGTAGGAAAAATACCTTAGCTCCACACTGAGGGAACTGGAGAATTTTTCTACTATTGTAAAAAACCTTTGTCGGGTATTCATATAAAATGTTTTATTAATTACCATATGTTTATTGATCCCTCTTTCATGTCACTGTCTTTTGTTCTTTCTTTGTAGAGGCAAAAGATCTTTCTGCATCATCATTTGCAAGTTATCTGAAAAGTCAAAGGTGTTCTTTTGAAACTGTGTGCTGTCTTGATTCCACATTTTGGCATATTCACAATGGGAAAACAAAACAAAAGTATGGATTGTGTTTCTTTACACTACAGAGCAGTTCACAGAATGATACCAGGGGAAATGGAAAAAATCAGAACATTGATGAGGACATTAATTCAAGGAAATGTAAAACTTTAATGTATTAAAATAAACTGTTATTTTACAACAGTGATGATGGAACAAACCAGACTTCCACCAGCAGAGGCCAGTAAAATAAACAAAATTGTTTTATCTTTTTTTTTTTTTTTTTTTTTACAGAAAAAGACCCCTGCCTTATAGCTTGACAATACCCTTGATCCTCTAAACGCCTTACAGAGGCTATTGACAAAAAAACAAATTGATAACTAGGTGCCCTATACCACCTTCATAAAGCAAGGCTGGACCACAGACTGATTACAAAGTCCAATGCAATGAACATATCAGATAAATGCAATTATTTCCTTGTCATTTTTAATTCTTATCAATTTAAAGTCAATCAAAGGCTGTATTTATGCACAATATTTACAGTAACTGGCTTCAAAAAGGCTTTCAATCCTATTAAAATCTAAAGCCTTCATGTATCAAAAACAAAACCTAAGCCTGTTTTATTCTAGTCTGGTGATGGCTTCTATAAAATTGATGTAGATACTCTTGCACTTTGATGCAAATTGGATGCAATTGTGCTGGTTGCCATCATTTCTGGCATTTGGCTGTGATTGACCATGGCAACTGAGGAAACACTGGTTTGGTGGTGGGGGTAGCTGCAGAGATTATAATATGCTCCCCTTATATGCGTATACATATTTATAAAAGCATAAGTCTACATGTATTTTTTAATGAAATAGTTAATCTCACAATATGCACTATAAATAGCAGCTGTGGAACTAAATGCCAATGCAACTGGACCCCTGCCCCCTACAATATAGATTTATGCTATTCTCCGGCGTAAACAACCCAATATGTCCAGTCTTTCTTCATAACTGAGATGTTCTATATGCTTTACCAGATTAGCTGCCATTCTTTGGAAGCTCTCTAATTTAATAATATCCTGTTGCAACACTGGAGACCAAAACTGCACTGCATTTCGACTTCAAATTCTCACTCCACACACTTTTTGCATTTTTTTCAAACATGTGCATACCATGATCTACAAACATTAAGCCATGTCACATAGCTCTTCTTTCTTTAACTTTTGTAATGTTGTTCCATCCATTCCTGCAAGTATGTTAACTGTTTATTTCAATATGCATTAGCAGCTTAGCACTGGATAAAGTATTGAAGTAATTGTTGTGCACACAGGATGGGAAAGTAAAGGGAAGGAGTTCAGTGTGTGGAGAAAACAGACTTTAATAAAGCTAAATTCTACCTCACAGTCTCAAATCTCTGTGCGGATTCTTCATATTTCGCTACACTCTGCACAGGGTCATCACAACTTTCTAAACTCAACCAGCTCCTGTCCTAATCTTGCTCATGTCAAGACAAAATGCATTAGACCCAAAAAGCTACAACTTAAAAATCCAGCTTATACCACCGCTCTCCAAAGATGGTCAAGTACGCTTGAGCACCACTGGTGCAAATCCCATTCTACCAGACTTTTGCAGCTACTTTCCTTTCAATTCTTTTATTCCAATATTCATCTTTAAACTGCTTTAGCCTTTAATTTACAACCATCTGATGTTTTTCCTGGCTATGACTTGCTGGACCCCTTACAATCTGACTTTATGCCACAACACTCAATAGTGTAGACAGAGTAGTTAGAGTAACTCTGCGAACTACCAACCTGTAATAATCCTATTGGGTTTATCTAATGCAGATGTGAAGGTGGTGATCCAAATTATGGAAAGATCCCTTATTCTAAAAACCTTGGTCCCAAGCATTCCAGATAATACATTCTATATCTGTATATATAAATAAGTACTTTGTAGCCATGGGGGCAGCCATTTAAGAACCGGACAAAAAGGTCTACATACAATGTATGTATGTAGTTCTTGAATCAATAAAGAACAAAAATACCAAACAGTTAATAAAGTATAAAATACAGGAAGAAAAAAAAAGTCCAATTTTATAATATTCATTTTATCATTCAAATCAATCCACAGGCATCTAAAATATTCTGTTAAAAATGGTATGTGATAAAGATTAGATAAACACAAGAAATCTGGAGAGATATTAGCAGCAATGACACAAGGGGTACTATGTGACCCAGCGAAATTGCTCTCCAAAAATAGTTTCCCCTTAATCAAGTGGTCCAGCATAATAACAAGAAAATGCCTTCTACCATATTTTCACATGATTATGCTGGTTAAGCATATTTTGATAATGTATGCAATATATGCAAGCAAAACCTGCTAGTTAATTAAGGGTGAAGATACACAGAGCTATTAGTAGCAGCTACTTGTCATGGCTACAAAAATAGACAATGCAGATAATTTACTTGTGGCAATTCCCAGTATTGTCTATGGCAGTGTTTGTTCTAATATTTTCTGGAGTTTTCTGGCGTTTTGTAGCCCTGTGTGTCTTCGCCCTAAGAAGGAAGTAAAAAAAAAAAAACAAATAAACTGAAATCCCTCCCCTCTCCAAGGGGCAGATATATTAAAGGGAAAATTGTCTTATTTTGGCAAAAAATCACCAAAAAGACAATTGCATCGCATTCACCAATTTACCAAAAGGAGAATAAGACATGTCACTAGTGAAAAACCTTAATTTTTTTCGCCAGGCAAATTTTCCCTTAGGCAAAGAAGCGAAAATTCAGTAATTTATCAAATGGCAAAATTTTCTATTCATTCCCCTTTTTGCCAAATTCTATTTAGCCTGGTTCTGACTTGCTAATTGATGAAGCTAGATCTGCAAAGTAACCGTATCAATAATATGAAATCCTGCATTCAAACAAAAACATCATATACAGCATCAAAATGCTGGCATTTTTTCATATTTAAAGTGGTATTATTTATAGAAGTGGTAAATGTAAAATATATTTGACTGTTTTTGTAATGACTGTGCATTTCACACACACTGACTGCCATCCTCCCAGAATTTTTTAGAAATTTCAACCCGTGTTTCAATTAGTTAGAAATAGCTTATTATTTTTACAGTTCAACGGTGGGCTCCTGGCTTGCCCCCTCCTGTGCAGGTTCCTGTCTAGCCTCCTGTGTGCCCTCGTCACTTGCCTTGTGGCTGCATCCCCCCAGGCTTGTTTCCCTGGGCATTAGAATTTCTATGAAACATAGACATTGCATTTTATTAATCTATAGGTTTTTTTTGGTGGGGGGGCAAGAGTTCAAGAGAGTGAGGCAAAAACAACCTTCAATTATATATTAATATTTTAATTACCTTCAGAGGTGGGGCTTGTTGGGCTCATTGTGGGCAGCTCCATCATATCATCCAACCATAGTTCTATGATAAACAGATGGAATGTATTTTCATGAAATCTTACATCCCAACACAACATTTTAAAAGATAGATACATAGATTTCCAAATGCGTTACATCTACTAATCCAGCAACGTCTAACTTATTACATGTAGTGGGCCAATCATATGTTATACAGCATGTTGGAGGTCCGCAATTCTATTAAAATGATGATGTCATATAGTGAAGTGTATGGAGTTTCTGAGCAGACTGGGGGCCATAAAAATGTTTTTTAGGCTGCATGTGACCCACAGGCCAACAGTAACACAGTACTAATCTATTTTCAAAAACATTTTAAATCAACTGTTAGTATAGGCCAGTTTTCTAACGTCTCTCCTAACAACAATATACATACTGGGATAGTAACAGGTGCCATAGGTCCCTCCAGACTAGCACCTTCTGCAAATTAGGCCACCCGCAACCAGACCCTCCAGTGCCCTGGCCCGCTTCCAGTCGCAATACTTATTTCCCCTTATGTGTCCGTTTGTGGAATTCCCTCCCCGAGTTGTACTGGCTGATACATTATATAGCTTTAAGAAGGGGCTGGATGTTTTTTTTTGCAAGTGATGGAATACAGGGTTATGGGAGATAGCTCTTAGTACAAGTTGATCCAGGGACTGGTCCGATTGCCATCTTGGAGTCAGGAAGGAATTTTTTCCCCTCTGCAGCAAATTAGAGAGGCTTCAGATGGGGTTTTTTGCCTTCCTCTGGATCAACTAGCAGTTAGGCAGGTTATATATAATGTAAACTAGCGGGATCCCGGACCGACACTTTCTTGGCTTTAAGGCAGTTTATTTACACAGGGGTGCCCATTTCAGCATACAAAACAAATCATAAAAATAAATCCTGCCCTCTGGGCACTACCTTCACACATTAGATTAGTTCCCTCACTAACCTGGGCCCCTTGTGGACTACCAGAGGGAAAACACAAATGTTGGGGTCACCCCTGTACTCACAACACTTCTGTGGGATTAGCTCAGCCTCCTGGCTTTCCTTTCAGCTCCTTAGATCTTCAGTCTCTTGGCAGCTTTCTCAAGTCTGGGTTCCCTCTGCTTCTGGCAGTGGCAGGCAGCACCCCCAGCCCCTCTGGGAGTCCTATCACAGAGAGGTGTCCTTCCTGCTCTGTGCCCTGCTCTGAGAGTGTCTCACACCTGCCTATACAATTAAATACCTTTTCCACAGGACAGCCTTCCTGTGGAAAGTAAGCGCCAATAGGTGAGCTGGACTACTGGAATGGATCGCCTGATCCGCTTGTTCCTTCCAGAACCCTATAGCTTCCAGGCCCAGACAGTAACATCCTTTAAACAGAGAAACCATTCTCTGTTTATCAACCTCTCTCTTTAAAATTACATCTCCCACTATGGAGAACTTAAAGGGAAAACTCACCTTTTCTCTCTAGCCATTCTACCACAATAAGCATTTTTTCAACCTAACTTACTATGTTACTATGTCCTCTGGGACCGGATCTGCTGCCAGTTTGCCAATGCGCATTATGAGCATTATAACGTCACTCATGTGATGCTGGTGTCCTTGGCGCTGGACACAGGGGTGCTGGCAAAACTGCATCAGGTGCACAAAAAATAAGGACTTATCAGTGCTTAGGAATGGATAGGAATGACCTTCTACTCCACAAAATCTATGGCCCCTTAATACAGGACAGTACCTAATTTGCCCTTCCTGTAGCATTGCTTGCTACATCTAAGTTTATAATCAACAAGTACCCTCAAAATCTCTATCAAAGATCTCCATTAAAAAGATTTGCCTAACTAGTCCCATGAATAGTACAAGTGACTTGCATAAATTCCACATGCATAACCTTACATTTATAAACATTGAAATTAATTTGCCACTTCAGACTGGCAGTTCCCATATATCTTAACGTAGAAAAATAAAAGACTGGGTTTTAATGCACAGCCAGGGCAGTTTCAGATCATATCCCTAATAAGGATGAATCTAACTCCATTGTATTCTGCAGATCTTGTCTTATGAAATGGCTGCTCAAAGAGATACTAACACCTGAAATTAAAGTTTTTATTTAATTTATTATAACATTTCTTTGCATGAGCTTTATAATGTTGCCATAAAAATGTTTTTACATGACCTATCAGATCCCCTATGTTCCTCTACAAGAGAGCTGCCATATTTGTGCAGCAGTAGTCCATTAGCATTTGAAGCTATAACTGACAGGTTGAGAAAGAACAGTCAGGTTGGCAAAATAGTCAGGATTTGAAACTTCAAGTAACAATTACAGGTATGGGATCCCTTATCCGGAAACCCACTATACAGAAAGCTCCAAATTATGGAAAGACCGTCTCCCATAGACTCCATTTTAATCAAATAATTCAGATTTTTAAGATTGATTTCCTTTTTCTCTGTAATAATAAAACAGTACCTTGTACTTGATTCCAACTTAGATATAATTAATCTTTATTGGAGGCAAAACAGTCCTAATGGGTTTTATTAATGGTTTATTGATTTTTTAGCAGACTTACGGTATGGAGATCCCCTTATTTGGAATACCCTTGGTACCGAGCATTCTGGATAATGGATCCTATACCTGTACTTACAAAAGCAGCCCAATCTGTTAAACATGGTCATCATGACCTATAGGTAACTTTTTATGTACGTTAATATTATGAAAAATATTGTTTTGTGTCAGTATCACTTTTAGGGGCATATTTATTATAGTGTGTAAGCCAACATCACCGGTGATGTTGCCCATTGCAACCAATCTTTGTTTTTGCTTTCTAACTTGTAGGTGACCATTAAAATCGTATCGCTGATTGGTTGCTAAGGGCAACATCACTTGTGCTGTTGGCTTACACACTATAATAAGTATGCCCCATAGTTTGTATACAGTTGATATATCTTTTCCCGACAAGCATATAGACTGTTACTGTAAGTAATGCTTCTACTGACAAAAGATACACCATTATTCTGATGTTTGACACAGGATCAGCTATTTCTATACTACCAGAAGATAGATGCAATTGTTGCACCATCCCTAAAACTGGTCAGTTATATAAAGGATCCAATTCTTGCACTTGGTTGCTTGCTAGTGTGCAATTTATCAAACACAGTGCAAACTAGCTTTTACATTGTAAAGAAACATACTTCTATACTTGGGAGAGGCGTTTTTGTGGCATTAAATCTACCATTAATCAATGGTCGTATTACTGCAGCACCAGTTTTTGCCACACAGCCAGTGTTCCAAATTTCACTATTCAGCAACACTTCACTGGGCTGTCCAAAGAACTCTGAGCATAAAATAAAATTGTCATCAGATGCAAAACCAGCACATGAGAAATTGTAGCTATTACCCCCCATCTAGAATATGCTGTTCAGTTCTGGTCTCCAGTGCTCAAACGGGACATTATTGAGTTAGAGAGGGTCCAGAGAAGGGCAACTAAGCTGGTAAAGGGTATGGAAAGTCTCAGTTATGAAGAAAGACTGGCCAAGTTGGGTCTGTTTACACTGGAGAAGAGGCGCTTAAGAGGTGACATGATAACTATGTATAAATATATAAGGGGATCATATAATAACCTTTCTAATGTTTTATTTACCAGTAGGTTCTTCCAACGGACACAAGGGCACCCACTTCGTTTAGAAGAAGGGAGGTTCCATTTAAATATTCGGAAAGGATTTTTTACAGTGAGAGCTGTGAAGTTGTGGATTTCCCTCCCCGAATCAGTCGTGCTGGCTGATACATTATATAGCTTTAAGAAGGGGCTGGATGGATTCTTAGCAAGTGAGGGAATACAGGGTTATGGGAGATGTAGCGAACTGTTCGCCGGCGAACTAATTCGCGCGAACATCGGGTGTTCGCAAACTTTTCGCGTATGTTCGCAATTTGGTTCGCGTGGCGTTTTTCCGCTGCGTTTTTTCTTGGCCTAAAAATGCCGCACAAGCCACACATCGCGTTTTTCAGCAAATCCCGTTTCTATGGTGCTAATAGTGCGAAATAGCAAAAAACGCTGCGTATTTCCGCTAGGTCTGCCAGCTGCCTTTGCGTTTTTACGCAACGCTGTGTCAACAAAGTATTTTTCAGAGAAATTTTTGCCCTTGATCCCCCTCCTGCATGCCACTGTCCAGGTCGTGGCACCCTTAAAACAACTTTAAAATCAGTTTTCTAGGCAGAAATGGCTTTTCTAGGTTTTAAAGTTCGCCTTCCCATTGAAGTCTATGGGGTTCGCAAAGTTCGTGAATATTCGCACTTTTTGGCGTAAGTTCGCGAACGCGTTCGCGAACTTTTTTTTTGAGGTTCGCTACATCCCTAATGGGAGATAGCTCTTAGTACAAGTTGATCCAGGGTCTACTACTCAGTAAGAGAGACTGTCTCCCAGAAGAAACTAGTTGTAGTACAGGAGTTATTTTCATGTCATGATTTATAATATAGTCAATCTAGTGAGGTGAATTCAATATAGTGAAGTGAATTCAGCACTTTCTAGAAACCTATTGTGATAAGATCCTTGTATGTGCATTTGCTGTTATTGAAACAATATTGCCTAGGTCAACAGTTGGGGCTGGGGTTTTTCTTAAGAACTATGGCATAAATGAACACCACTGCTTCGGGATGAATGAATGTGTGTCAGGCTGAATGAGTGCCAGGACATTTGGATCATTGCTTGGTTATCAGGAACCTGAAGGTCTTGTACTAAAGGTTGTGGGGCTCCCTGATTATAATTGATCGAGAACTGGCTATGCTTGACACTATAATTATACAAAAATAAATCAATGTAATTCTATTATTACTTGAGTCAGTGTCGGACTGGGACCCCAGGGGCCCCCCAGAAAACCTTAGACTATAGTTCCACCAAACTATTTTTCCTCCTTTCCTTGCTCAACCCCTTTATTCGTCTAGTCTCTTTTATTTACACCCAGCATCTATTCTTCCATCTATTTCTCCTCTTTCTTCCCATTCAGAAATAGGGAATGATCATGAAACAGGGCCAAATGATCAGGAGCAGGAGGGCCCACTTACACCTGGGCCCACCGGGAGTTTTCCTGGTATCCTGGTGGGCCAGTCCGACACTGACTTGAGTGTGTACAAGTTATTGTTTACTAACAGTTCATCAGAATGTTTTTATAATTGATCCTGCATATGTTTATTAATATTTGTTATTCATGTTAATTAATACAAATTATGAATATTAATAAAGGTCCCCCTTCCTTTATTACACTGGTAGAATAACATGCAATTGAAAAATCAGAATCCTCTGAAACAGTTGCGGCGGGCGACTGGAGGTATTTTATTTTTTTGGGGGGGGTTTTGATATATGTGAACCTAATAAGGCAATAAACCATGATGGTTTGCTTCAGTTAAGTACCTTATAAACTAGCCTTGGCACATAGTTGTTTTCACTGATATCATCCATAATATATGATATACCATGGTGTACAAAGGTACTTGAATTACATAATTGTCTATGGCCCAACTCCTCACTACCTTAAAATTGTTCATAAATATATGAATTCAGCAGGACTGAAACATAGCCTTTCTAAATGTCCCTCTCATTTCTGGATCATATACTTTCACAAGATAGACTATTGCTAGTGATAAGCAAACCTGTCCCATTTCGCTTTGCCAGAAATTTCACAAAACTGCTAAAAATTTTGCAAAATGGACACAGTTTTGCGAAATTCAATTACAACTATAGGACATTTTACAAGGTAACTGGCCAAACTCTAAAAAGAAATTCTGCCCTGGCCTTACTATTGGATTAGACAAACTGTCCTTAGTAGAAGACTATATTGTTGGTGGTTCTTACCCCTTACGTATACCAAAGACCTTTCAAGAAAAATTCATACAACTTGATGACGAGAGTCATCAAGGGATTATGCAAACAGAACAAAGACTATATTATACTGGTGGCCAGGTATGGATGTCAATGTGGCAACTGCTATTCATTCTTGCGTTTTGTCCTTACAGTCATGACAAATGTGCTATCACATATACTCCACCACTTCTGCCAGTACCATTTCCTGATTTAGCATAAGAAAAAATTGCTACTCATAATTAGGTCCATACAGATAATCCTATGGACTGCAGATTTGCTATAACCTCAATAGACTGTTACAGTAAATGACCAGAAATTGCATTTGTCTCTCGTATAACATTTGCTACAGTAATTATGTTTCTGTCTAGCATCTTTAGCAGAGGAGGAAACCCAAAGGAGTTAATATCAGACAACGGATCACAGTTTGTCTTATTTGAGTTTTCTTCCTGAGAGAGTGAAATAATGTGCATAGAACATTTTCAGTGCATTACCCACAAGCAAATGGTAAATTTGAGCAATACAACAGCAGTTTTTAAGAAGCACTACAAAACACATTTTTACTGTTGTACATTTACAACAGAGTTCTTATATAACTACAGTGCGACTCCCCATGCAACAACCCAAGCATCACCAGCTGAATTACAATATGGCACACAAGAAAGCACTAAGTTGCTACACAAAATACAGTAATTACAAAATCATCTACTACTAAAATTGTAAATGTCAACAAGCCAACTGAAAACAAGGACAATTTAAATTTACTACACCACTTAAAGTGAAACGTCAGAGAGGACCATACACATATGAACTGTCTGATGGATGCAAATGGAATGCCTGTCATCTCACTCCTTTTAGGCAAGACTCTGGAGCAGTCTGATATTACATTAAATAAGCCTGAAGAAAATGAACCAATAAGTAGTGATGGCCAAAATAATTAGCCAGGACTTGAGTTGAATTTTCATATTTTACCTTTGGTGTCAGCCACGTTAAAAATTGTCGCGTGTGTAAAAAAATAATGATGCACATAAAAAAACATAATGACGCACGCAATAATTTTTTTTTAACACAACATTTTCATATTTTTCTGTGAAACGGGAATCAGAGAACTACCTGTTGTTCTTTCTTATATTTTTCACTACTTACAAAAGAATGCCTTTCTCTTATAGAAGAAAAATGTAGTGTTTATACAACTACATATTGTTTTCTATACTGCTTAGAGTGTTAATGCATACATTGCTGCTACAGTTGTAATGGGTAAAAGAAGAGAGAATGAAGGACTGTTTCATCATATGTCTTCATACTTTCTAGTGATGAATTTTTTCACCAGGCATGGTTTCGCAGTGAAGTTCCGCATTTCGCCATTGCCGTATTGTTTGCGAAGCTTCTGCAACATTTTGCAGCTAATACACATCTAGAAGCTCATTTACCACATAAAGTGCCGATCCTGTTCCAGAAACATTTCTAATTCTAATGTAATTGCACCAAACCAGTTATACACATAACCCTAAATCAATTGTGTGGGAATAACCTCAGTATCATAATGATGTGCCACCCCACAGCTTTATATCCAGTGCAGAAAATTGCATAGTGGTATTTGTTATCCACAAAAAGTAGTTGAACAAATGTGGTCTAAATATATGCAAAAATTCAGTTTTGGAGTTTTACATTAGGAAACCTCCCACTATGCAATTACTTAAATGCAAGGAAAAAACATATAAAATGTCATTTCTGTGGTTCATCTTATCTTTATAGTATGCTGTAGACCATTCATGAAGTTAGTGACTTCACTGGCATTTCAAATATTTCTATATAATATGGATATATGGTTCCATATAATAATATAATAAGCCTTTCCAGCACTGCAATAGTTACCAGGTGTCTGGTTTGGAACTACTACCTCCCTCTCTTTTTTGCCACGACTTTACCCTCACAAATCCCCTCAATATATATCTCCGTAATCAAAAGACATATTTCAGCACCACAGAACCTGTTTTGGGAAGATTTCTCTTATTCCTTCCTGTCTTGTTTTATCTTTGCTTCCAATGTAAATAATTCATCTGCCTCTGTGCTTTGCAGTCAAACTATTCTGTCCACCCCAGCCTGTTCTGAGCGTGTGATTTATTATTTAATAATTTGCAGTGCTGCTCTGTTGTAAGGTATACATTGTGACTGCTCGCAGAACTGTTACAATCTTCTCTAGTTAGTTGTCCTTTCGTCCTCTCCCTCCAAACAGCATCATCTATTGATTCTTCTCAGTCTTTTTTTCACATTATTATTTTATTGTTTCTTTCCCAGACAAAATCTTTTTAGTGCACTTCCCCCACTGCTCTCAAAGATAGTATAAAGAGAAGCTTGGCCCTTGTTCTTAAAAACAAGCAGTGTTTTTGATTCAGTTTTTTTTCTGAGAGTTTTTCTCTGTAATCTGTCACTTGTCTCTTACTCACTTTCCTCTAGGTTTCATTGGGTGACAGACACTGAGGAACTGTCAAAGCCTCTCACATGAAAAAAAAATAAGAAGCAATAAGAAACAGGAAAAAAAAGCTTTGAAACTTGTTATATCTCATTTGAAATGTCTCATCCATATATCTGCTTTCCAATTATTTAGTTTTCTTATAACAGAATACTAGATTTTTGTCAATGGCAAGAAATGACATAGACTGTTCCAACACAAACTAGTAAACATCAGTTTAGTAACAATACCAGGCCTTTTTCATTGTTCTTTGGATCTGCTAGCATGACGTGCAGAAAATCTAGAGAGATACTAAATTGTGCATCCTTCACTGTTCTGTACAGGTGAAAACACTTGATTTAGGTTTGTACAGGTATGGGATCTGTTATCTGGAAACCCATTTTCCAGAAAGTTTCAAATTACAGGAAGATCATCTCCCATAGACACAATTATAAGTAAATAATTCTAATTTTTAAAAATGATTTCCATTTTCTCTGTAATAGAAAAAAAGATCATTGTACTTGAACCCATCTAAAACATAGTTAATCCTTAGTGGAGGCAAAACAATCCTATGGGGTTTAATTCACGTTTAAATGATTTTTAGTAGACTTAGGGGCTGATTTACTAACCCACGAATCCGACCCGAATTGGAAAAGTTCCGACTTGAAAACGAACATTTTGCGACTTTTTCGTATGTTTTGCGATTTTTTCGGATTCTTTACGAATTTTTCGTTACCAATACGATTTTTGCGTAAAAACGCGAGTTTTTCGTATCCATTACGAAAGTTGCGTAAAAAGTTGCGAATTTTTCGTAGCGTTAAAACTTACGCGAAAAGTTGCGCATTTTTCGCGTAAGTTTTAACGCTACGAAAAATGCGCAACTTTCGTAATGGATACGAAAAACTCGCGTTTTTACGCAAAAATCATATTGGTAACGAAAAATTCGTAAAGAATCCGAAAAAATCGCAAAACATACGAAAAAATCGCAAAATACCGATCATTACGAAAAAAACGCAATCGGACTCATTTCGACCCGTTCGTGGGTAAGTAAATCAGCCCCTTAAGGTATCCAAATTACTGAAACACCCCTTATGCGGAATACCCCAGGTCCTGAGCATTCTGGATAACAGGTCCCATACCAACGAAAGTCCTTATAGTTTTGGTTCCCTTTTATTAGTAATCATTTGTATAGTGTGTGTTGTGTATAGTATAGTATAAGTAGTATAAGTATGGTAAGGATAAAGAATTACAGAAAGTATTATGTCTGTCAGCGATAGGAGCAAGATGCAGTTCCCTGATAAAAACATTATACTTCCTTACAAACATAAGTGCAAAGTGCACTTCCAGTTATCAACCAATAAAGGCTTTGCTTTTATTTTCAAACTTGAAGATCAGAAATAATTACTGATTATTGCAATTTGCAACTGCACTTGTGTTATTTAGAAACGTATACTTCTAGATCATACTCAGTAGTGCACATTTACTTTCATTAAAGAAGAACTACACCCCCAGCTATAAAAGCCCCCTTAACTGGCCTGCCTGTACCCCCCTTACCTCTCCCTTACTACATACTGTAACTTAAAAAAACTGGCCCTGTCACAAACCCCAACCTAAAAATGCAGAGCAGCTGCGTACCTGGGCGCCATCTTCTGTTCAATCGTAGATGGTTCGGGTCTCAACGCAGACAAGGACCCTGCTTGAACATGCGCGGTTGTGGCTATCAGGAAATCAGCCTCTTCTGTGCTGCTCTGCATTTTTAGGTTGGGGTTTGTAACAGGGGCAGTTTTTTAAGTTACAGAGTATGCGATAAGGGAGAAGTGAGGGGGGGATGAGGCAGGCCAGTTAAGGGGGCTTTTATAGCGGGGGGGGGGGGTGTAGTCCTCCTTTAAAAGTACTTGTGTCAAAATGTGCTCCTTGCACTTCCATATAGTTGCACTTACCACTGCTCAGTCATCCCTGCCTTCCGTTCTGAATTAAGTGCTGCTCACCTATTGACACAGAGGAACCCTGGAGTTAGCACCTGAACCAGAGGTTTCTCAGTGCCCTGTATCAGTAGACGCATCACACTTGCACCAAAAGATTGCGGTGCACATGTGACACACACCAAACACTGGAAATCGCACCAGCAAACACCAGAAATCACACCAGGCAGAACATATTTCGCCCAGTTGCGTCTAGGGTCAGATAAGGGGCAGTGTACCCCTTTTTCAACATGAGTACAATGAATAGGACTTGTGCTAAACTAGGTACCATGAATAGGATGTGTGCCTGACATTTTAATCACAAAAAAGCTAAGGAAAACTGAATCTATACCGTATTTAATTCTTGCAATGTAGATAATTAGGTTACCAGTGCAAAGTTAACAAAAGTCCCTTATTTACGGGGTATATCTGTACTATGGTATTTTTTTTATTTACTTCACAAGGACCAAACATGGAATACCATTTTGCTCTTTTTTTTAGCTTAAAAAATACCACAGATTGAGACCATGTTGAGTCCTAAATTCATTGAATGCGGTTTATGTAAATTTTTTGCATCTTTGTATCAAAAAATACATAGCCTGCAGGTTTTAGTGAGATTTTTGCCTTTTGAAGAAATAGCAAAAACAGTGATTGTGATTTTTTTTCATATTGCCACCAATATGGATTCATTTAGCATGGTTGCCATCAGCTACAAGGTACTGTTTTATTATTACATATAACATTTCAAACATATCAAGTCTGTACCATAAAATCATACAGTAAATCAGTGATCCCCAACCAGTGGCTTGTGAGCAACATGTTGCTCACCAACCCCTTGAATGTTGCTCTCAGTGGTCTCAAACCACTGACTTGTTGGCAAGTTTTGGTTGAATAAAAATAAGATTTACTATCAAATAAAGCCCCCTGTAAGCTGCTGGTGTGCATAAAGGCTAACTTATAGCTAATTGTTATTTGGCACCTCCATGAACTTTTGCTTGTGTTGCTCTCCCAAGTCTTTCTACATTTGACTGTGGCTCATGAGGTTGGGGACCCCTCCAGTAAATCATGGCATTAAATGGCACACTAACAACCCATCATCAAATGCCACAGTGATGCCCAGAAAGCCCAACCCAGGACAAAGCTGTAACTTCAGTTGGCTAAATTTTTTCACAAAACTGACGCAAAAATGTGGTTGTATCAAAAAAGTTGCGGTCGCATGAAAAAAGTCATGTGCGGAAATAAAGTCATATAGTAGGCACATTTTACAAATTTTTCAGCGTTTTGCAAATTTTTCGGGGAGATTCTCTCATCGCTATTTTTGATTGATTGTACTGTTAATTTAGCAACTGTATTAGAACATCAGCCCTAAGAAGTACATATAATTGGGTATTGGTATTGTTCTGACCCTCTGGATTCATTTCCCTATGTGCATAGTAGAAGGAAATTGTCAGCATATTTCAGTGTATTGCTGTTTTTTCCTGAATTGATGTTCTTGTCATGAACTTTTTTTCTCTAAATAGTCAACTACTGTTCTCTGCTACTTTAGTATGACATAGAAAAATTTTTCTATTCATGCCGTCAGTAATCATGTTTGCTAAAACCATCCATTAAAACACTAGTGATGAGTGAATCTGTTTTGCTGCACCCAAAAAATTAGTGAAATGGCAAAAAATGTGTTAAACGCAGGTACTACATGCCTTTTTTTTCGCAATTTTTTTTTTGACACAATTGTGCCTTTTTTTGACGCAACTGAAAGTGAATTTTTCATGGTGCAATTGTGTGAAAGTTTCGCAACACAATTCACCAATGGCGAAATGCGGAGTTTCGCTGCGAATATGCAGAAAAAAATTCGCTTATCACTATTAAACACCCTTTCTTATATCACAAAACATGGATTCAAAGTTAAAATCACTTCAAACACACATATTTAAGACGGATGTCTCCTGTCACTCACTGGGTTAATGAAATTTTATCAAAAAACAATGTAATTTTTTTTTTACCTTCTTCCACTCACAGATATTATTCTTTTTATAACCTCAATAATAAAGGTCAGGCAAATATTTGATTATGCATTTTGACCTTTTTGATAATGCATATAAATTAAACTTTCAAGAAAGATTGCTACTAGCAAAAATGCTAGATGTGAAAAAAAATTAAATGTGGTTGTAAATCTTAATCATTTTACAGGCCTTGTACTACAAGACTAATTTCTTCTTATAAAATAGTAACTTTTAATTTATACACCAAGGTCCCCATTTACCAGGAAAGATTGTGTCATAGGGCAACATGTATTAAAGTGTAAAAACATACATCGAAATCTAGATCTCATGGGAATTGCTAGACTTTTACTTTTAAAGTGAACAAATGTCTTTGTCCATACCCTGCCCATAATATGTAAAGGACCATACCAACTGGAATTAATTATATATTATATTTATAAAATGTAAAAATAGTGCTCATTACAGATGACAGAGAGTTGTTCAGTTCTCTATTGCCTTATTTTGGATTGTTGAGGGCATAAAAACAGGCTAAGCTTTGTTTTACTCTGTTAATAAAGGGGAGCAGCCTGATAGTGAACTGTGGTAAACTTGGAAAATGCAGAATGTGGAAGTCTATTTATCCTCAACTATTCAAATTGAATGTAAGGTCTTCAAGCTTTTTGTTTTTTTAAACCACCTAAGCACTGTTTGCGTTTATGCCTTGCACTGCGTACTTTTGTGGTGCTATATAAATAAATATACATAATTCTGTAATATGAAATTACATGGTTATTTTTAACAATTTATTTCTTCATTGAATGATATTTGTTTTGTTCTTTGGTTACTGTAAGCACCATACAGTGTTCTAAATATATGGTTATCATATCAGTATGTTTTATTAGTTATGTAGTTACAAGTCCATCCACTTCAACCACTTCAAACGAAACAGAGTGCATATCTATATATATATATATATATATATATATATATACAGGTATAGGACTCATTATCCAGAATGCTCGGGACCAAGGGTATTCCAGATAAGAGGTCTTTCCGTAATTTGGATCTCCATACCTTGTCTACTAAAAAATCAATATACCATTGATCAAACCCAATAGGACTATTTTGCCTCCAATTATATCTAAGCTGGGTACAAGGTACTGTTTTATTATTACAGAGAAAAAGGAAATCGATTTTAAAAATCTGAATTATTTGATTAAAATGGAGTCTATTGGAGACAGGCTTTCCGCAATTTGGAGCTTTCTGGATAATGGGTTTCCGGATAAGGGATCCAATACCTGTATGTATATACATACATGTATATACATATCTATATATAATGCAGCATATGGTGCACACCAGTAAAGATGAAAATTTAAGCATAGGTGTGGAAGCTCAAATTACGGAGAGTCAATCCGTTATGTAATATATTTTCCAACTGAGCCACACTCAAATTGTATAAAAAGTCTTTCCTTTGTTCAAAAGTTTATTAAAATCACAAACAACTTAGATAATACAGATAATCTAGATATACTGCACTGCTGAATTGAAATGTGGTGTTTCAGCATACTCTTTGTTGATACTGATTATTGTTTGAATCTGTTTCAGATACTACAGTTAACTCGTTAATAGTGATGAGCAAATCTGTTCCGCTTTGCTTTGTCAAAACATTTGTGAATCTTTCGAAAGATTTGTGAAAAGACGGAAATTTTGTGAAATGTTGAAATTGACACACCCAATTTTCCGCTCAAAATTTTGTTGCCTATAATCCATGTCTGCTGAATTATTTTGCCCATCACTACTCATAAACACCAATGAGGAGGTCTGGAAAAATAAGATAAGACTTATTTTCTTAACTTCTCCCTTTGGGCACATCTAAATACAAAATTGCAATTATTTATTTATGGATGGATTTGATGACAAAGGAGTAGTCTCTTTGTGGCACTAAGAATACTGTATAAAGCATCATTATGGACCTATGCTAAGTCAAAATGTGTTGATATGAGACTTTCATAGTTGCTTCCCACTTGTTATTGAAAAGTCTGACACAACCATCTGTGATAATTTTCATATCAGATACTGGAGGTATAGGGATTAATGTACACCTATCAACAGATGGATTCGTTAAAAATAAAAATAGCAGACCTAGAGGAGAGGTTGTGGAGCACCAATGTATGACAAAACAAATTTGGCAAATTTTTTTGCGAAACTGCTGTGAAAATTTGCCATGACAAAAAATTCAGCTAGAAAATGTATTTGGAGTAAGAAAAAAGTTGCGGTTGTGTAAAAAAAGTCAAGGTCAGTCTTCCATATACAATTTTTGGCGTATTACCAGTATAGACCTTTTTTCCTTATTTTGCTTAATAGTATACCAATGTCGATTTATCACATTCATAACCTGTTGGCAATTCACATTATATTCAATAACTAGTGGGACAGCTCTATCCCTACTGGTATCCTTCTTAGCCTTAACCTGAAATTACTCAATTATCTTAGCTATCTGACTTTAGTCAAAGCCTTATTTATCACCTTTTGTTTAAAACCCTTCTGTTCAAGCCTATATTTCAAAATCTCAGCTTCCCTCATGCAGTTTCTCTTGATTCTGAGAAACTGTCCCAGGGGCACATTACCCATACACACTCTGTAATGGCAATTTGTATAATCAATGAAGGGGTTAGAATGTGTAGTGCTAGATAGCCTGTCTCCCGTTACCCATATTTTTAAGTCGAGATACATAATCTCCTTTTTACTATACTCAGTAATACATTTTAACCATTGGGAACTACTAATAATATATGTAAAAAAATCCTTAAAAGTTCATCTATCTGATCCCAAATGAAAAAAATGTTGTCTATATAGTGAACCCAATATATTATACTGTATGTGGACAATATTTGGTGTTTCACCATATAGCATCCACCTCTTATAACAACCACAACCCCTTATAACTTTGTATGAAGGGGGTGCAAGTTTCTGTCCAACAAAACTGTTTATAAAAATGTCCCTCAAACTTAAAATAAATATGTGTCAATATGACTATGAAGATTTTCCTTCATCCAAGTCATGGTATTTGTAGTATAAGTAAATCTAAAGCAACTGGACTTGCTAAGTATTCATTCATAAAACAATTCACTACTCATCCAAGGAAGTAAAGAAGCTGTTCGGATAAGCGGTGAAACGTCTTAGCAAGTCCAGTTGCTTTAGATTTACTTATACTAGATATGTGTCAATATAAATTCCATAAGTGAACCAAAGTAATAGCATTGTACCCAAGACATCCCTGCTTAATTCTCCAAAAAACATTTCCTTGCCTCAGCAAGGGGCAGTGTACAGTGATGTGACATCTAAGAACTAAGAAACAAATCAAGCTTATAAACCAATTATACAATCTGCAACATGCTAAATATTAGATTCTTCAGAAAATGTGAACAAACAAATCAGTGATGAGTCAATCTGTTCCCTTTTGCTCTGTCGAAAAATTAGCGAAACTGCTAAAAAATTTGTGAAATGGCGCAAAAGTCATGAAATGCATCTATCGCACAAATTTTTTTTACGCAACATGCCTATTTTTTAGCATACACACCTTTTTTGAAGTGACTGTGCCCTTTTTTTTAATGACCGCACATTTATCACACTGAAATTTTGGTATCTCACCATTTATTTTTGCTCTGGTTATGGAGCCTTTAATGTCTGCAATAAAAAATTATCCCAAAATGGTATCAAGGTTGGAACTAGATCTAACAAAACCAGTTTGTTCGCAGACAATGTTCTATTAGTATCTTCCAACCCAGAAATATCTCGAATTTACATTCAAACCTAATTCTCCCAGATAAAAAAATAAAAAATAAATGAAATAAATAAATAAATAAATGAATAAAAAAAATGCATACTGCTGATTTTTTTCATACAAACTGTATAAAAACAATCCCACATCTAGGACTTAACTTGACTTATCCATCTCACATATAAAAAAGGAAAATTATAAAGCCATAACTCACACCTTAAATCGGAAATTTTAATTCATAAGCAAATGAAATTATCCTGGACAGCTAGAATTAATACCTCCAAAATAATGATTTTTTCCCCCCTAAAGTTCTATATTTATTATGAACGATCCCTCTGCAGATCCCTAACAATAATCTCAGGACACTTCAGGGCTTGACCAGAAGTTAATCTGGAGAGGTAAATACTCTAGTGTTGGCAAGGAATATATGCACAAACCCACAGTGGATTCAGTGTGCCCAATATTAACATCTATATGAAAGCTATTATGCCGGTCCAGAATAAGATGTGTTGGGCAAATAAATTACTGCTAGAAATGAAAATGACAGGCTTTTAACCACAACTTTATACACATTCCAAATGGGAAAAGAAATAACTCACAACAAGTAGTAGGAAAAAATGTAAAATATAATGCACATTGCTGCTGTTAATGTAATTACATCTAACACTGGTTTCCTGCAATTGATTGAAAAAGGGTTACGGCTATGAGAAATAGACAAAATACTGGCAAAGGCTCTAGATAAATAGGTACAGTCATTTAGTCTATTCTAGATGGTGTTACCTGTTCTAGAAAGTCAGTTTTGATAGCACCCTGACCAACAAGGATTGCCACCACAAGCAAAATGCATAAGAACAAAATGAGTTCTTACCTGGCCAGTAAATTTTGCATGTGTGGGTTCCTTGTCTCTCTGTGGGGTACTGTCATGATCTGATCTTTCTTCCAGTTCAAAGGACCAAAACTATCAGGCCCAAAATTGGGTTTAATTAACACAAGAACTCCACCTAGATTCTGTTTAAAAGAAATCAGATAAGATTTAATTTACATCGACGGGGAAACAATGTATGATACAATATTGTACATTAAACTTCCAAGTTGTTTACATTCTATCATGACTTTTTATACCCTTCAGTGGGGGATATTGGAAATCCAATGTAATAGAAATAGAAATAGAGTCCAATGTATCTGTTCATCTTTCGTGAAGCTTCTCATGACGCTTGACCTCTTGCGATAACAGAAGTTCTGGACTTTTCAAAATATCATGTGACATCTGAGATTCTTCGATAACGTGAGGTGATGCTAGATGATTCAGCATGTTCTTAAAATTATAGCAGATGAACATTTCTTATCTGTAAACAACTTATATTAAATGATCAAAACATTTTCTGCAACTTCTTGTAGTTCTAGGCCTTAAATATATCAGTAGGCCTAAAGCTTTTATGTCTATGGTTAAAACTGTCCTTACACATGAAAATTGGTTATTTCTGTGATAATAACTCTCTTTAATCCTTTAAACAAATCATGGAAACGTTTCATATCTTCCTATGTCTGCAGCTAACACACACTGTTCAACCACACATCCTGATTAACCACATTTCAAACTTACCTTAACTTCCCTACCTTCCACAAAAATAATATATTATTGTGCTATAAGCTACTTTATAAAACCTCTAGTACTGACAACTCTCTTTCCTTCTCAAATAGGAAAAAGATCTCAATTCTGTCTATACTCATGACCAGTGAGCTATGGCTATGAATTGGCTCAACAAAGCTGAAACATGCATTAATCAAATTGGATTAAGAAAAAATGTACATCTCAGATGGCACTATCTAGGTTGATAAAAATGAACCCTGTTAATACAGCTAACTGCTGGAGAGGATGTAGACAACATGTGGTAGAAATGCTACCTGATTCCTCAAAATTTTCTTCTTCCCCTCAAATGCAAGCAGACTTGGAAAGCCTATCCCATAAATACATGGGGAAATTCTAAGTTATACTACAAACACTGGCATTTTTGGATGAGTAAATATGGGGATTCTAACAACAAGCAAAAGACTTAAGCTACCTGAACCCATTGTGTTTTTCTTTTTGCCTGTTTGTTGTATTAAAGTGATCCCACTTATTTAAAGATATGTTAATTTATGATCCTGTTGACATCCTATTATATCATAAGTATATATGTATATATATATATGTATATGCAAGAAAAGTTTTTCACTCGTGTCTTTGCCAAATTAATAAAAAATGTATTAATTAATATTTATTTAACATATGTAAAGTCCAACATTTCAGTCATTACAATGTGACCTCTCTCAAGCACCTGTGTATCCACAATAAAAAATAAATAAATATATATATATAATATCTGGGTGTTAGTAAAAGTAAATAATTATGTAAATTATTACACCATAGAAGTATATTCTACACAGATATACACACTAGACACAGAATTGCAATTATGAACCTAGTGAATGATGTTTTCTGGTCTAAGAAGGGGATCGAGATAGAGTTTTAGAGAAAGAAAGAAAGAAACCCCTCTAGTTTTCGGTGGTGCTAGGCCTTAGTGGACAATTAGTTCCCTAAAGGGCTAGTTAATTCAGATTGTGATCTCCTGGACTGGCACCACTAATAAAACAACATTTACAAATAAAGCCATATATGTGGTAGTGCTTAAATGGTCACAAATGTTGCACATAGTGATGCCATTGGTACTACCCTCCAAGCGCTTCAGTATAGTTGTGCTATAATTCATGTTTGCTTGCCCACCCTAAAAGTGGCCATAATTCTAGGTTTCATGCAGCAGGTTGCCTTAATAGCCAGACTGGCAGCAAAAGAATCACAAACTAATTTTGTTTTCATATTACAAAGTGGAACAATATTTGAATTTCAGGAAAAAAAATGCTGCATTGTGGGTATAAAACATGACTATTTGCATTTAAAGGTGAACTTTACACACTGCACTGCATACATAAATGAGGCTTATAACCATCAACACCTAATTCACCAAGATTTACCTATGTTCATACACATATTTACTTTGGTATATCTTGGTGAAGATCTCTTAAAGGAGAAGGAAAGGTAAAAACTAAGTAGCTTTATCAGAAAGGTCTGTGTAAATTCAGCCATAAGCAGTCACAGAAAAGCAGCACAGAGTCCTCTATCTAAGAAACACAGCATTTCTTGTCTCCTTTTATGTAAACATGTTCTTTGGTATCAGATTTCCTCTCTCAGAAAAAGCCTTCATTCCTGGGCTAGAGTCTGTGCAGCTCTTTCCTCTATATTGCCCTTTCTTGCTTTGCTGTGTCATAGTTCCATACCTGTGACAGTTTCGAATTTTGATTAGCTAAATATTTGCACCTGGATCAATACAGTTTTGAAATGTACAACACTTCAGTAAAAGGCTGCCAAAGCATGATTAAACTGCCAATTAGTGATGAGTGAATTTTTTCAACAGGCATGGATTCACAGCGAATTTCCACATTTCGCCATTGGCAAATTGTTTTGCGAAACTTCCATGAAAATTTGCCTCGGAAAAATTCATTGCACAGCAAAAAATTTAGGCGCACGTGAAATTGGACGCGGTCCCGTCAAAAAGGTGCATCAAAAAAAGTGCGGGTGACAAAAAAAGACATGGGCGACAAATGCATTTCATGAATTTTCTTGCCGTTTTGCAGATTTTTATGGCGAAGTGGAAATCGACAGATTCGCTCATCAGTACTGCCAATAACGTCAATTTTTGTTTTTATAACACATATTGTAAAATGTTTTTGTCTGTATGGTACAAAGTAGAGGTTCACTTAAATAGGTTTCTTTTAAATTTGTTTTTGACAACTGAAAATTATACATTTTGGGTGGGCAATGTCTAATATGTTTATCTTTAATAAACATATACTCAATTAAACTGAGTTATTGACATAATGACATAATATTGACACAATACTCCAGAAAAAAATCATCTTGTTTAGCTCTTTGGAAAAACATATATAAATTATGACAAGTATTTAGTCTTAGGGGCACATTTACTATGGGTCGAATCCGAGTCCGAATGGAAAAAATTCGGATTGGAAACGAACGTTTTGCGTAGCCATTCGTAGCCATTCCGAAAGTTGCGCTTTTTTCGTAGCGTTAAAACTTAAAAGGCGCGACGTTTTGCGCAAGTTTTAACACTACGAAAAAATCGCAACTTTCAGAATGGCTACGAAAAACTCGCGTTTTTCCGCAAAAATCGTATTGGTAACGAAAAAGTTGCGATAATTTTCCGAAAAAATCGCAAAATACCGATCATTACGAAAAAAACGCAATCGGACGCATTCGGCCCGTTCGTGAGTAAGTAAATGGGCCCCTTAGTGAACCTGGCTGTAAATGAATTAATATTCCTTCTAACAGAGGCATCTTTTAATCATCTGGGTACTAGAATAAGAATTTCACTGTTTTTGCCACTGAATTCACAAAGCCTTAAAAAAGGCACTGAAAATCCAATTAAGGCTTGATCGCATTGTGGAGTAAAATGCTGCATCAAGATGCATTTATATCAAAAGCCCATTTTAATCTGTTGTGTCAGGGAGAACATGAAACAGTATTTTTCTCTGCTACATAAATAATTTCCTACAATTATCAGAAAGCTACAGCAGGACACATATTTTCAAGGTTGATTGATTTTTAATCTTGCATTTTAGAAATTAATAATTTAACTTGTGAGGGATAGTTTTTAATTTCCATTACCTTGCATATTTTTTTAAGGTTTGCAGGTTTTTTTTGTTAAGCATTTGAAGAAAAACGTGATTTTTTTTTTGGAACAAACACAGGCAATTAGAGGCTTACAATTATAGCTTCTGTCCTGTGTTGAGAGCTATTTTGAATTATTCTGTAGGGCGGTGGTGGTTTCACTGAAAGTCACATGAGGGTGACAATGTATTATAAATGCCTTGGTTCACAGATAAATATTTCAATGTGAATAAATAAAGAATGCTTTTTAGTGTTTTCTGAATGCATTTTCACAGACCGTTGCACACAGAAGCTGTGTATTCAGTACATTTCAAGTAAGGAAGACAGTCATACAAAAGGATAGCTAAAGCTGGCATGAGCTGTAAGCTGTATAAACTGGAGCTTCCAAACTCAGGTGGCAGCGGTGTAAATAATGTGCACTTTATTTGATATGAAGCTCTGGTATATTATTAATTGCATTAATTTTTTTGCAATAAAATATTAGATATTGAAATCCGTCTTACTGTATTTTTGTTTAAATGCAAGGCAAATTTTCTCATTATTAATATAGGGTTTGCTTAGAAACATGATAGCGATGAGCAAATTTTTTTGCCAGGCATGGATTCACAGCGAATTTCCCCATTTCAGCATTGGCAAATTGGTATTGTTTTCCAAAACTTCTGCAAAAATTCTCAGCAAAAAAATTTGTTGCGCATCAAAAAAAAGGTGCGGTCGTGTCAAAATCGGCGCAGCCCCATAAACATAGGCGTGGTCATGTCAAAATGGCCACAAACACGTCAAAATGCTGTGCAGGCATGTCAAAATGGGACAAGCCCACGTAATAAAAAAAAAGTTGTGTGTGACAAAATGGTTGCACGACACGTCTCACAAATTTTTCGCCGTTTTGGAAATTTTTCTCTGAACAGATGACAATACAGATGACAAGAGGCAAAAAGTTGCTGTGAAATAACACCCACTAACTTCAATAACTACTGTATTTTTCGCCCTATAAGACGCTCCGGAATATAAGACGCACCCAATTTTAAAGGAGGAAAATCTAGAAAAAAAAGATTCTCAAGCAAATACTGTAGTAAAATATTTTATATCAACTGCATAAAGTTAAATGTCTCTGGGCTCGCACATAATGAGGCTTCCCCCAGGGCCCCCCCAAAGCATCCTTCAGCTTCCCCCAGGGCCCCCCCAAGTATCCTTCAGCTTCCCCCAGGCCCCCCCAAGTATCCTTCAGCTTCCCCCAGGGCCCCCCCAAGTATCCTTCAGCTTCCCCCAGGCCCCCCCCCAAGTATCCTTCAGCTTCCCCCAGGGCCCCCCCAAGTATCCTTCAGCTTCCCCCAGGCCCCCCCAAGTATCCTTCAGCTTCCCCCAGGGCCCCCCCAAGTATCATTCAGCTTCCCCCAGGCCCCCCCCAAGTATCCTTCAGCTTCCCCCAGGCCCCCCCAAGTATCCTTCAGCTTCCCTCAGGGCCCCCCAAGTATCCTTCAGCTTCCCCCAGCCCCCCCCCAAGTATCCTTCAGCTTCCCTCAGGGCCCCCCCAAGTATCCTTCAGCTTCCCCCAGGCCCCCCCCCAAGTATCCTTCAGCTTCCCCCAGGCCCCCCCCCAAGTATCCTTCAGCTTCCCTCAGGGCCCCCCCAAGTATCCTTCAGCTTCCCCCAGGCCCCCCTCCCAAGTATCCTTCAGCATCCCCCAGGGCTTCCAAGCATCCTCCAGCTCCCCCTTGGCACCCACAGCTTCCCCCCGGGCCCCCAAGCACCTTCCATTTCCCCCCAGCGGCCTCCGGCTCCCGTGATGTCTTCCTCTCTGTGCCGCGGCTCCCAGCTTCTTCTGTGCTTTTATAAGGTTGCGCCCTGTGCGTGCGACGTCACACGCACAGGGCGCAACCTTATAAAAGCGAGTATGCGGCAGAGAGCCGCGGCACATACAGGAAGACGCATTCGCCGTATAAGACGCACAAACTTCCCCCCCCCCAGTTTTGGGGAAGAAAAAGTGCGTCTTATACGGCGAAAAATACGGTAACTGCCAAGCTAACTGCAACAACCTTTTACTAAAAACCCTTATTGACAGCTAGAATAGTCTGACTCTTGCATGAAGCAGAATAACCCCCATCAGCACCAGTCTTCACCAATGCTAGACTCTTTAACTGACAGGGACCTACCCACTGAGAGAACAAACTTGAATGAGTCTCTTTTAAAAAAAGGAAACACGAGATGCAATGGTACTTAATGCAGCTAGGGCTCTCACTTAAAAAAAAAAATCAGCTGAGAAGCAGGACAGATATAATAACCATAATATCTTAATTAGCATCAGTGTATACATTTTTACACATCATAGTTAGGCAGGGATCCACATTTAAAAGGAAAAAGTGTTGGGGAGCAACAGAAGCATGAAAAAGGTTCCTGGGGGTGTCAATAAGAGCTATTATTGGCAACTTAATAGCCCCTATGTGGACTGGCAGCCTACAGGGGTTGGTGAGCAACATGTTGCTCACAATCCACTGGTTGGGGAACACTGTAGTTAGGGATGAGTGATCTTTTATTAGCAGTTTAATTTTGTAGAAAATAATGTCATTAGCAAAATGTTTTGCAAATCTGAGCTAGAATTTTGCCATGCATTCTATTTTGTCATTATTATGTGCCCCTTGTCTTCCACATAAACCAGTCAGATCTGAGCTCTACCCAGTCCTCTCCCTATATATCCAAGAAATTGCACGGGTCCAAAATCCATTAATTGAATGTAGAATATAGATATTCACATAGTGCAGTATATGCTTTGTGAAGTATCCCAGGGCTTACAGTGACTTTCAGTGTTATAATGCCACATTTTATTAAGACTAGGTATTATTTTCTAATTTTGATTCCTCACCTTTTTTTCATGTAGATCTCGGCTTTAAACAGCAAGGGTGGACAGGATGGGTATAGAAAGAAATGAAGAAGGGGGGGGGGTGGATAGGTGGATAGGGGGAAAGGTGCATAATATACATACATTATCACAGTGCTGTCCAACTTCTATGGTACCGAGGGCCGTAATTTTTCTGGCCTACATGGTGGAGGGCTGATAATGGAAGCCAGTTTTGACCACTCCCCTTTTTAAACCACACCTACTTTAAACCACACCCATGTTATCGCAAGAGCTTTTAAGATCATATCCACATTAATGGTGGTAGCACAGCAAAAACCAAATGGTTGGTGTAGGGATATTACCCTTCATTATTATATTATATTAAGGGTCATATTAAGACACACTCATAGATCCATATGCCTCCTCCTCTCTGGATAGCGCAGCAAGCCCCAGCATATAATTACACACGTTACAGATCATATATTGACTATTCTCAAATGCTATCACATTTCCAGAACAAACCCCTGCCAGGTTCACCTACCACAGGCAGCATAGGGCAAGCAGGGTATGGCACACACAGGCAGCATAGGGCAGGCAGAGTATGGCACACACAAGCAACATAGGACAGGCAGAGTATGGCACACACAGACAGCATAGGGCAAGCATAGTATGGCACACACAGGCAGCATAGGGCAGGCATAGTATGGCACACACAGACAGCATAAGGCAGGCAAAGTATGGCACACATAGACAGCATAGGGAAGGCAGAGTATAACACAACAGTCTGAGGTGTGAATAGGAGAACAATGTGGGCGCTTACAGTCTGAGCCTGAGGTGTGAAAAATGCAGGGGATGAACATTGTAGCAATTAGGCGTGAACATTACAAGGAATTACATGTTTAAACAATACAGGGGTTTACAGCCTGAATCTGAGGTGTGAACCATGCAGTCTCAATACTGATACCATTTAAAGTTCACACAAAGGTAAGCAGTGACAGCAGCCAGACAGGTGGGGGCCACACAGAGTTGGGCCAGGGGCCACCAGTTGGACAGCCCTGCTTTATCATATAATATAATATAATATTAATACATAAGATAAGAAATCCAGCTTATAAAACACTACAAAATGGGTATCCTCAATACTATAGATTATAATGGAGATTGTGGTACATGGTGTAAGGAAAATGCATTAACTTTGTGTTGGGATAGCATAGTCAGCCATTAGACAGTACTATATCTTAGTATATAACTATTGTAAGTCAGTTCTTGTCACAAGGTTGTATATTAAGGCAGCCCTAAGTATCTAATATGGTTAAGGAGATGAGTAAAAGTGATGTCGGGAAAACAAATGTATCTCAGTGTTGAGTGAATGATTTTACCAGCCATGGATTCGCAGCGAAATGCCGCATTTCACCATAGGCTAATTTTTTCATCAAACTTCGGCAAAAATTGGCCACAACAAAAATGTAACCAACACAAAAAGTCACCAAGACAAAAATGTCACTGATAAAAAACACCCATTGACTTGCATTTGGAGTAAAAAAAAATTGTTGCATATAAAATTGATCGCCTATTGACTTTAATGCATTTTGCAGGTTTTCCAGCAGTTGCACAGAATTTTTGGTGAAGCGAAATGGGATAGATTCACTCATCACTAATCTTAGTGTTTTCTATTGATGTTCTAAAAATTTCACTGCTTGTCTCCATATAGTTAATACTTTAGTGCCATGTCTTGAGGCTATTAGTCATAACTCTTCAGTTCCAATACATATTGTAACCAGTCTTTTATTTCTATGGAATTCTTAAAATAATGAGGCCCTTTGTGTTTTATGACCTATATTGACTTCAATTAGCGGTTGATTTGGGTACATTTTTAATGCGATCTGGGGTGGTTTCCACATTTGCAAAGTATTGAATCCTTAGTTATAATTTTGTGGTAATCCTTTATTCTCAGGGCTTATTCTTTTACATGGTTCTTTTTTTTGTAACTTAACATTTTTATTGAGAAAAAACAGGGAAATCTACATACAGGGACCAACAACTTGATTTGTCTACAACAAAAATGTTTTACATTAGTTGGCGAGTTATAAAGGAAGTAGTCAGAAAATGTGACATAATCCGTTAAAGACTGAAGTAAGATTTATGGGGGTGGGGTTGGGAGAAATGCATAAGAGAAGATGAGAGAGGAACCTAAAGGGGAGACGAAGGATGATAAAGAAGAAGAAAGAAGGGGGGAGATAGGAATATTTCAGCCTTGAATCTTAGGTTAAATAGTAACAAGAAAACAGGTGTATGTAAGGATAACAGTTTTCTTTATTTTGAGTACTTAGTATTCATTTTTTACAGGCTAAGTTTAGGACAAAAGGCTCCTGACCTGCCAAATTGGCCAGACCTCTAGATAACTGGCAGCCTTATATTGTAAAAAAGCTATTCTCTCCTCAAATTTTCTATTGCTATTCACCTGGGATAGCATTGCAGGTACAGTTGGAAGTTCTAGTGATTTCCATTTAGCAGCCATAGCCTGAGGGGCGGCTGTGAGAACATGATTTACCAAGGTTTGGGACTGTTTGGAGAGCTCAGGGAATGGTCTACCAAGAAGGTACATCTGTGTATTTTTAGTTAACAAAGGGTTGTTAAATTGGCTAGTAATGCATTTTTTAATTCTAAAACTCTTGTATCATAGTGCAAGTCCAAAAAACAAGTAGATGTGAACCCAACTTCTCCGCAGCCTGCCCAGAAAGTTTGGGATGGTCTGAGAGAAAAGTATGTAGTTTGTATGGCATACAGTGACCATAAGAACTTTGTATATGCTTTCCTTCTGTTTGGTGCAAGTGACCATTTTTCTAGGCATTTGCCCAGATTAAAGTCTAGTCCTCCGCCGTTGGTTGTTGTGTTAAAACCATAACCCATTTACTCATATATGGGTGTTTCATTATGTTACCCTGAGGTGGATCTGTAAATCTCCGAGATTAGAACTCTTTGAGGTATCCAGGCAGGGGTAAAGCTTCAAATGACAAGGAAGAATTTTCTCGCTTATTGGAGATAAGTCTAAAGAAAGAGTTGATAATATTCAAACTGTCATAGCTAAGCTGTTGGGCTTTTTGGATTAAGTCAGCGTGCTTGTGTAGAGTTGTGTAATGAGTCTTTAACTGTATGAAGATTTGTCTTTTGCCACTTAGGGGCACATTTACAAAAGCACGAACGCTCGAGCGTTCATGTGAACGCTCCGAGCGTATTTTCGCCGATTTTTTCGGGCGTCTGCACGACTTTTTCGTACGGCGCACAACTTTTTTGTACGCCGCACGACTTTTTCGGACGTTTGCACGAAAAAATCGGAAAGGTTTTACCGCTGTTTACAATTGCTCGGTACGAAAATTTTGTGACTTTCGGATCGCCAATACGATATTATCGTGACTAATATGATTTTTTCGTAAGCATTTTCGCATATTTGCGATCTTATGAAATTTTCGTTTCCAATACGGTTTTTTCCCATTCGTGATTCGGATTCGTGGATTAGTAAATGTGCCCCTTAGTGTAGACATTTCGCTGCATGCCAGGAGGAAAGAATGGTTTATTTAGGTAAATTGTGGTAAGAGGATATGCTGACTTTACCCTAAATCTGGATTTGACTCTGGGACTCCAAAGCCTACATTAGATCATGGGGGTGGTCAGGGCCTGTTTGGAGATCCTGTGTCTTTTGTTCCCCCAGATGAATTTCATGAATTTGTGGAAGGTAGCTTGTAGATCTTAGAACATTTTTTTTGGGGGGGGGGGGTTGCAGGGCAGAATAAGCAACATCTCAAACAAATATAAAAATTTAGCAATTTAGGAAGAATCATCATTTTGAATGTCAAAATTATTCTTTGGACCACCGTTGCAGGGCCTCTTTGATATAATTAAGTAGTGGCAGAAAGTTAAAATCAAACAAATTATCATATGAAGTTCCCAGATAAGCACCAGAGTTTGTTTTCCAATTATAATTGAATTTGGACTTTTGGATATCCAAGTGGGCTGGGGCCCACATAGCACCTCTGTTTTGCTGGTATTAATCCTGAAAGAGAATTGTATTCATCTAGGAATTCATCTAGGAATTTTAGACATGGGTGGGATAACTGTTGCAATCAAATAATGAGAACTCTCTTGTTAACTGTGAGACATGCCATCTGCATGTAGATATCATTTTGGGGGGAAATTAGCTATGGTAGGCAGGTAAGGATAGGATCTGGAGCATCTTCTGTCAAAACAGGTTTATTTGGGGCAAACACCTCCCAACATAAACAGTTCACAGTTCATCAGCAAACAGGTCATCAAACGTATTCATTAATTATCCCCTCTCTGGGACTTTCACCTTCCAGGGAAACTTTCACACTCTGGAACATTTTCCTGGGGCTTCTCATCATCCCCAATGACCTTCACACATCCACAGTGACTCTCACACTTGCAAACACTTGGGCTACTCACTCAGCCCTGCTGTCTTTCCCCTGTTGGGATACCAGCTTGCCAGTTTCTGGCAGACTTTGGCTTCTCACTAAGCCTTGAT
The DNA here is from genome assembly GCF_000004195.4 of Xenopus tropicalis. Taxonomy (NCBI): domain Eukaryota; kingdom Metazoa; phylum Chordata; class Amphibia; order Anura; family Pipidae; genus Xenopus; species Xenopus tropicalis. Next base: position 42,448,116 of record NC_030680.2, read on the forward strand.
GTTCCTGCACTCATACATGTGGTCACGGATCCCTCTGCTCCTTTCAGTTGCAGGTGGCACCATCAGCCCCTCTGAGAATTCCTCACACAGGTAGGCAACCTTCTTGCCCTGTGCCCTGCTCCTGAGAGTGACCCTTTCTCAGTGACTCCTGGCTCCTTTACAGCTCCTTCTGCTCTTAGCAGTGGCAGGCAGCACCTCCAGCCCCTCTGAGAGTTCCCCACACAGGCAGGCAGGCTTCCTGCCCTGTATCCTGTGCCCTGCTCTGGGAGTGAACATCTTGCTGTGTAATCCCCCAGCTCTCTATTTGCTGCTTACCTGCAGCTTAATCAGGCAGCTACCAACAGCTGGCCATTGGAATACATTAAACAGAGTACGAACTAGAAGGTCTTTGCTACTTTCCCCTCCATTTACTTCAGGGGTTCATTTATCTGTTTTTTCCTAAGCCGCTAACAAGAACACAGCAGTACTTGCTGCAAAACCAGGCATTTTCCCTGGTGCTGCTTGTATGCCATCTTTAACACTTGGAAAAGTGGAAATTACACTAAACAGTGTTCTTATTTATTGCATGTCTCAAATATGCCTAAAGTTTGTGGAAACGTTGTGGGATGTGCAATCTAGGGATTTCTGAGAACAATCCTTAGTTTGCAAAAACACCATGTTGAAATCTCCCCCTATGAAGTGAAGATTATCTGAGAATTTGTTTAAGGTCTTATGTAAAAAAGAATATATATCAAGTAAGCTTATTGGTATCCCAGTAAAAGTTGCTGACAATAATATATAATGTCCCTTAGGGTCGCAATCAACTTGATCGACCACAAGGGGGCCTTATGGGTTTAATGTTACTACTCCGGCTTTTTTTTATGTGTGCTAGAGGCATAGTAGCTGGTCGGGTAGAATTTGGAGTTCAATATATGGCGTTTAATTGCATCAAAATGGGTCTCCTGAATAAAAGCTATATCAGCCCTTTTTGGGCAACAAACAACATACTTTGCTGGCCAGAAACTTAAAAGAACAAATACCCCAGGTGATGATGAAGTCAGAAATAATTCAAGGCTTTTAATCCACAACCCATATAGCACATCAATTTCCCTCTTATGATTCCTCTCTTTATAACCTCAGGGCAAATATTCCCCCCTCTATACAGTTATTGAAAAAAAAAATCAAAAAGGTAAATTACCGAAATTCTGAGAAGAGGATCTTCAGATGCTAAATAGAGAAATTACTTCAGAAGAGGTTTCTGCCACGTTGAAAAATGTTCCTAATGGCAAAGCTTAACACCCAGATGGCTATCAATATCAATATTATAAACTCTATCAAAACATTTTGGTAGAGTTTATAATATTGATATTGAACTCTTTAATACTTTTTTGCAAGGTTCACAGATTCCCTTCTTGGGTCTTGCATATCTATCTATCTATCTATCTATCTATAAAACCCGAAAACTTATTGAAATAATTGACACAAGTCAAGGAGCTTTAATTTTATTATTTTGCATAATAGAGATATAGAAAAAGAAAAATTATGATGACAGCGATAGTACTTGCAATTGAAGTATACATTAATCCAAAGGTTAGGACAGTTCAGTAGTGATGAGCGAATGTGTCCCATTTCACTTGGCAGAAATGGCAAAAAATTGCTGTATTATGTTAAAACATGAAAATAGGAAAAAATGAAAAAAGGGGCAAGGAGCCAGAAGTATTACTTTAAGCAGCAAATAATCAAGTTAGATATCAAGGCTAAAAAAGTATAAACAAGAACACATTTAACCATTAAATAGATTTGCAGCCATGCTGCTTTTAAAGCAGTATATTTGTGGGTCCATTCCAGTCAAGTTTTTTCTGGGCCCAGAAGAGCAGGTAACTCTACAAGTACTGATGTGGGAGGCAGAAAGAAGTATCACGACCCAGTCGAGCGATCTACCAGTTGTTATCAAAGATAATATCACAGAGAAGTTTTTGACAATTTCTACATGCTGTGGCTTTTGGGGCTAACTTTCTATCAAAGGAGAGTGACTTAAAGCCAGTTGGGATCCCCGTAAAGAAGTGGGAACTTTGATCCATTGGGGAGCAATAATTAGCTTTTGTGGAGAATGGCAAGTCTGTAAAGGTGAGAATAGATGCCTAGAGCTGCAAGCAGCTTGTTTCCTTTATCTGGATATAACAGTGTATGCACCATGCCCCAATGATTAACAATCATTTTGAATGGACTTCCCCAACAGTATAGAATTTTGCATTCCCTTAATTTTTGTGTTATTTTATTAAACTCTCTCTCCATTTGGCTAGGGTGACAGGGGATATATCTGTGAACATCTGCAGCTTGTGATTGCAGAAGTCCATGGTGTTTGTACTGTGTGTAGCTGAAAAAATAGTTTCTTTGCCTTCATAATAATGAAAGTGTGCAATTATGTCTCTTGGGTGAATAAGATGGGCTGGGGTGAGGAGCACTTACTTGCCCTCTATCACGGGCGGCCATGCCACAATGGTCCATATTTTAAATCAAATTATCATCTATTTCTAGAATGCACTCTGGGTTGCCTGACAAAGAAATTAGAACTGAGGGATTGTAGTGCGATGAAAAATATAAATTATTTCTGTTGTGATATGTAACTATAATGTAGGCTTTTTTTAGATGTGCAGGCCTGCATAGAATAAAGGTATTTCCATTTAACACAGTAGACAACAGTTTCCCCAGGCATGGCTTCATGGCAAATTTTCACGTTTCGCCATTGGTGGATTTTTCCGCAAAACTGGCGACAAAATTCACAGCGGAAAATTCCCTGTGCAACCAAAAATTGTCACCCACATAAAAAACTATTTGAATTTGAAATAATCAGTTTGTTCTGATAAGTCCCCCTGTTAAAGGTGGAGTTAGCTTGCTTAGTTTGTGATGTTTGATTGGTTCAAGAAATAAGCTTGCATAGAACTGTTCAAGAGGATCTCTTTGAAAGACTAGGACTTGAAAGTGCCTAGACACATTATCTCCCATTGAAGTTGGCTATTTTAACTAAAGGGATCCAAACTTCATGAAAGGACTCTGTCAAACTTCACCACCTGTAGTACTGTAGCATTGTGTTTATTGTTTAGGATTGTTTGTCTGTAGCCATTTTGTTTAGTAAAGTAGTATTTTCCCAGGGGCGCTTCTGCCATTAGGCGAGTTGAGAAATTCACCTCAGGCGGCAGAAGCGCCCCAGTTACCAGGGGCGGCAAAAAGCCGCTCCTGGTAACTTTAAGAGCCGAATTTCCGGTTTTTAAAGCGGAAATTCGGCTCTTCTAGTGCAGAGAGTGCAATTGCGCTCTCTGCACTAGCGATCTCACCGCCCCCGGACCCGCTCCTGCGCTCAGAAGGTAATCGCTGGGGAGCGGCATCCAGGAGCCGCCTCAGGCGGCGATATGTCCAGAATCGCCCCTGTATTCTCCATATCCTCCCTCTGTCACTCTAGTTCATTACTTGTGTGGACTGTTTATGTGCAATTTAATGCAGCATTTTTGCATGTTTGATAACCTTGTTATAACCTTGCTCTAGACTTTCATTCCTGGATGCCATGCTGACAATATCTTTTCTGAGCTCCTTCATCTTATCTCTGTGAGTCAAGGCAATGTCTTGCAGTATCAAGCTTATTTTTGTCCAAGATGGGAGGCATTTAAGGTAGGACCACAGGTCTATGTCATGCTTGCTGTCCAAACCGGATGATTCTTGTGCTCTTCCTACATCTGTTTCTAGTATTTTTTTTCTGGCAGGCGCCATTTTGGAAATCTGTTTAGCATCTCTGCTTAATAAAATGTTCTCTGCAACATCAATATTCTCTTACTGCTTTAAAGTGATTCTCTGCTTGAGAGTCTGTGCTGGTCGTTAACTATACTTCCCCATTGTCTATTGCAAATTATCATGAGCCTGTGGTCACAGAGCTCTAAGGCAGCGCATCCATCTTTTTGGGTTTTTTCCTGTTTTTTTTTAACATTGTGCAAAAATTGTGGCAATCTGTGCCGATTTTTTAAACTTTGCACCAAGCCCTGCACTTTGTAAAGGATTCTTTGGGTCACAAAGATGAGGCTCTAGTGTTGTGCTGTTTAAAAACTATTTTATGTCTCATGTCAATGAGATTCAGCTTGCAACAACTGTCCCTGATTGCTGATGCACTTTGTGTTTCACATATGCTGTCATGATTCTTTAGACTTGACTAATAATTTTACAGTTTTTGTGACCCATGCACTTACACTTTGGACAATGAGTATTTGACATTTTTGTAATTTGCCATTTGATGAATCCTTACACATCAAAGTGTTGTCAGCACTATTGCTGGTAGTGTTGACAATCAGCCTAATATTATGCACTGGCTTCCTCCCTGTGTTGTTTTAGTTAGTTAGTTTGTCCATCCTCATATATACAATCCAAGAACATCACAGATATCGATCCCCTTAACTAAATGGCTGCTATGGATGACTGGGACACAATCTGTGGTTTGTATGCAAGTTAATCTTTGAAGGGGTTAAGTCTCCAAGGATATGTTCGAAAAAAAAAAAACAAAGCAAGATACCCATTGAATTTTTAATAGTGATTACAGGTGTCCAGTAGGATTGCTTCCCAGATCCTCATGTATAGCTCCTGAGACCGGCTGCCCATGCAAAGGATAATTCATCTGGACACAAGCTTCCTTTCTTCCACTCGGCCGCATGATAAATTCATAGGGACTGAGCTTTGTGGTTCCTACTTTGCACAAATCACACACACTGACCTATTCCTTTTCTTCCTGTGTTTGTGGCGGCCAAACGGTAAAAGCTGCTGACAGTGCTGTGTTTGATGCATGTTCTCCTGCGAAAGTGTAAAGGTACAGGGGGAAGAGAAAAACAACAGAAACTGACAGAAGATAAGAACTAGCAAGCTGCAAGACCTCTTACCCGCTGTATAAAGTTCAGACCTTTTTGATCCCTGACTATTTTTTATATTCAGTATATGTTTATCCAAGCATTTTCTTTTTTCATTTGTATTGTGTCTTTACCAGCTAGGCTATAAGGCTTTTCAAAAAAAAATTTGGTAGCTTAACATACTGTAGATTTCTTTATGACAAAGTCACATATAAGAGCTCATTTAAACCAAATGGGGTCTACCTTAATGTTGTATGGTCGCTTGTCAAATCTATGATCATAACTGTCACAATTACCCCACTTCCAGGCTCATATGACCTTAAGTTGCAGTTATAGGGGTCAACTGCTCAGTCTCTCAACACCTTGAACACAGGTAAGACTAGTGTCACAGCACCCCAAAGACCAACTAACACTTACAAAACCTAAACACTTAACTAACACCTACAAAAGCTTGCTGCCACCCTTAATGTTCTTACATTGGTGAGATGCCAAGTACTTTAGTATTAAAAGGGTTAATGGAACTGACACACACACACACACTCTTCCTACCAGCAATGAAATGGTTAATCCACATACAGCATGCAGAGGGGCAAGGCACACAGTTACACACTTTGGGCTAGGTTTATCTTAGAGCATCAAGGACAAAATAAATCATAGATTAAAATATACAGTCACAAACTAAAAAATAAAAGGGAAAAAGGGCATCTGGTAACTGGACATTCCCCCCTCCCTCAAGAATGCAGAGGGGGCATTGCCATTAGCAGGAGGCAGTGTGAGATTTTATGATCTCCTGTGTATATGGACTGGGTCAATAGTATATTGCCCATAAGTCCTTATGGGAAAATGATAGAGAACTGCCCAGATGTTCTTAATTGACAAACCAAGTACCCAACCAAGTGTCGTGTTTCGACAAGTATGGGTTCTATGGTGATAAATATGTTTGACTTTATGTTATAATGTGACCTCCACATCACCTATAAGGGGTCTTGATGTGTACTTTAGGTAACCCCTACATAAGCTTCTGCTCCCCCCATCTGGCATGGCTTTTATCAGTCAGTATTTGGAAGAGGGCATCACAGGTTGTAAAATATTTTCACTTGGATGATTCTGTTAATGCCTATAAGAGGGGCCTGAATGAGTTTTTGAACAAACATAATATCCAAGGCTATTGTGATACTAATATCTACAGTTAGTATTAATATTTGTATATATAGTTATGTATGTGTTGGTATAGATTGGTAAGTATAGGTTGTGTGTGCTGGGTTTACTTGGAAGGGTTGAACTTGATGACTGTGGAGACTTATTCCCTCCCTTCCAACCTTACCCTGATGTACCAGGCTGACACAATAAAACACATTGACCTCCAAGTGGAAGTCCCTAGAATCCCCTAGCGCAGGAGAGGTCATATCCCGCATACAGGATATGAAATTACTAGAAGAAATGACAGCAAGACTTAGGGGAACAACCCCGCAATATGAAAAAGTATGGTCAAAATGGGACTATTTTATTTCCCAAAATTATGCACTTCATAGGAACAGGCCTATGTAATAAGGGACATTACCCCACCTGCATTAACGGATAAGAGAACATAGGGACAAAGGTTATATTTTGACTCTCTCCTCTGGGAAACACTTTAGAACTGTTACTAGTACAACTGTATCTTATTTGTTTATTCCCCTGAATTTTCCCCCCCTTCCTTTATTTTATTTACATGTATAAAAATTTGACCTGACTTTACATCATACGATATCTGTTACTGATCATACAATGTATAATACTACACCTTGAAGAAACAAATACTGTATGTAAAAATTATGCTGTCAAAAAACCAAATAAAATTTAAGTTACGAAAAAAATAAAACACATTGACCCCGTTATGTGGGTGGAGTTCGGCCACAGCTTAATCAATGAATCCAAACATCACAATTGTCCTTGCCATGTATTTCAAACTTTACCAAAACTTGTTTTAAAACAAATGCCGGCCACTGTGAACGCAGTGGGCATGTGGAAACCATCAAACAACACCAGAGATTAAATGGCTAAGGACTATCACCCGCTATAAGCTGTGACAAACTAAATATAAACATATATAATATATATATACTTCTTCTTTTTTTTTTTTTGGAATAAACAGTGCCTGAAAAGAAACAAATATCATATAGCTGAAAGAAAATACAGAATTACAGGTCACAAGATAGATGTTCTTAAACAGGGAGGGAGTTGCCGCTCTGTAAGAATGCAGGAAGTGGGGGTGAGACGCGCGGGAGCTGACAGTCAATGAAGGGGAGGGGTGAGTGAGGAGGCTGTTCCTTCCCAACTAGAGGTGAATGAACCCCTTATGTGCCGGAGGGAATTGAGCCCCAGGTGGCTCCACAGTCCCTCCGTGCTTTCATTAGTTATTTCAGCGCTCTCTAGGACTCTTTTTTCTACCCTATGTAACTATGATTTCAGATCTTAGTGAACAGAGGCCTGTCCTGTTTAAGTTACTGATAGGGGACCAGGGAATGTGCATTGATCAATCCTTCTAATTTTTGTATGCTGGTAGTTAATTTGGCCAGATCAGATGCACTTCCATTATACTTATATATTTTATTTAGCCTTGGCTTGCTCCCACAACCCTCCTTCTTTGTGCACCCTTGAAGCCTCAGAAGAGTAATAAATGCCTTCCTGAGTCACAAGATGGCAACTGGACTACTTCCTGGATCAACTTCGTACTAGAGTTAATTTCAGTAACTTGGTATTTTCTTACTTTCTAAGCATCCAACCCTTTCTTGAAACTATCTAAAGTATCTGCAAATACAACAGAGTTCCACAACTTTACAGTCCTCACTGTAAAAAAAAACTCTTCACATCTTAAAGTCAAAACTCCTTTACTCTGATATAAATGGATAATTTTGTGTTTGTTGGATCTACTGGTGATTAAAGCACCTGGAAGTATATTGTATGTTCCCCCTTTTTTTTCCCCTTTTTTATTTATACCAAGTAATCATATTCTCTTAGTGGATTTTCTCCAAAGTCCAATCTGCAGGTGGATCCCAAACAGCTCACATGTACAGCTCCTAATTCCACACTCAGCTCATCCCAACCTACCTTGCCCTTCCTTAAACACCCCCTTGGCTGTGCAGCCCACATCCTCCTGCTAGTTAAACCTGTTAAGGGCTCAGAACCTAAAAAATGTAGAAATATACATGCCATCCAGATTATGCACGCAAAAAGGGGGGCAGACATTGGCCTACAGGATATACCCCCTCCGACTTGTACACAGTGCACACAAAAAGGGGGCAGATATTGGCCTACACGTGCAACTAACTAGTTTAATAGGATCCAATGATGGTAAAGGTTTAAAGAAAATAAAATGGATAAAATTATAGGAATAGCCATTTCATCTCAAGTTATGATATTCATTATTTGCATATTATATACGTAACAAATCTAAATGCATATATACATTGTATTCAATGTTATATATTTACATATATATATATATACATACATATATATTATTCATGTGTAATTTCTCTACATCACTAGTGGATTATACATTAAAATACAGTTTGAGACACATAATGCATCTCTATATTTACAGAATATCGTTTGTGATGTTATAATATCTCTTTGTGCACAAACTTGATTTTTTTATAATTCTTTGCTAAAAATATGGCCTTTGTTTATTTTTTACCTGTGGATAAGGCCACAATTCATTTGTGTCGAAATATATTTGGGGTATTTTTACATACAAAATATTTATCTTTTGAAGGACAAATGGCACCCCTATAATATTCAAGACGTGACGTATAGATGGGAAAATAGTGTATACACACAAAAAAAAAATGTCACTATTGTTCCAATCTTTACATGCGGAAATGACCCTCAATGGCAAACCATGTTTAGATCAAAGAGAAGTGAGAGATGAAAAATAAAAAGCAGGTGGATATTAAACACATGATGACATTTACTTAACAGAGTCAATGTTAAAAAGAGAAAAATGTGTTTATTTAAGTAACTATACTACTCAATCTTTGAAAGCCCATTTTTTTTTTTGTTTGAAGAGAGACTGGTGAAATCAGAGAAAAAACTTTGCTCTCACTTTCAAGTGGTTTGTGGGCATTGTCTGCAGTGTGTGCTCCAGATAATTTAAGGCAGACCATGTGAATGGGTAAACATAATACATTTGGTTTGAATAATGTGAATAAAAGAAAGCAACTACGGGACAGAGAGAAACTGGGCTCCTCTGCAAAGAGTTTGTAGAGTGTATGTATTTAACAAACAAAACTATTGAAGGCTTTGCGTCTCTTCAGGTGGAATTGTTAAATAATTAAATGCATGCCACTAATACTATTGATAGTAATGCATTAGGCAAATTCATAATGAAGTAGGATCTACGGCTTATGAAATTGTCGAATTCACTCTCTGAAACTGTTGTATCGCCGGATGCATAAGATAGCTTAATGAAGGGGTAAAATCTAAAATGGAATTTTAGCAGGGGTTACTAAAAATAACTCTTAGTACAAAGCCGATCCAGACACTGGTCCAATTGCCATCTTGCGGTTCCCCCCCCCCCCCAGTGAGGTTCATTGGAGAGGCTTAAGATGGCATTTCTGCTTCAGGCATTCAAGTTAACTAGGTCAGAGAAAAGTCTTATTAGATGTTAAGGTAGTATTTTTCTTATTTTTACATTAAATGAAGGTTTCCTTTTATAAAAACACAGTTACATATTTAGTCAATCAGGCTCAAATTACTCCAGTGCATATACAAGTATGGGATTCATTATCCAGAAACCCGTTTTCCAGAAAGCTCTGAATTATGGGTATTCCACAACCTCACTGCCATCACCATGAAAAAACATTTTTACTGCCTCAGATGAAAGGTCAGTTTTTCAAATCTAAAGAGGTGGCCTCTTGTACATATATAGAGTAATCATGTCCCCTCTCAAGTGCCTTTTCTTCAAAGACAACCTCAGCCTGGATTGTATTTCGTCATAGATTCAATACTTTCATCAGTTTACATTCAAATATATATATATATATATATATATATAGATATAATTATTGTAGAATTGGTCTCACAGACTTCTCAACTAGTTTTTATAGGGTAGGTATCAGAGGTAAACAAGCAGAATCACGGCATGGAGTTTACATTGACTGGCTGATTACCTTTAATAAATGTACTACACTATGGGGCGCATTCATAAACATTGCCCATAGCAACCAACAGCAATCAGATTTGAACAGTCACCAACAAGTTAGAAAAAAAAGCAAATTTCTAATGGGTTGCTATGGGCAGCAATATCAGTGATGTTTGTCACCAATGAAAATCCCCTTTTTATTGACGGATTTAGCATTTCATTGAGAAGCTGGGGTAGGTGCCAAGGGTAAATGTATGTATGTATGTATGTATATCTTTATTTCTAAAGCTCTACTTATGTACGCAGCGCTGTACAGTAGAATAGTCAGAATTACCCCCATTAAGTTTACCTTGATAAAATAAAAATCTTGTTTTTTTAAACAGTGTGGATCTTGTCACATGTATGTGGTCCTGGAGCAGCAGTTCCATGCAGTATTTACTTGTGAGAGATACAGGTGGGTTTTCCTCTTGGAATCTGAGGTGCAGAATCTAAGGGGGGCACTGGCAGCACTGACGGCAGCTGCAAACATGGGGGAGAACAGGAGGCTCACTGAGCAACCACTGGCAGGGGCCGGTGTAGTGGGGGGTGGAGAAGGGACAGTGGAGGTTATTGAGGGAGACAAATTTGTGACAGTTAAGAGGGGAAGTAGGGGACGGAAGGGTAGGGGGGCTGGTTCACAGGTTGTACAAACCAACAGATTTACCGCTTTAAGTGAAGATGCTGGGGAAGACAGCTCTGAGCTAGCATGTATGGAGCGGGCTGACTCTCAGAGCACCCTGGGAGCTGGCACCTCTATTACAGGTGGGGGAGTAGTGCTAGGAAGGGAAGGCAGGCTATAGTTGTAGGGGATTCAATTATTAGAAAGGTGGATAGGGTAATTTGTCGCAAAGACCCTACATGCCGAACTGTGTGTTGCTTGCCTGGTGCTAGGGTTCGGTATGTGGTGGAACAAGTGGACAAATTGTTGGGAGGGGCTGGGGAAGACCCGGCGGTCTTGGTACACATAGGTACCAATGACAAAGTTAGAGGAGGGGGGGAAGTCCTCAAGAATGATTTTAAAAAGCTAGGCGAGAAATTGAGGGCAAGGTCTTCCAAGGTAATTTTCTCACAGATATTACCTGTGCCACGAGCAACGTTAAGAAGGCAGCGGGAGCTTAGGGAGATTAATGCGTGTCTGAGAGATTGGTGCAGGGAGGAGGGCTTTGGGTTTCTGGAGAACTGGGTTGATTTCTCAATCGGCTACAAGCTCTTTGCCAGGGATGGGCTGCACCTCAATGATGATGGGGCAGCTGCTTTGGGGGAGAAGATGGCTAAAGGGTTGTAGGAGATTTTAAACTAGGAGTGGGGGGGGGGGAGGGTGCACCGGGTAATTCTGTGGTAGACAGGATAGATGAGGTAGTGGGCATAGTAAGGGAAAATGGTGGAGGAGATTTGCTGTGGGATACTGATAATGGTAGGGAGGCCCATAAGTTGTTAATGCATCATTCTCACGCTGGTACCAGTATTAAGTGTATGTTTACCAATGCAAGGAGTCTGACTGGTAAAATGGGAGAGCTGGAGGTACTGGCGTTGGAGCGGAAATATGATGTGATTGGCGTTGCTGAAACTTGGTTTCTTGGTTTCGCATGACTGGGCAGTTAATATTGGAGGTTATACATTGTTTCGGAGGGACAGGGGCAATAGAAAAGGAGGAGTGTGTCTGTCAATTCTATCCAGGATGTGGCATCCTTGCAGCAGGATCTTGACCAACTGGCAATCTGGGCGGCTAAGTGGCAGATGAGATTTAATGTGGATAAATGTAAGGTCATGCACCTGGGATGTAAAAATATGCAAGCCCCGTATACCCTTAATGAGACTGCACTAGGCAAATCCATAATGGAGAAGGACCTTGGAGTCCTTGTAGATAATAAACTTGGCTGTAGCAAGCAATGCCAGGCAGCAGCTGCAAGGGCAAACAGGGTTTTGAGCTGTAATAAAAGGGGTATAGATTCACGGGAGGAGGGGGTTATTCTTCCAGTTTAAGGTTGACAGCGTCAATTTCAATCCTTCAAATAAGATCGTAACTGCAAGTAAAGTTAACTTTTTCTTTAGATACATGAGATATGTTAAGTTTTTAACGTTTTTCCACCACACACAAGTCTACTGAAGTCTGAAGTGGAGTGGATTACTTGCCCTGGAAGTACTACTGGATAGTGATAAGCAAATGTTTTCGCCAGGCATGGATTCACTGTGAAACTTCACATTTAAGCCATTGGCAAGTTTTTTTTGTGAAACCGTGGTTAAAATTTGCAGCAACAAAAAAATTTGCAGAGAAAATGTATTTGGAGTAAGGATGCACCGAACCCACTTTTTTTGGTTCGGCCGAACCCACCCTGAAGGATTCGACCAAATCCCGAACCGAATCCTAATTAACATGCTAATTAGGATCGGAAGGGGTTACATTTTTTCCCTGGCCATTGAACCCTTTCCAAATGCTAATTAGCATATGCTAATTTATGCTAATTCAGATTCGTATTCAGTTGGCCTGGTACCGTGGATTCGCCCAAAACAGAATCCTTCAAAAAAAGCCTGGATTCAGGGCGAATTCCGACCCGAATCCGAGATTCGATGCATCCCAAATTTGGAGTGAGAAAAAAACTTTGTGTCAGAAAAGTCAGTCATGTCAAAACAAAATCTTGCTAATTTTTTGCCATTTCACAAATTTTCCAGCAGTTGCATAAATTTTTTTTTGAAGGAAATGGGACAAATTTGCTCATCACTACTACTGGACCTTTAGCGCTTCAGAGGAAAAATAAATTACAGAGGCTGTGGGAAAAAAAATTAAAGGGGAATTTCACTTTTTTTGGTAAAAACACATCTGGCACTTGTGCCGTTCCCCCTCTGTGTTTTTGCATTGAAAATGTTGACTTCTCCTTAAAGCCAGCTTGAAGGAAATATATGATTAATAAAGGAAAATATTTTAACAGAATATACATTTTATTAGGAGCAACTAATAAAAAAATGGCACGGCAGACTAACAAAAAAATTAATTCAATCTAAAAGCATAGAAATGTATTCCATTGACTGAAATAATAAAATATATTCCAGTGTCTTTGTCTTAATTGTGTTAAACTAAAATATATTATTTTACGCTTTTCTCTAAAGCAAATCTACCAGTGTACATATCAATGATCATATAACAAGAGAGGACTCAGGAAGTATCCCACTGTTTATACATATGTTCTGACCAATTTTCTCAGTTCCAAAGTGATTTCTGCTTCTTTTGCAGGTCTGCTTCCCACTGGCAGCCCAAGGCAAGCACTACTCCAGCTTTAACTTAATTGCCTCTTAAAGCTAACCGTGTATCACATTTAGTGCAATTTTACTGTGATTGCAATGCCACCGGATTTTTCTATAGTTTGGTGCCTGTGAGCAAAACTCTCTGACAGTATAATCAAGGAGTGGCTTCTCTTTGAAGAAAAGAAAATGATTTACATATCCTGTTGTCCTCAGCCACTTATGAGAATTGGAGCACCTACTGAAAAGTACATTTTTAATGAACTTCTACAGCAAGGCAGTAGGATGTTGCATTCCACAAAAATTAAAGGGCTTATTTATCAATTTTCAAATTGTGAATTCAAGATGACTTTCTTCAAGATGACATTCAAGTTTTCTCTAGTTTTTTCTAATTATTTTTTTCCCTTAATAAATGTCAGACATTTGAGTTTTTGAACCATAATTCGAATTGTGCGAGTTTTAGAGCTAAAAAATTAATAAATCACCCCTAAGTGTGTAATGGATGCAAAATCCTTAGCTAACTCTCACTGAATGTCCTTAAAAACTTTTTAAATATGGCATATTCTTACACTAGGGGGCTGATTTACTAAGACACAAATTCGAATCCGAATTGGAAAAATTCCGATTGGAAAACGAACATTTTGCGACTTTTTCGTATTTTTTGCGATTTTTTCGCCGACTTTACGGAAATTATCGCGACTTTTTCGTTACCAATACGATTTGCGCGAAAAAACGCGAGTTTTTCTTAGCCATTCCGAAAGTTGCGCAAAATCTGGCGATTTTTTCATAGCGTTAAAACTTGCGCGAAAAGTCGCGCCTTTTTCATAGCGTTAAAACTTGCGCGAAAAGTCGTGCCTTTTTCTGTAGCGTTAACTTAAAAGGCGCAACGTTTCGCGCAAGTTTTAACGCTACGAAAAAAATCGCGATTTTGTGCAACTTTCGGAATGGCTACGAAAAACTCGCGTTTTTTCGCACAAATCGTATTGGTAACGAAAAAGTCGCGACAATTTTCCGAAAAAATCGCAAAATACCGATCATTACGAAAAAAACGAAATCGGACGCATTCGGCCCGTTCGTGGGTTAGTAAATGTGCCCCTAGGAAAATGGAGAAAATTGGCACACTGTATCGCAAATTTTTTTCAGTTTCAAGCGGGACAGATTTGCTCGTCACTAATCCTGAATACACTACTTGGTATCCAGAATAAGTCAACCTAACACTGTCTGGAAGTAATAGGGTTCCGTCAGAAACACCACAATCTGTGAACAAAAACTTTAGTTTCAGCACTAATGAGAGTGAGCAATTAGGGAATAATTATCATTAGTGATGAGCAAAATGTTTCACCAGGCATGGATTCACTGTGGGAAAATTTGCAGGGCGACAAAAAAAATGGTCATGTGCAACATTTTCTGCGTTTTTTTTTCCGTTTCAAGAATCTTTGCCAATTTTCACGAATTTTCCGCCGAAGCAAAACGGGACAGCTTCCCTCATCACTAATTATCATTAGTAGGGGAGGGAGTACTTAGCATTCTTATGGGATGGGGGAGCAGTAGAGGGGAGAGAGGAGAGAACTGTGCAGGCTCTGGCCCCCAAGAATGAAGGATTTGTCTGAGAGAGGAAGTCAGATAACCGAGGAACATTTTTACAAAAAAGGCAACAAGAAATCCTGTGTTTCTTTTGATAGAGGACTAGTGTAGCTTTTCTGTGAGTGCTTATAGTTGTATTTACTGTACATAGACCTTTCTGATAAAGCTTACTTAGTTTTTACCTTTACTTCTTTTTTAAAACAAATAGCAGCTTTCACCCGGGGGCCATTTTTCCTCTGACACATCATCAGTCATATTTAAATCTGCAAACAGCACACACACACAAAGACCCTCATTTAGCATAAATGTCATCAAAAATGAAAGATTTTGAAAAGGTTGCTTACTGATTACATTTTTGTGTGCCTTGTAGGCAATGACAAAGACATATCAAAGCAAACCTTGATGTTAGGTGTTTGGTGGACCCTTGGCTTTTATATTTAGGATGTTTTTTCTTGGTACCTAATGCTATGTGGGAGATAAGATGCTTGAAAGTGGAAGCTTTGAGACGATTGTTAGGTATTTCATTAAAACCACCAGTTTTGTGAAAACATTCCTACTCCATAGTTTAGAGTAGAAAGACATGTGTGCCCATTTTGAATCCACCCGAATGTATACTTTCAAAAAATATATGGTTGTATAGTAGTAGCTGTGTTTATTGAATTTTGCACCGTTTCACAAATTTTTCAGCAAAGCAAAATGGGACAGTTTTATGCCCATTGGACATAGGATTACCAAAGTATCTGGCATTAAGACACCCCAAAAGTTAGCGCATATTATTCAATCGCCGCTGAATAATTTTTTCGCAAAACTGCAGCAAAAATTTGCTAGAAAAATGTTGCAAAAAAAGAGAAAAAAAGGCCAGTTAGTTCTATGCAGTTGGAGTGAGGAAAAAAACACCCAATGACTTTAATGCATTAAGAGTGATAAAAAATGCCCATTGACTTAAATGCGTTTAAAACGAAAAAAAGCTTGAGAAAAAACACTTCAGTGTATTTGGAGTGAGAAAAAACTAATGACTTGCATTTGGAGTGAAAATGAAGCAGGGCTCAAGATAAACACTGATGAGTATGCTATTTATTTTTTCCGCATATTATGTAACCTGATCCAGCAGCCTTTTACCTGCATACTGGGAATAAGGCTATTAGCCTGATATGCCTTTTTAAAATCACACTTGTGAGTAGAATTTTAATGAATTCATTTTTAAGTGTTTTTACAATCTACACTATTGCTGCTTGCCAATTTACTGTCTATTTAGTATCTGAGGGCCTTGTGCCTCAGAAGGCCTAAGCTGCCTGATACCTTTAAAAGGCACCTCTGCCTGGGTTTGAATATAGAGACAGTGCTAAAAACAGTACAGATTTACTAATCTTCCTAATCTTCCCCTTTAAACAAGAGATTGTTTGTCCATATATTGCAATATTTTCAAGCTAGCCAACTCAAAGTCAAAGCCAATCTCTGGTCAGGCCAGGACTTTACTCACTTGCATTAATTTTGCCTAACTGAACACAATTCCGGTAGGCACAGTGCAATGGAGCAAAGCATATCCCCCCCTTATGACCACAATGATGCTGAAATTCTGGAAAAAACTGCATTCTAGGAAAAAACATGGAGATTGCACATAAAATTGAACTTTGCTGACTGCACTTGTGAAGACCTATTATGTTTATGATAATGTGTTATTCTTTTATATATGAAGTAACTTTGTGGTACTGTATGAAATAGTTTAGCAAAATCTGACTGATTACCATTTGCTGTTACATCAATATATAGGCTTCTACATGTGTTAAGCATAATTTAAAACCTAGGGGCACATTTACTTACCCACGAACGGACCGAATGCGTCCGATTGCGTTTTTTTCGTAATGATTGGTATTTGGCGATTTTTCGGAAAATTATCGCGACTTTTTCATTGCCATTCCGAATGTTGCGCAAAACCTGGCGATTTTTTCGTAGCGTTAAAACTTGCGCGAAAAGTCTCGCCTTTTTTGTAGCCATTCCGAAAGTTGCGCAAAATGTTGCGATTTTTTCGTAGCGTTCGGATTCATTCAAGCTTCAGTATGGTGACTTTTCTTGGGCCAGGTTGGAGCTGCAGGGTGCCATTGAGTCCTATGGGAGGCTTCCAAAATCATGCTAAGTCTAAAAGTTTCGCCTGCCGCTTACGAGCGCTCAATACGAAAAAGTCGCGACAAGATACGTGCGAATCGTAATGGTTACCAAAAACTCACGTTTTTCCACGAAAATCGTACTGGTAATGAAAAAGTCGTGACAATTTCCGAAAAGTCGTAAAGGCGCCGAAAAAAATCGCAAAAATACGAAAAAGTCGCAAAATGTTCGTTTTCCAATCGGAATTTTTCCAATTCGGATTCGAATTCGTGTAGAACTATGCTACTGATACCCCTCACACAAGCAAAAAGTAAGAAGTTCATGTCCTGAAAATAGAAAAAGCTGCAAGTGTGGGTGCAGGTCTTAATAATGTTTGTTTTTTAATTTTCCCAGATGATTGAAGCAATAATACTGCCAGAACAATTAACTGGAAAAAAACTGGAAAAAATAGACTCCATGCATATATTATGTCACAGATTGTGGAGAACATAGATTGATCCTATATTAGATATAGGGATCTCTAACAACATAGAGCAAATTTTAGATGTACAAATGTACTAGAACACCTGGGTAGTGACCGTAGTATTATCTCATTTAATGTTTGTTGCAAAAAACAAATATACATTGTGTCAACAAAGACTACATTTCAGAAAATCAAGCATAAGCACCCTAATTATGATAACTTCAAGGTAGATTAGAGCATGATGTTTTAAAATTACATTGAACCATTACTGTTATTTATGAGCAAATGTTTTCGCCAGACATAAATTCAAAGCGAATTTCCACATTTTGCCATTGGCGAATTGTTTTGCGAAACTTCTGAGAAAATTTGCCACAGAAAAATTAGTTGCGCGTCAAAAAAAATTTGCAGTTAAGTCAAATTGGGCGTGGCTGCATCTAAATGGGCATGGTCGTGAAAAAAAGACAAGGGCGACCAAAAAAGCTGCGCACAGATTTTTCTTTCTGTTCCGCAATTTTTTCGGCAAAGTGAAACGGGACAGATTCACTCATCCCTAATTACTGTTCTAAACATCTTTACTTAGGAAAAAAAATAAGTTAATGAATGAAGAGAAAACATTTTATATTTATGAATCAAAACGGAGAAATGCTTGTTCATAACAAGAAGTGATATAGAAACAGCAATCAAGAATGTAAAAATAGAAAATGAGGAACAGATTGCTTTGCTTGCAAGGACTTATCCCAAACTGTTTAAAAATAAAAAATCAAGTATACAAAAATGTTGGAGTGAGATCAGAAGGCCACTAAAACATTTAGATATTTTGGTACTCTAAAAAGCAAATGTGCTTCATAAGTTATTTTCCTATACTTGAAGGTTCAAACAAGTTGTCAATGACTGTCATAGGGTACAGCCCATAAATGTTTAAGAAAAGTCATTGTGAACAAGGGCCTGGGGTCTAATGGAGTACACCATCAAGTAGCTAACTTCAGTTTTATCCATGCCACATTTTCTGATTTTTTTTAAGATCTGCTGTAATCTGGTATGGTACTAATGGATTGGATGAACATATGAACATAATTCTGATATTTAAATATATATAATCTGAAATAAATCTAATTTATATAATAAATATATTATCGTTATTGTGTTCTGAAGGAAAGATTGTGTCAAAAATTGTAATTGCTTTTTATGATTATGTAAGGAATTTTCACAGTAGGGGGTTCAGAAGATGTGATCTATTTGGATTTACTAAAGCACATGATACTATACCACATAAACTTATGTTGTTCTTGGTTGTTTGCACATGATTAGAAAACTGTAAGGATCATGTTCAGATAAATAACTTTCTAGGTTTATAGTTAGTCTTGCTGATCTGACAGATACAACCCTGTTAGTAGGAATTTTGAGCTGCACAAAGCAATAGTAAGATGGCTGGTTCACCTCAACTATAGGATATAATTTTGACAGCTGCTCCTTCAACAGCACTATACTAATATTAGGAGTGTGCATGTTTTCAGGTGCATCCTTTGCATCCAGTAGTCTTCACAGAAATATTTTTCTGCTAGATAGAGAGATTGAACATTTTGGTACTAACAGGCTAAAATAAGACCCCACTTAATGGTTTACAAATTTATACAGAAGCAGTGGTTTGCTCCCACTTGTTGTAGCTCCCATCACTCCCAGATACAGTCAGATGATTTTAGTGGTGGCCAATAAAAAGAAACTTGGTTGTGTTCTGCCAGCCTTGACCCTTAGCCTGTCTGACCACGTTTCCTGCTTGTCAGTTGCTGGTACCACTCTCCGTTTCATGGACTGCTGTTGATAAGTGATGAGCAAATTTTTTCACCAGGCATGGATTCCAGCGAATTTCTGCATCACCATTGGCAAATTGTTTCGAGAAACTTCTGTAAAAATTTGCCTCAGAAAAATTTGTTGCGTGTCAAATTTGACAAAAAGGGCATGGTCATGTCAAAAATGGTGGGGTCGCACCAAAAAAAGTGCGGGTGACAAAAAAAAAAATCGTGTGACAAATGCGCTGTGGGAATTTTCTTGCCATTACACACATTTTATGGCGAAGCGAAACGGGACAGATTCGCTTATCACTACTGTTGATTACAAGCCTATGGCACAGATCTACCCTGGCATTTCTGCCACTTTTCCACTGTAACAGCCCTGTTACCACCTCTGGGTGCTGCTATCTGTGGGAGGTGCAGGACAGGCTAACTTCCTCAACTTCTGGCACCTATTGAGGTACATGTTACACTGACTTGCAAAGTGAAAGTTTTGTGGTAATTTTTCAGAATTTTCATAATTTTTATCGAAAATGCAACTTGATGTATTAGGAGTAGAAAGACATAATTACATGTTTTGAATTCCGCAGAATGTGCACTTTTCAAAAATGTACTGTTACTACAATGTACTACTATATTTTGGCTTCTAAACCTAAAGTATGCAGTATTCTGTTGTAGTGATTTAAAAATTCTGTAATTTACTTCTGGGAGTATAGAATTCGGAAATCTCCATAAAAACATATCTGGTATTGGCAAGTTTCAGAGACATAAGGTTTTCTGAATCATTTGAATTTTTGTGCATAAAATAAAATATGTTTCTGTTAAAAATCCCTATATTATGACACATTGCTATTTTTCTTCTTTTTGGTATTGGTATTAAGAGCTCTAAATCTTGTTCAAGAAATACACAAACACAAAAAATCATCTACATTTAGAAAGCTTGGGTTCTTATGAAGAAAAAAATTATGTATAGTTTTCCTAGGTACTGAAAATGCCCAAAATGTTTGAAAAGTGTTTGGCAAATAAATGAAATGTGAAATTCTGCTGGCACTTAGGGGCTGATTTACTAACCCACGAATCCCACCCGAATTGGAAAAGTTCCGACTTGAAAACGAACATTTTGCGACTTTTTCGTATGTTTTGCGATTTTTTCGGATTCTGTACGAATTTTTCGTTACCAATACGATTTTTGCGTAAAAACGCGAGTTTTTCGTATCCATTACGAAAGTTGCGTAAAAAGTTGCGCATTTTTCGTAGCGTTAAAACTTACGCGAAAAGTTGCGCATTTTTCGCGTAAGTTTTAACGCTACGCAAAATGCGCAACTTTTTACGCAACTTTCGTAATGGATAGGAAAACTCGCGTTTTTACGCAAAAATCGTATTGGATCCGAAAAATTCGTAAAGAATCCGAAAAACATACGAAAAAATCGCAAAGTACCAATCATTACGAAAAAAACGCAATCGGACTCCATTCGACCCTTTCGTGGGTAAGTAAATCAGCCCCTTAGTGTTTATACTGAATATATCTTATACCTAATGGAACAAATATAAATGTCTGTAGAATATTAATATTGTCTAGAAAAACACATTTTCAGCCTGAAGAAAGGTGTCTGTAAATTAAAAAATATATGTAGCCAAAATTATTTTTGACAGCTCTAAGGAAAATTAATAATACATATGTAACAACTATATAACACCTTATGTTTCATCATCCATATAGGCTGAACTTATATATACAAAGAAAACTGCATTTAATTTATACATTTTAATTTTTAATAATATCAAGAATGTGCAGTTCAAAATCTCAGTCATTCTAGATTTTAGTTATAATTTGGAAGTTTAAGTCCAGACCCCAAAACACAAAAGCAGACTTACATGAAGCTTTTAATGTATAGCTATATAAACCTATAAAGCATTATATAGCCATATATATATATATATATATATATATAAAATATGCAGAAAAAATATTTCTTATAGTTTTATAGTTCAAGAAATATTTGAAATTATAATAATATTAATAATAATAATAATTGTACTATATAATATATAGATATAGTATATATATATATATATATATATATAATATGTATATAATTGTATAAATAAAAATGTTAGTTTGTATAAACCCTCTTTTTTTTAATCTCTCCTTCTGACATAGCCTTATCAGTGGAGGACTCATTTGCCTTTGGATAAAGGATAAGAGAGGCTTAAAGATTAAGCACTTTGTTATTGGTTGTTCAGGTTGGACTTGAGCAGATAAAGTACAACAGACTGGTAAAGGGCAAATAAATAAAATCCATGACAAAAGTCTGTTGTAAAATGATGAATACATCTCTTAAATTGCCATAAGGTGTAAGACACAACAGAATCTTATTTGTCAGACATGCATTCTAACCCTGGGGTTATCACCACAGGTCCAGCAGATATAGGCAAACCGCTTAACACTATCACCCTGTAATCAAATATGCTACAGGCTCAAATCTCAGCTTGGAGTATGGCTAGTTTAAGATGTGCCAGCATCTGAGCACATGGATTTAGTGTAGAAAAGCCCCTTGCAAAATGAAAATAATCATAGGAAAGAAAAGAAGGTTGAAGAAAGGGAAAAATACCTCATAAGCTCTTAAAATTAAACATGTGCTCTGAATTGAGATCTCCCAGATCTATTTATGACCAGGGTTGAGAAAGGAATTCATTATTCACTTAATTTCCTACAGAGGAAGAGCAGCAGAATCCATCTACTAAATCTAATTGCTTTTGTTTATCATTAGATAAAGAACTGAGGAACCTGCAGTGAAGAATTCCTATCCTAATAATGATGCTGAAGATAGTTCAAACATATAAACAAGATAATAAAGTAATGAAGCTAACTTTGATGCTTTCATTATAGATAAATAAGTTTAAACCCAGGCCTATTTTAACACAGGGGTTCAATAAATTCTGTTTACTATGTTTACTTACTGATTATTCTGCTAAATAAGAGACATTTAATTGAAAGTGAACATCCTATTTAAAATTGCCCTTGCATATGATTAAGGCATCACAGCCTAAATGTAAAAACCCAAGTGGGGGTGCACATGGTATTCGCTACCAATATCATCCCCATTTAATACATTTTAATTACCTTGTAGCTGATTAACAAATTGCACCATGGCAGTAAACCACAGCAATTCATTAGATTGTTGCTTTCATTTTCTAACTGCTATAAGGTTGTGGTTGACTTGAGCTGGTACAAAAGCCCAAAACATAATATACAACATTTCTGTTCTACTTCTTTAGTTAGGCTTTAGCTTTCTTTTAAGCAACACTGCACTCTGCTTTCTTATTTATTGCTTAATATTTGCTAATATGTTAATGATCTTTTTCAGATACCAAAAGGGTAGTGCCCACTCAAATGTAAAAAGAGTTGGGGAGCAACACAAGCATGAAAAATGTTCCTGGGGTCCAAATAAGGGCTGGGATTTGGTAGCCCCTATGTGGACTGGCAGCCTAAATGAGGCTCTGTTTGTCAGTTTTTATTTAACCAAAATTTGCCTCCAGGCCCATTATCCAGAATGCTCGGGACCAAGGGTATTCCTGATAAGGGGTCTTTCCATAATTTGGATCTCCATACCTTAAGTCTACTAAAAAATCAATAAAACATTAATTAAACCCAATAGAATTGTTTTGCATCCAATAAGGATTCATTATATCTTAGTTGGGATCAATTACAAGGTACTGTTTTATTATTACAGAGAAAAAGGAAATCAGTTTTAAAATTATGAATCATTTGATTAAAATGGAGTCTGGAACTTTCTGGATAACGGGTTTCCGGATCCATACCTGTATTGTTTTATCATTACAGGAAAAAAGGAAAATATTTAAAATAATTAGAATTATTTGGGTAAAATGGACTTGGAATTTAGAGCTTTCTGGTTACCAACCCACAGCGCTGAAATACAGAGATTAAAATACTTAACAAAATATTAACAAAATATAATAAGAATAATACTACTCACCCTCTACTATGCTCCTACAGCAAGGAAATTGGTTGATCAGGATGTTATGATTAAACTCATTTCTTGGCAGGTAAAGTTTTGCTATTGGAACATAGGAATAATAAACCCTAAGGTATATGAAGTGAAACAAAAACACTAGAATTATTTATATATGACTTCCAAAGAAGAGAACATTTATCTAAGAAAGTAAGCCATAGCTTACTAGAGATGTAGCGAACTGTTCGCCGGCGAACTAATTCGCGCGAACATCGGGTGTTCGCAAGTTCGCAAACTTTCCGCATATGTTCGCAATTTGGGTTTGCCGCGTTTTTTTTCCGCTGCGTTTTTTCTCTGCGTTTTTTCTCGGCCTAAAAACGCCGCACAAGCCAAACATGGCGTTTTTCAGCCTAGTACTGGTGTAAGCAAATCCCGTTTCCATGGTGCTAATAGTGCGAAATAGCAAAAAACGCCGCGTATTTCCGCTAGGTCTGCCAGCTGCCTTTGCGGTTTTACGCAACACTGTGTCAACAAAGTATTTTTCAGAGAAATGTTTGCCCTTAATCCCCCTCCGGCATGCCACTGTCCAGGTCGTCCACAACTTTAAAATCAGTTTTCTGGCCAGAAATGGCTTTTCTAGGTTTTAAAGTTCGCCTTCCCATTGAAGTCTATGGGGTTCGCAAAGTTTGCGAATATTCTCGCTTTTTGGTGTAAGTTCGCGAACTTTTTTTTTGAGGTTCGCTACATCCCTATAGCTTACATTCAGCAAACCTCTTCTCATATTCTGGTATTGGTAAGTATTACATTTCTGGGTCACAAAATGACCCACATGGGCATTTGTTGGATTCAGATAACATCTAAAAGAGGCAATAACAAAATAGTCCAGAACAGGCCATGAACAGACAAGGGTAAAAGATAATAAAAATAAAGTGCAGACCGAGGCCAGCTGCAAAAAGTGAACAACAAGGCCTGCCATGTGAAGGGTTAAAAATCAGAAGTCATGGAAAAAAAATGCAATTTAAGGGTCAATATTTGTTTAAATATCGCTTATCCTGTAAATGAGATGCCATTATAACATGGATTTTGAATTAAGTAGGAAAACTGCATTTTTTTTTTTGAGTTTGTGAATTGGAGTTTGTGTTTCTGAACTGAATACATTTGCATATTGAATGCTTGCTAGTTTATTAATAAGGAAAACTGGTCAGAATAAAAAACTTTTCGAGTTTACAAACATGAAAAAATAAATTGAATATCTCAAATTGAAAACATGGCTTAACTTTGTCTAGGACAATTCCCCTTGACTTCTATAAAAACTCGCAAGCTTTTAGAAATGAATTTATACATTCGAGTTTTGGGCTTTTTGCACTAAATAAATACCTTTCTGAACCATAATTGGAGTTTTGTAGCGCAAAAAAAAAACTTGAATGTTATTAAATATCCCCCTAAATGTTTTGTTTGATTATGAACAGAGTGGAAAGAGTGTGGCAACCCAAACCCACTGAAGGACACTAGTTTACAAAAGGAAATGGAAAAGGATCTAATGTTTGCGATCTACAGTTATCATTTTTCAATAAATTTGTTGTTGTTTTTAGGGTTACACTTTGGGCGATTCCCATTTTATATTTTACCATGAGGAAATTTCTCTTTGCTCTTTTAACATGTGGAACAAAGATGATTTTCCTTCATCTTTGCCATCATTCTTTTTTTGATGTTGTTTATTTTAACGAATGCTTTTACACTTAATCAATGTATAGAGTCAGGTCTGGAAGGATTGTTTTCCCTTCTTAGGAAATCTGGTGATATTGTTTTCTTTCTCTGGATCAGCTCGACTAAACTAAATGATGCATTTCTTCTCAGCAACTATGTAACACTATGACATCTAACCAATGAGATAACTAGCCCACCAACAATATGAGACAGACAGAAATGGACTGGAATGCACAAGAGTATAAAAAAACAGGTCTAGAATACAGTTAAGGCCAAGACCAGGAAGAGAGCTCATGGCATACCAGACCAGAAAAGGGAACGAAAAATGAACAGGTTCAGGACATTTATATTTGAAATAGTTATTTATATTTGAACTCTTAGCAAGTGGCCTATGAGTCACTCAGCACTATGAGAAACTCTATACCTCTCTACAGCTATCTGGCCATTAGTGTGGTCTTAGTTTCATTTTGTTGAAAAGTTTCTTTGAAAAGATTTGCAAAACTTCATAAAATAGCGAAAATGACATGCATGAAGACAATTTTTTTTTACACGAGCAACAACTTTTTTATTTTAGCGAAGCGAAAAGAGACAGATTCGCTCATCACTAATTGTGATGTGCAGACTACCAGATTCGTATTAGTCTAGTACAGTGATCCTCAACCAGTGACTTGGGAGCAAAATGTTGCTCTCCAACCCCTTGGATGTTGCTCCCAGTGGCCTCACAGTAGGGGCTTATTTTTGAATTTCTGGTAAGTAGGCAAATTTTGGTTGCATAAAAACCAAGTATAATGCCAAACGGAGCTTTCTGTAGGCTGCCAGTCCACATAGGGACTATTAAGTAGCCAATTACAGCCCTTATTTGCACACCCAGGAACATTTTTCATGCTTATGTTGCTCCCCAAAACTTTTTTCATTTAAATGTGGCTCACGAGTATGAAAGGTTGGGGATCTCTGGTCTAGTAGAAGACCACACAACTTGGGGGTCTTCATGGGCTATACAATAATTCTTTATTGCAGAAAAAAAAAATTGACGAATCAATGAATGGCGAAAAATATCGCTTATCACTAATCACAATCAAAGGGTCTTATTGGTAGTAATTCCAAAACATATGAAGGGTCCTATCTGTTGTACATAATATCTCCCATAATTTCTCCAGTTAGGCTGCAGCAGGTATCTACAACATGGTAAACCTAGACCAGTTGGGCTTTATGTCGGCAGGTCCACCAACAAAAACTTGTGCAGACTGCATACATATCTCCAGTTATCACAACAAGAGATAGGCAATAGCATGGTGGCCTCACTGGAAAGGACTTTGACTAGGTATATATGGGCGTTCTCTGGAAAGTTCTCCACGACTTTGGCTTTATCAGTTGCAACTTCTGTACCATTCATTTTTCAGAACCCTTTCACTTAACAAGGGAACAAGACAGGACTGCCACTTTACCTACCGTCTTTGCTTTTGCAATTATATCCTTACAAATTTTAAGCAACTATTTCAGTCTGGATCCATTTTCTGTAAAAACACATATTTATTTGTCAAATTTAAAACATAATAATTAATTATTACTTAACCTGTTTCATTCCCACCTAGGAACTTCATCCCAGTGCATATAAATACCTTAAACTCCACACGCTCATAGTCATGAATGGTCTAACTCCAGGTTTAATAACTGAGTAGAGAGATTAATCTTGTTTCTCATCAATCAGTTTGTTTTCATTCTGTGCAACTTATTCATTAATTTGCATGACTTTATTGTACTTTGCGACAAAAAGGAGACAATTTGTGCAACAAAATCACATTTGTCACGCTGAGTCTCTGCCGGGTACTTGGTCCCTTTAAGCAGGACACATGTTTTTTGTTAGCTGGGACAAGGCATGTGTGATGTCATACCCCAGGTTTTCCTCCTCGAGCATTGTCATAGACATGTTTTTGATCACGTGTCGTAACATGAAACGTGGTGTATTGATTTGGCTCTCCCCTTGCTGCAGGTTTCTGGGAGCTGCACCCGGACTATGGAGTCGGAACAGTCAGTGACCCATATTTAGAAGAACTGGTGGAATATTCTATCAAGTGGAGGGTTCAGGGCATTGGCTTTAGCATAAAGATAATGTTTTCTAAGTCTGGATAAAACCTCATTGACATGTCTCCTATGTTCCTCAGGAGTAGCAGAAAACATTAAGCTATTATCCATTGATCCAATAAATCATGAAATGACAAAATGTTGGAATGTTTCAGGGCATTGCAAGTACCAAAAGGCATAACGGTATATTCAAAATATCAATAACGAGAGTGAAACACAGTTTTCCGTTCTTCCCCCTCTCGAATACGAATCAGACTGTAAGCAACCCTAAGGCAGAGCTTCAAAAAGATCTTAGCATTACTGGGTCTTAGAAACAGTTCAGGAATAAGAGGTAGGGGCAGCGGTTTTTAGCTGTGATTTTGTTCAACTCCCAATAGTCCATACAAGGCCTTAAGGAATCATATTTTTTTCAACAGAAAATATACCAGCATCAGCAGGAGAATGTGAGGGTCAAATAAAGACCTTTTCCAGATTTTAGGAAGTAGTTTTTTTTCCAGTAAGTAGTTCTTCAATGTTGCTGATTTAGGCTCAGAAAGGGAATACATTCTTCCAAAGGGAATGGCCAGGAAGCAAATCAATAGGGCAATCATATTCTTTATGAGGAGAAAGAGAATCAGCTCCCTTTTTACTAAAAAATCTGATAAACTTGAGGAACAAATTGAAGTAAATCATCATCCAAAATTGCTAAACCCAATATTCTGAATTAGGATTATTTGCCTTTAACCAAGGTATTCCAAGAATAACAGGGAACAGTTGACACTCCATTATGTCAAACTTTATCAGCTTACAATGCCCAGATAAAGAAGATATGAAAATATATGAAGTCTCAAACAAAACTGAACCAATAGAAACAAAGGTGCTGTCAGTCATCTTAATGGAAACTGTAAAGCTTAAGGGAAAAAAGGAATATTCGTGAATTTTCCTGTCATTTTTGTGGATTTTTCATCTAAGCAAAACAGGACAGATTCTCTCATCATTAGTTCCTGCTAATCCAGCAGGTGAATACTAAGAGGCTGGAGCTACAGGAGATGAAGAACCTCATACTAAATCTGAGGGACAACTATCCTCCTCATGTGTAAAGTGTAAATAATTTTATGTAAGCAGCTGAAGCACATTTGTGCTGTTTTTTTATTAAAAAGTAGTTTCTCTTCTGTATTTGTAGTTTTTTTTTCCATTTAACTACTGTGGAGGATTAGCTCTTTAGGTAGAAGCAGTAGCTCCTTTCACGCAAGTAATAGACAGGTACACAGGGTTTCAAAATGAAATTTTGTATAGGAATTTATTTAACACAGCAGTTTGGCAGAAAAAGAAAGTTCATACAGCTGAGATCCAGATATAACAAATAAGTAACAGTCTTGCTGAAAAAGAAAACTGTCCTTCTCAGAGGACACACACAGCTACACTTGGGCAAATTAATCCCATATAAGTAAAGAAAAGATAGTATTCCTGTGCTCTCTCAGAAGCACAACCACCTTAGTCCCAAGTAGTGATGAGCAAATCTGTCCCGAAAATCTTTCAAAAGATTCGCGAAACGGTGAAAATGTTGCATGTCAAAAAAAAATGTCGCCCGCGACTATTCTTTTGTCACCCCCGGCCATTCTTTTGTCGCCCTCGGCTATTCTTTTAGTGCGATGAATTTTTCCACAGCAAATTTTTTCATCCGTTTTGCGAAACAATCTGCCAATGGCGAAACGCGGAAATTCGCCGCAAATCCATGCCTGGCAAAACATTTCGCCCATCACTAGTCCCAAATCTTTCAGGCATAAGATAGTAGCTGGTTCTTGCTACTAGGAATTCCACCTCTTGTGAATAAATATCCACATTCTAAGAGGTTACTGTGCAGCAAACAATCTTTGTCCCAACAAACACACTTTGACAAGTAGTATGAGCCCCACACCTCAATGAGTTTCATGAATTTTTTTTTTTTTGCCATTTTGCTGATTTTCGCGCAGATTACCAAATTTTTCAGCAAAGCAGAATGTAATAAAACACTATTGCTTGTTGTGGAAGGAAAGGGGTAGGATAAAATTATGTGTGCAGGTCTTATTTTATGCACATCTTTTTACGCCACTGCTTCTAGCCAAACTCAATTGATCTGTCCCGTTTCACTTCGCCTAAACATTTTTGAAACTTTGAGAAGATCCGTGAAACGGCAAAAAATAGCGAAATGTGGAAAATGATGTGCGTCAAAACAAATTGTTGCGCATGGCAAAAAAAAAAAAATGGTGCATCAAAAAAATTACACTTGTGAAATAACACGTGCAGCAATTTTTTTTTACACACGTCATTTTATTGAATCGCACAACAATTTTGGCAATCCGTGGCAAATTTTTCCGCCAATCCACCAATGCCGAAACTTGGAAATTCTAAGCAAATCATGCCCAGTGCTGGATTTCTAACTGTCAGGAACACGCCACTCTCAGACGTGCCTGACACCGGGATGGGGAACCAAGGGGTTACACTGAGTCACCTTTCACACAGGTTAGACTAACATCAAGAACCCCCAAAATACACCACCGCCCCAAATAACTATTCGCTGCCACCATCTATCATTAACAGGCGATAGAAACCTAATACACAAATATATCACACAAGCTTTCTTACTGTAGTTATGGTTAACTTTAAACTAATTCCACAAGCACACTAGCAGCCACAGGGTTAATATTACAGTCAAACCCACCCTCCTGCTAGCAATTCAACTGGTTAATTAGCCTTTCCACAGAACTGGTCCCCCCCTACTCAATACACACACACAGCCAAGCAGTTAATACATCTAGGCCTGAGCAGTTATACAAGGTACGTGGAGATCTTTATAGAGCCAAAGGACAGAACTTATTAAATTTTATATTTAAAATTACAAAGGTAAACAGTGCATTTAAAAAAAAAAAAAAAGGTTTTACAAAAAGAGACATATACATATAAAACAGTAAATAAAATAAAAGGGAATAAAAACACAGAGAAACCCTAAGTATGTTACCGAGTTATCTTTTGTGCCCTCCTGAGGTAAGAGTTTCGAAAATTGAGCCCACAATCCAACAGAACTTGGAACCTCAAAATATGAGCTAACTAGTACCTGGGTCTGTGCCCCTTTTATCCCCCTGCTGGGGCCCCTCCCTCATTACCGTATGAATGAGGAGGGAGTGCCCAGGAGCGTGCCACATGACCTCCCCTGTAGAGAGCTGTACTTCTCATGCCAGTTTCTTGTCATATAATATTGGTACTTGCCAGTACCCAATATTATTATGAAAATAGGGGCTTGTTTTAACCCATATGTGGGTGATCAAAATAATATCAAACATGAGGGGTGTCTCATTTCCCAGTCCCCCCGAAACTATCCCTTGTAACTGGTGGGTATAAGAAGTCCCTGTTTGGTATCATTGGGAAGCATGGGGCCTCCTCATAAACCACATATGATTTATGAGGATGTGAACCCTAAAGCAAAGGAGATATGGATCCCTTTCTATAATCCATATTTTTTTGTATGCTGTACCCTCTGCTGTTCCTAGTTCCACACTTGGCTGTGTTTGATCAACAGATCAAAGAAACCTAAGGCCACCAGCTTCCTGCCCCAACAAATGGCTGGCTGCGGCTGGTCTGAGGAGGTTGCTGAATTTGTCACCTTCCCGCAGTCCCTGGTTGCATATTTAATTAAGGGTCTCTGCGGGAGTCGGTGACCAGATGTTGATAAGGTTTAACCCTTTGCCATGCCAGGGCCATATTGCCTGGCATGACAATAACATTGGGGTTATCACGAAGAAATTCCCTTTGTAGACAAAAAGCATTGTCTCTATTTACTGTCCCTCCCCCCCCATGCATGCACATTTGCAAACACCCCCATGAGTGCGCACATGCGCATACGCACAAGCAGACATTTAAATGCAGAGGTCCCCACTGCTCCGTATGGCAGCAAAATTTCAGTGCGGCGGGTGACATGCCGCCCCTAAATTTGTGCTGCCCTAAGCCTGGGCCTTTGTGGCGTCCCCACAAATCCGGCATGTCCATGTCTCCTAAAAAAATTCACATCACTACTGTCTCCATGTAAATGTCCAGGGGGTCCCTGTACATACTGGGGTTATCTAGAGTTGCACATTGGGGTTATCACAAAGAACTTCCCTTTGTAGACAAAAAGCATAGTTGGTGTTTAGTGACCATACAAAATTGGTTTTCTTCCAGGGTTATTTTTATGGTTTTGAACTGCATGTTATTGCATGCCAGGATTCTGTAGCTATAATTGAATTGTTTGTTGGCATTTAATCAAAGTATGTTCCCACAACCACCACATTAAAATAAAATGTGGTTTCAAGACAACTTAGTTATTCCTAAATTTTATGACTCAGACAGCAAAAAAGCAAGAAATACACATTTTGTTTTGAGATAAGATTCATAAATATATTTATCATGAATTTAGTTTTTATGGATAGAAAATTTGAAACTAAACTGAAAAAAAGAAATTCCAAAATAATTTTATAAGCAATGATGTTATGAACAGTGGTGTAACATAGTAACTTGGTTTTATGTCTATATATAAGCTGCCTAACTGCTACTGCTCCTCCAGAGGAGGGCAACAAAAAACATCTGAAGCCTCTATAATATGCCACAGAGGGAAAAAAATGCTTTCTGACTCCAAGATGGCCAAACCAGTCTCTGGATTAACTTGTACTATGAGCTATCTTCTATAACTCTTCTATAACCCTGTATTTCCTTACTTGCTAAAAAGCCATCCAACCCGTTCTTAAAGATCTAATATATCTGCCAGTACAACTGATTTGGGGAGAGAATTCCACAAATTCACAGCTCTCACTGTAAATAACCCTTTCCGAATATATTTAGATGGAACCTCCTTCTAATTGGAATGGATTCCCTCATGTCTGTTGGAAGGGCCTACAGGTAAATACATCGTCAGAGAGATTATTATATGATCTCCTTCTATATTTGTAATATTTGTAGGGGCCTATAGGGTTAACAATCCATATAGCTTTAAAAACCCTACCTTCCTTATTTCTATTGTTACTGTGCAGAATCACATGTACTGTATCTGTTTTTGCTATTTAGCATATTGTACTTTATTGGCCCATAGGTAATGACCACTTCCTGCCAAACATTATTAAAGTGTTTGGTTAAGGGTGAATCCTACTTCTTGGCTTTAATCAGTCCATCTGTGTTGATGTGCTCCAGGAAGCATGGGATCCACACAGCCCAGAAGTGTTTGGCACAAGAGAAAGCCATCACCTCTCTAGAAGTCGGGGAGCAGGGACCCTGTGAATAAGGATTAGTCATTGCAGGATAGATGTATGTTATAGCACTTTCTAGAAAGTGAGTCATGTCAGAAATAACTAGCAAGAGCAGCTTCTTTGCTCCAACCAGATGAGATAGCAGAGAGTATTCTGCTTTTCAGGCTCTGCTGCTGGCTTAATGGAGAGAGTGCAGTAGTGACAACAGTATCAGGCTTAGCTTTGTTCTTCCTGATCCACGCCTGCTGTATGGGATCCGGATCACTAGGTAGAAACTCTATGGACTTTGTTACTACCCAAGCTACTCTCCACAAAAATTGGTTATCTGAAAGCAGTTCTAATTTGTACTGCTGGCAATTTCTGAAAGCTCAGACTCAGGCATAATTCACTGAGATGGCTGCCTACACGCCAATATTACAATTAAAAGAAATAACATTTGAAATTGTAGAGTGAATTAGTGTAATTTAGAATAAATAAGTATACCATACAAATTATGACAGTATCCCTTCAAGACCTTGTTTGTCTAAAAACCTTACTCCGCATAGAGACTGTACCATTACCAACCACCCTCTGTAGCCGATCCTGTAGCCAGTTTCCTATCCATGTGCAAATGACTTCACTAAGATCAACAGACCTTAGTTTAAAAAACAGTTGTTTGTGGGGCACGGTATCAAATGCTACTTCAACCCCACTGTCCAGCTCCTTACTAATGTCATCATAAAAAAACAATTAAATTTGTCTGACATGACCTGTCCTTCATAAAGCCATGCTGATTACTGCTCATAATGCCATTCTCATGAACATCATTTTGAATGTGATCCCTTAACAAGCTTTCAAATAACTTGCCCACCACAGATGTAAAACTTACTGGCTTACATTTACCAGACTGAGATCGTAATCACTTTTTAAATATAGGAATTATATCAGCTATATCCTCTACTCCAGGGGTCGGGAACCTTTTTGGCTGAGAGAGCCATAAACACCACATATTTTAAAATGTAATTCCGTGAGAGCCATACAATATGTTTGGCCGTGGATGCCGCGGGGCAAGGTAGGGTGGGTCCCAAGGATGCCGGATGCGATGCAGAGGAGGGCGTGGCCTGCACTCGGCAGATAGAAGACGTGTTTTAAGGCATAGAACACGTCTTCTATCCACCGAGCGCAGGGGCAAGGTAGGGTGGGTCCCAAGGATGCCGGATGCGATGCGTAGGAGGGCGTGGCCTGCGCTCTTGGCGGATAGAAGATGTATTCTAAGGCTTAGAACACATCTTCTATCAGCCGAGCGCAGGGGCAAGGTAGGGTGAGTGCCAAGGATGCCGGATGCGGAGGAGGGCGTGGCATGCGCTCGGTGGATAGAAGACGTATTCTAAGGCTTAGAACACGTCTTCTATCCGCCGAGCGCAGGGCACGCCCCCCGGTTTTTTTTTATTAAAGATTTAGCAGCGAGCCAGATGCAGCCATCAAAAGAGCCACATCTGGCTCCCGAGCCATAGGTTCCCTACCCCTGCTCTACTCCATAGGTACCATACCAGATGAAAGTGAGGCTGCGGAAAAAAAAATAATACAGCCTAAAACAGCACTAAGCTCTCTCAGTATGCAAGAGTGTATCCTATCTGGCCCTTTATGTACTATGTCCTGCAACAACCACTTACTAGATTGAACAACTGGCTAGATGCTACTGGGCCACAAAGCAAATTCAATTTAGGGCCTTAAACATTGGTTAGGTGACCTCTTTTACCAAGATATATTGAAGTTGCTTATTAGTTAGGGCCTTACTGTACCATCTGCACTCCTGGAACCCCTGCATGTTCTGTTTCCTCTGTAGTTATGTCCATGTTTATGTCTGCATCACATTCTGGTTGTTATAAACCAATATGGCTATTGCAATATGATCACTGACCAGTCATTTCCACCATTGCACTATAAAACATATAGGTATGTCTAAACATGAACCACTGTATATGTTTATATCTAAATGTTTAGAGTGAGACAGCAATGAGAAGTTTCATATTTATTTCTAAATAGAATCTACTCCATGTTTGGTCCTAGAGATTAAATTCCTAGTGCAAATAATTTAATTCTGCTAGTTAAACAGTCACAACAAAAGGACCAAGGAAAAGAATTGTCTACTGGTAAGTTTAATTACCTACTTTGCAAGGACCAAAGATGAAGTAGCTTCAGTTACCTGGTGAGCACCATTTAGGTAAAGAAATAACAAAAACTATAGACTTTTTGAAATGCAAATCACATTGAACAAAAAGCTATACTGCACCTTTAACACTGACAAGACAGTGGTTAAATAAAAACATTATATAAAATTGAAGCTGTAAATATTCTTCAAGGCAAATAAGACATTAATTGCACTAAAAATGTTTATATAAATGTTTAACATGCAGAGCTTTTCCACAAGTAGCTGAAAAAAGCATTGATGCCAAAAATAAATAAACATTGGTTTAAAACCCCAAGTTATAATAACCAGTAAGTACTGAGAGCATGAAAAGGAGACAAATTATGCTTAAACAGGGCAAAGGCTGTTATTTCACGTGGTTGTACTCCGTTTATATTTTGATGTTGTTTGTATAAACTTGGCTATATTTTCCTGTCCAATAATATACTTATTTTTGCCCAAGCAGCAATTTAAACCAAATAGCCAGTTTGTTTGTCTATTGACTATAAAGACTAAAAACACTCTAACATTGTGGTGAACAGTTAGCAGGCTTTTTATATAAAATCATCTATTTTGGCTTGGACAAATCTATATTTATCCGAGATGACAAGCTAAGCTTGAAAAAGAACATGTTTAGCATCGAAAACAAAGTCCCCATATATAAATCATACAACTACTTACTTTCTTTTGCTAACATTCCTGGCAACATAGAATAATTCGGGTTTACTATTTTCGATGAGCAAATTTTTTCAGCAGGTATGGATTTACTGCGAAATTCCGCAAATTTTTTTTTTTGCTGTTGCGTTAAAGTCGGAGTTGCAGCAAAAAAGTCATGGTCATGTCAAATAACTCACATTCGCATCAAAATATTTATGGTTGCATGGCCATACCAAATCTACAGTTCAGCTTTCAAAAGTTGAACTTAAAATTACAATTAGTTAATTACACTTAGTTAATTACACTTAAAATTACACAGTTAGTATTGATGTTGGTATATAGGGTTTATGTATGTGAGTGTATAAATAGGTCAGAATAGGTGTGTGCTGGGTTTACTTGGAAGGGTTGAACTTGATGGACTCGGTGTTTTTTAAACCCTATGTAACTATGTAACTAACTATGTAAATTGCAGCCATGCACATGCTGCCTCCCATGATGGTCTAATTTTTGTGATGTCTGGTAGGATGGTGTTGTCCCTATGTCTTGCCTGGTTGGATGTTGTTTCTATGCTCTGTTTGTTAGGATGGAGTTGTCCCTATGCACTGCCTGTTAGGATGGTGTCATCCCTATATCCTGCCTGGTAGAATGGTGTTCATGTGAGCTGCCTGGAAAGAAGTTGTTTTCATCAGCTGCCTGGTCGGATGGTGTCATCCTTATAAAATGCGTGGTAGGATAGTGTTCCTATGAGCTGCCTGGATGGTGTCATTCCTATGAGCTGCCTGATGTCATCTCTATGTTAAATAGTTACATAGAGTTAAAAAAAGACTAGAGTCCATCAAGTTCAACCCTTTCAAGTAAACCTAGCACACACAAAACCTATAATGACCTATCTATATTCTCATATACATTTTTTTCTTGTACCAAAACCATTGGAGTCAATGGCCATTTTTCATCAGGTTTTTTTCTCGCCAAATGCAATGGAGTCAGTGGGCAATTTTTCCTGTGTTTTTCCTAGTCCCAAATGCATTGGAGTCAATGTCCATTTTTACTCTATGTTTTTCCCCCACCAAGTTAACTGGAGTCAATGCCTGTTTTTTCTCATGTTTTTTTCCCATGCGAAAACAAAAACATTTCAGGTGAACCAAAATGCATGGCTTTCTAGTGCAGATTTGCAAAAAATTCTTGAATTTTAGAAAACTAGAATTTTGTTACACCGTATTAACAAAACATGTTAAAAAAAAGTGCAAACAACATCGCTCACCACAATTTTTTATTGCACGTTGCTTCCAGCCTAAATAAACTGCCTTTTGAAGAACAGAGATCTGCAGCTTTGAATAAAGCACTGGTTGTGTTTGCTGCATTTGGCATTGCTGAATTCATGAAGGGAGGCATCCCCCCCCATTGTGCCCTACCCCTGGACAGAAGTATTCTACTCTTGAAATTTTGCCTTTATAATGAATTTTGAAACAGGGTCTCCCAATCCTTTCTTGAGCGAAATTGTTCACCAGGTATCACCACAAGATAAAACACCCATAGACTTCAATTGGTGAAAAAAGTTGTGCGGTAAAATAAAAAAATTCCATTGCACAAAAAATTCCATTAACTTTAATGTATTTTGTTACGTTTTGCCGTTTCATGAATTTTTTGGCAAAACGAAATGGCCCAGATTATTTCTTAACTAAAAATGTTTATGTAGACCACTAGCACTGCAACTAAACATTTTAGATGTGTAGGACTAAACAGCTTTTCAGAACATATCATTGAATAAGAACTGGTTCTGCTCAATAAAATATTAAATGAGTTTAAATATCAAGAGAACACTTAATCAGTGCCAATTACTGTTCTGTGGGTAAGGTAAAACAGTTAATCCAAAATAACTAATTAATTTATGAAGTAAAGCAGTTCATGCATGTAATTAGTTTATGAACAAGACAGTGAAGTTCCTGAAAATAACTAAAGAGGAGCATAACACACATACAGTATGCTTAATTAGAATAAGAAATAAATAAAAATGATTTGATTCTGTTAGAGTACCTAATCTTTCACGTGTTGGATATACTGTATTTGGCACCTGTATTCTTCAATGTGAATGTACAATTGCAGATGCAAAGTACGGTATAGCACTTTCTTTGAATTTCCACCTGAACATTGCAATTAAACATTTGAACCATACAACTCTGACCAATTAAACAACTTCTCTTCCCTTAACCAGCACTTCTATCCACTACCTTAACAATAGGTAGAATTCTACCCAGAAGCATATGAAAATTGTGAGGGTGGCGAAAGCAGCAAGCTATTTAAGAGCTGTGAGGTGAGCATTTACTAATGGTTTAGATTTGTTTCCTACAACAAGTTGACTTCTTTTAATACAGGATGATGGAAAAATATGAAAACCTCTCATCCTTGTATCATTATTTATATTACTACTGATACACATTTCTATCAGTAACATACGAACCATGTGCTGGTTCAGTCATCAACCTGTATGTCAGTCAAATTCTAAACCCTTTACCCATTACTGAACAGTATGTTTAAGTTAATTGTACAAATAAATATGTCTCCTCAATGGACAGCAGATTGTCTTGCTCTGTGGTACTGAGCCTTTTTTCTACCACCATGTTTACCAGTGAAGGGTATTAGTAGGTTGTATGCTTGGGGAGTGTGTCAAGGGGGAAATACATTGTATTGGGCACCTGTGTGAGGTGCATAGGTGCACAGTTATTGCCATGAGTAATTAAGGATGATCCCTGGAATCCAGCAAGTCTTTGAGATTTTTCGAGTACTAAAGAAATGGTTTCCAGCAGCTAAGATTTAAGTATTTAAAAGTGATACTGACAAGAAAATACCTTAAAAAATATACAATACTACAATTTTTTTTAAAAAACATTAATGTACATAAAAAGTTACCTATAGGTCATGTTAATCTTTTTTGCTGATAGGGCTGCTTTTGTAAGTAATCATTACTTGAAGTTCCTGACTGTTTTCCCAACCTGTCAGTTATAGCTTCTAATGCTAACTGACTCTTGCTGCAGAAATAGGGCAGACCCCTCATAGAGGAATATGGGGGATCAGATTGGAAACATAATTACATAGGGTTAAAAAAAGACCATCAAGTCATCAAGCCATCAAGTTCAACCCTTCCAAGTAAACCCAGCACACAAACCTATACTAACCTACACTAACCTATACACTCACATACACTCACATACATAAACCATATATACCAACATCAATACTAACTGTAGGGGTTAGTATGACAATAGCCTTGGATATTCAGATTGTTCAAGAACTCATCCAGGCCCCTCTTAAAGGCATTAACAGAATCTGCCATTACCACATCACTAGGAAGGGCATTCCACAACCTCACTGCCCTCACCATGAAAAACAGCCTATGCTGCTTCTAATGAAAGTTCCGTTCCTCTAATCTAAAGGGGTGACCGCTGGTGCGCTGATCTTTTTTTTTATGGAAAAAAAGAACATCCCTTATCTGTCTATTATCCCCTCTAATGTACTTATACAGAGTAATCATGTTCCCTTGCAAGCGCCTTTTTTCTAGAGAAAGCAGCCCGAACCTTGACAGTCTAACCTCATAGTTTAAATCTTCCATCCCCTTTACCAGTTTAGTTGCACGTCTCTGCACTCTCTTCAGCTCATTAATATCCTTCTTAAGGACTAGAGCCCAAAACTGCACTGCATACTCAAGGTGAGGCTTACCGGAGACCTATAAAGAGGCAAATATATGCAAAAAAATGCCCTTTTTTGTTTCTCTATAGTGTTGAAAAGTCTTGTTGTTTGACTTGCCAAAAGCGTTAGAGCCAGGTTTCTATGAATGTCTTTGTTGCATACCCCTCAATGATTTCAAACAATCCCACAAATTTGAAATTATTCTTCCATAGTCTGTTCTCTGTCAACTTTTTGCTGTGCAAGGTCAAGAGATTGCTAGAGATGCTGTGTAATTTATATAACATACACATTTTACACATTATGACTGAGCCTAAAACATGGGAAATTAAAGACATTGCACTAGCTATTTTCACAAATAAAGACAAAGAATAGAGCAAAACATTCAACAACTTACATCGAA
Organism: Xenopus tropicalis; assembly: GCF_000004195.4. Taxonomy (NCBI): domain Eukaryota; kingdom Metazoa; phylum Chordata; class Amphibia; order Anura; family Pipidae; genus Xenopus; species Xenopus tropicalis. The sequence continues at coordinate 42,487,218 of NC_030680.2, forward strand.
CAATACATGTTCAATTAAGGAATAAGCAAAAGAAAAATAATAACAGATTATGTATGCCTTGCAGAATTGCAGATTAATTTATTAATTTATAATCTTAATATGACTTTAGGTAAAATTTACAAAAACTCTGAAAGTCACAGTGTTGCTTTTAAATGTGAAATGAAATATAAAAAATAGTCTGCATAATATATGTGCATTTTAACCTTTTAATAATGGTAGACCATGTTTATACCTTTATAAGCATTTATCTACTAAATAAAAATGTATTGCATGAACATTGCTACTAGATACTACATTTGGATAACATTGTCTCAATTCCATATATGAAATATGTCTGCTTCTTATGTATGAATCAATAAAAATAAAAAGAAATGAAGATGGATTTGATATATACCGGTATGTGATTATAATTAATTGGTTGGAGAGAGTGATGGGTAGGTCCTTGTTATGTAAAGAAGATCTGTTCCCTTGGCCAGCTTAGCTATTATTGTCTGTTGCTCTGTTTCATGCATTTTTGAATTGGGATTTCTGTTCTACCAGAAAAAGAGAGAAAAAAAGACAGAGAGTTCCCAAGCTGCCTGCAGGCAATGCCAAAGGCTGAAAATATTCAGCTGAACTTTATTAGGCTGTAGACCACCAGTTCCCGCACCTTGCCATGTTAGTAAATTGTACATGATAGGTCTCAGTGAGTCAGAAAGGCTTTATGCAGTCATAATTAGGTGGCTTTAACTACATGATTTGATTTGATTTTGATATTATTTTAATAGTTCAGAAAACAAACCCTTCTGATTATATTGGCAATATATATGCCACAATTGTTTTTTATGTTTCACCCAAAGGTGAGCACAACTTTTTCGCTAAGGTTCAGCTTTTCACTCTACTGCGCATGCAAAAGTGGCCAAAGGCAGAAGCAGGAAGAGGATCACTTGCTCACAGGTACCCTTGGCTGTTGCAGTTTTCTGATAATAGGAGAACCGGTCTGGGGTATGAGGTAAGCAATTACAATCACTGGGGACAGGGTGTTTACATTTTGGCATCCCTTAGTGATTGTACCTTTCCTTCTCCTTTAATACCTATGTGTGCCTAACTTATCATCCCTGTGATGTATGAAATTTTCCAGCACGGTGTCCCAAAAGATATCTGTGCAGTGTCTGTGTTTCTGAGACTATTTGTAAATTCTTTAGCCCAGCAACAGAAAAACTAAGACAGGAGACACAAATTAATTCCTTGTTCTGTGCAAAGACCCTATAAAATACTTTTAACCATGCAATCCAAAATCTTCATCATTCTCCACAAGTATACTCACATAATTAATAATTGAAATAAATAATAGTTTTAATTGTATAAACATAAAAGCATCTACAGTAAACATAAAAAAGTGAATGAAAATATGTATTTTGGAACAATATTGTTCAATAGACATATTTTGGCAATTTTTGTTGACCTATTGACACAATTCACTAGCTCTTTTCACAATCCTTGCCACAGTTGATGTTGGCAGCCTCTACATGACAATACCTTTAGGCATGTCAGCCTGAAGGAAGGTTTTATGTGATGGTCACTATGATTGCCACCCGCTGACTTTTTGGGTTCTTTGTTGGAGATGACTGTAGCACATTATATTTGTGCTTTGAACACATGTGTTTTAACAGAATACTGTAATGGCAACAGGGTACTATGTTACAGCTGCTAAAGCTGTAAAGACTGGACAATCCACAAATAATCTCAACCTTTTGAAATCTGATTCTCCCATATTTGTATTCAGATTTACTCTGGCAATTTGCCAGGACTAATCTAATATACAGAATTCTAACCTGCCATTAAATGACAGTTCCTATGTGCGCTTATCGAAAAAAGGTAGATGCTCTTTTGTGGAGGATTCAGTGTTGCATCCCTACTGGATATGCAACATTTAACAATAAATCTGCACCATTTTTTTCTAAACCAACAAAATATTGCTGCAAGGGTAAGTGATTTGGCTTGGCTACACCGACGGCAAGAGATGATGGTTTGAATAATTACTAATCCTGTATACAGATGTCCTTTTAAGGAAGCATGAAGACAGTAATATGTTGACCATTTTGTTATGACCATTCCTTGACCCTAAATTGAATCTAATTTTGACAATGTGATATTTTCATTAATACATGACATCAGGTTGAATGGCTAATATTATGAGATGTCATATAGGTATAATACCTTTTTCCCATTGAGGTCTGGGTCTGGTTTCTATTAATGTAACCACACTAACTTTAGAACAAGGATATATTTTTAATTATATTTCTTGTTTGTTATCAAACTAAATTGGTAAATGTGATGTGATTTGAACTGAGGATCTTGTGAATTCTAAATCTATTAATCGATTTGACAACTTTAAGGTTGAAGAAACAATGCACGCTTACTAGACTTTTCTTTAAATACTATATTCAGAAGCATCTATATTTCAGTTGGGTTCAAACAAAACCCAGTGTAATGTACACCTTGTTAGTCAGTTCCATAACATTCATGTAATCAAATAAGAAGTATGATTGTTAAAGTGATATGCTGACAATCATTGCAAGAATTCATGAAAATGATTCCTAAAAATGATTAAAAATATGTGTTTCATGCTCCAACATTTTAAATACACAATACTACTAATTATACATTAATAACTACGTCATATATAGCATTACCAATAATTAGTCATGATCAATAATATACAGCTTACCCTTTATACCAAATATACTGTATACTGTCTTTATTATATTAGAATGATGACTACAACATTCAGAATGCAGGAAAAGCTGAAACTTTATTGGCTAATTAACGCATGCACTCACATTGCTCCGCTGCATAATATTTGATCATTTGCACTTCTACTGGTGGTGATAGAGGGAGAATATTACTTTAAAAAGATCATCACTGGCTTCTACAGATGAAAACTATAGCTCCAAATTGTATTTATTTGTATCTAAACACTAACACATGTCCACAGTGCTTTCCATTGATTAAACATCCATATGGCCTAAATGAACATTTTACATTTGCATATTATTTTTTATTAGTTGGATTTGTTATTATGGCCTAGTAAAGGCAGGGGAGGGTCTTAGGGTCATAAATGCCATAGGCATGGACTGAAATGTTAAAGGTTAAGTTTTACATGTCTTTGGAAATATAACAATTGAAGTAAAGGTCCAGTGCATGTGGATTGTTTCTTAAAAGAATGTGTAACTACTGATGTAGCAGGAATTTAGCTTATAAGGGGTTATACACTTCTGTGTTAGAAATGTAAATACAGATTATTAAACCATGTGGTATAGTCTGATTTATCCTTTCAGCTAGATAAACCCAAATGCCAATTAAATGACCTTTGAATGAAAAATGTTCAATGATTCATTGGGCACATTCATAAATGTTGCAGGGCCCAGGATGATGCTGAGCAAGATCTTATCCATTACCTGCAGATTAAAGGGAATCCCAGAGCATGTCACATCACACAGCTCTCATTACCAAAATTGGAAACTTTCATATATATTTTCCTAACCCTCTTTACTGCCAGAGGGTCCTACAGGCCATTAAATGCCTCTAAATTAAAGAGCCCTCTGGCTTAGATTCACCTAGTAGGGTTGCTCCGATGTTTTCAATATTAAAGTTCTCAGTAACAATTCAAATATTTGTTCTTGAGTTTACATATAAAGAACTCACCCTCTTAACTGTTGTATTATAAAAGCAGTAAGATGCCAGATATTATGCATTGTCAATATTAGTTCTGGACAGGACTCACAAACAGTCACACAAGAATTAAGAATAAGAGGAACAAAACTCATTCCACAACACAATCTGTAAAATGGAATCTAAGTTACCAGAAAACATTATGCTAGGTCATTGGTTAGTAGGTCCTTCCAACGGACACGAGGGCACCCACTCCGTTTAGAAGAAGGGAGGTTCCATTTAAACATTCGGAAAGGATTTTTTACAGTGAGAGCTGTGAGGTTCTGGAATTCCCTCCCCGAATCAGTCGTGCTGGCTGATACATTATATAACTTTAAGAAGGGGCTGGATGGATTCTTAGCAAGTGAGGGAATACAGGGTTATGGGAGATAGCTCTTAGTACTAGTTGATCCAGGGACTGGTCCGATTGCCATCTTGGAGTCAGGAAGGAATTTTTTCCCCTCTGTGGCAAATTAGAGAGGCTTCAGATGGGGTTTTTTGCCTTCCTCTGGATCAACTAGTAGTTAGACAGGTTATATATAGGCATTATGGTTGAACTTGATGGACGTATGTCTTTTTTCAACCCAACTTACTACTACTACTACTATGTTAATTTACATATAAAAAGGGTACCCATCTTGATGCTAAACAAGCAACATGCTTAACTCCCTGCACAAGTAACAGGCAAAAGCAAGAAGATGAATTCCTCATGATTTGGGGCCATTTCCTAGTAAGCAACAATGTGATGGCACTGTAGACTGCAGCACCACTGTCCTATGAAGATTGGACTGTATGCCAAATCTCTCCCTTGATAACAACTGTCAAATAAAATAGCTGCTGCTCCTCCCTTCTGGCCCCTTTTATAGATTGCTCAAACAGACTGCTCACAGGAAATGCCATCCCACCTCTGCAGACAAAATAACACCACATTACCTCCTGGTGGCCAGAAGGCATTAAATTATGTAAATAAAACAACATTACCAGCTGGTGGAAAAGAGAAATTATTAAATTAAACTATGAACATAATGCACTTATAACCCCACTTACAATACCTCCATTTTATCATATCAATGTCCTCACTGCTAGCTCTATAACATACTGTCAAATAACATTATACTGGTTCCACCCCTCTTCAGCAAACTGCCCCAAAGAACTGTCATGGTACAATAGTTATTTGTAACAGAAAGTACAGGATAACGGCATGCTACCAACTTATTATTAACAGTTTCCTAAATACAACAATCAAATGCAATGCAATATTTAAAGGAGAAGGAAAGGTACTGTATGTTAGCCCCTTAGTGATTATAATCACTTACCTAAATACCACAATACTACTGAAGGTATACCATGCCTCCATGTTTTTCCTGCTTCCTCTTTTTGTCCACAAAAAGTCAGCTCTTTACTTTCCTGTGCATGAGCAGCAGGCCCAAGGCGAAGATTAAAAAAGTTGAAGATTGTGGCACAATGCTCTTACAGACCCATTCAGCTAACAGGAGCAGTGGCCCGGAGTCTCAGGAAATAAATTATCATTACTGGGGTGGCACCTTACATTTGGTATCCACTAGTAATTATACCTTTCCTTCTTCTTTAAATAACAAATTGTTATCATTATGCAATTTCTAACTTGTAGTCTTAAAGGCAATTGACCCTGGATGGATCTTTTTGAAAACCTCCAGCATCTTTTGCCCAACTTTATTCTACTGCCTCAGTCTACAATACCATGTATTCTGCCACCAACTGGAAGTCAAAATTAGACCACTGGTCAGACAGCAATTGTCAACTTTACAGTTATATAACTGTAAAGTTTTCTGGAGCAGGGACAGATGTAATTGATGTATAATGTCTGTAAAGTGCTGTGTAAAATAAATGGGTTAGTGCTACAAAAATATGAAAATATGGCCTAATCACTAATCACTAGTTCACATTAACCAAGATAACCCAGACTGCTTCTGTCCAATGGGACTCTTTCCCCTTCTTAGAATATGTATTTATGTTTAGATATTTTGGGTCTTGTCTCAAAATTCTACCCAGTATAGTGTAGAATCCTTTCTGAATTTTATCACTTCCTGTTCCAATTGGTCAACAGGATTTTGAGACAGAAACTTTGCACTGCAACAGGCCTGTATTTTATATTATAAGCAAACCAACCCAGATGGTCTACCCAGAGTATGAATGCATGTATGTATGTATAACTTTATTTACAAAGTGCTACAAGGACACGCAATGCTGTACAATCTTACAATATACACAATTACTCACAGGGTTGTTCCAAAGCTCCTAGAGCTTGGCAGGGTCATTGGCTTGCTGTCAGTGAAAATGTCCACATGTTGCCCCAGTATATAGTTTGCACACAATAACTGCCACGATACCAATAAGTCCAGTTTGAAGACTGTAGGTGACTGGGTTTTTTTCCAGACGACATCATGCTGCAACTAGCATAAACTATAACTAATTCTTTCTGTTCTTATAGTTGAGATAACACAGCCCCTAACCCCTGTAGACATTTATGCATAATGTAAAAGTGACATTGTAATCAGCAACTTCAAACATGGGGGCTGAAGCTGCTTAAGTTCTTCGATAGTAGCCTGCTGTTGACAGGCCCAGTCACACTTGTTTTATGACCCCTGGAGCCTGTTTCTTGTCTTACCAGCAGTTGATGCAACTGAGTATCCATTCTTTAAAATAACATCAATAGCATCTGACCAGGCCCAAGATGTAACAACCCTGAGTTACTGTTTGGTAAACTGGTCACTGCATCACTGCATCACAGGTTTCACCTTGGTAGGGTCCATAATCAACTCTCCTAACAATGTTGCTTTGTCTTCACAATGAAATTTGGTAGGCTTGAGCTATAGTGGTGCAAATGTTACTCAGACTTTCTGAAAAGATAACATTACCATCTAATTAAATGAGTCTCACAGCTGATATCCTCTAGACTTGCCAATGGTCACTCAAAATCTAAAAAAAAAAAAAGTGAACAAACCAGCTGTTTGTCAAGAAGTTGTACAAACATTTAACCACCAGTAATTCAAACAGAACCAGAGGGACACATCCTTCTTTTTTATCAAGACATTAGGGGAAGCCAATGGACATCTTTTGTAGCAAGTGTTTACATCTTAGGTGAGAATTGGGGGCATATTACAGTAGTGATTGGAAGGAAAGTTCTCACATAAATCCAATGAAGTAGTGAAACCATAGCCCTCATCATTCATTACCTCCAGATTCTGCAGCTGTTTTGGGGTGATGATCTGTGATAGACAAACTGCTGAAACAGCATGGTGCAGTTTGCTTTGGTAGGCTCTGTGTGTGAGCCCCAACTAACCAGTCTCTCCTGGTGTCAGTACACCTTTAGCTTATTTTAAAAAGCCCCCAGTGAGTCTTTCTTGGGTCTATAAGTCATACTAACAATTGCCACCTTAGCTTAGAAATAAGAAAAAACTCTTATTCTGTCTCTTATTATTTATTGCCTTGACTTACTCCTTGCATCCTAAATTAATTCATCTATTTCACTGTTCAGTATCAGTTACTCTTTCATGCAAATTCCTACAAGCTTCCAATTTACTCTTAAATCAAATTCTAAATACTAGCACTCACATTCAAGACCCTCAACAATGAGGCTCCCCCCTCTGGGGTATATTTATCAGAGTGAAAGTAGAGTGTGCCACAATGATATTTTTCCAATCTCTGTTCAATTCTATGGGAGTTTTAAAGAATGATTTATCACTGGGTAAAAGTGAGAATTCACCCTATGGTAAACCTCTGAAAAATCCCATAAAAATAAAAAGAGAATGGGGGAATTTTAAAGTGGTAAACTCTAATTTCACTTATTGTCTGCCCACAAATCTCAGCCCTTATTCACACAACCTACAGTCTGCTTCTGATCTTCACCTTTCTTATTCTCTCATCACTTTATATAATTTCTGACTGCCAAGCTTCTGCTTTTTCCAAGATTCTACTTTTTCCAAGCTTTTGCTCATCTATGGGACTCCCTGCCAGTACCTATTATACTGCTTTCATCCAAACCTACAAACACCCCCTAAAGGCCCATATGTTTAGAGATGCATATTCAATGCACCCTGATCGATCAGCAATCACCAATTGTTTTTAATATCCACATGTTTCAACTGCTCCCTTAAACTTTAGATCATAAGTTTTTTTGAGCAGGTCCCTCTGATCACATTTTAGTCTTTAGCCCTTGTTTGTTAAATTTTATATAACAAAATTATAAAGAAATGTAACATGCTGTGTAATTTGTTGGCTCTATATACGGTAAATAAACAAATGATGATGACAATTAATACCCTTCTCCTATGAACGTGGCCCATTAAGTTTGAACTAAATTCCTACGCCAGGGACTTTACTACCAAGGAAGAATCTGCTTTATTACCTTGACAGTAATTCAAGTTATATAGGAAGATTATAATTATCCCCAATAATCAAGAAACCCTGTTGTTCTTGTTTGACTCTTGTAATCTCTTTCTCTGCATTTGCATTTAGAGTTGCATTTAGAGCATATAAATTAACCATTGTAAACAAAGCATTAATAACTTATTACCTATTAAATTCAGTTGTGTAAGGAAACTGGAAACTGCACAGTACAGTAATTAGATTAAATAAAACACATTTATTAATAATCCCTATAGCTTTAAACCCTACCTTCCTTATTTATGTTGTTACTGGGCAAAGCCCATGTATCTATTTAACATATTGTACTTTATTGGCCCATAGGTATGACCATTTTCTGCCACACTTTAATACAGTGTTTAGTTAGCGGTGGATCCTTATTCGCACTCAGCAGTGTGGATATGCAAGGCCCAAAAGTGTTTGGCCCTAGAGAAAGACATCATCTATAGTGAAGTCGGGGAGCAGGGCCCCCGTGAATGAGGATTTTGTAAGTTCAGGACATCTTTTGTTATAGCACATTCTAGGAACATGAGATTCTCAGTTATAGCTAGCATTTTTTTTTGCTCCAACCAGGAGTAAAAGCTGGGAGTATTCTCCTTTACAGGCTCTGATGCCTTAGTGAAGGGATTGCAGTAATGACAAGGGTACCAGGCTTAGATCATCTTCCTGATCCAGGTCTGTTGTATGGGATCTGGACCACTAGAGAAACCCCAAGGACATTCTGTTACTACCCAACTACTCTCCACAGTGTTGCATCTTATTCTGCTTGTTCTTCATTTAACTTGCCAATCCATCTGCTTTGCATCTGTATTTGTGAGTATTACATGCACAACCCTTAATTTGGATCACTTGTCTTGGACAATAAACCCAGTTCTGTTTGAGTTTGCTGCAAGAACCTTCTGGTGTTCTTTATTTCATTATTTTTGCACACAGCATAAGTGAATTGTAGTCACACTACTTCCCCCTTAATCCTTCCACATAGGGAAGGCCCATCTTGTGTTGAGTCAAGTGTACCCCATGCTCTATAGCCATCTAGCTGATAATTGTTTTACTGACAAAAAAGGGGTTACAATTGTGTTCAACTGTTTAGTGTAAAGAAACCTGCCTAGCTGCTAGGTAATCTGAAGCACATAAGGACTGCACAGCTCTTACAATAGAAAACCTTTTCTGGTGGCTCAGACTTTCTACAGACTGTTAGATTCTTATGGGCTGCTACTTCTTTATTTAATCCTTATTATCTTTGCCACCCACATTTGTCCCATTAACTATTTTAAATCTATTTTGCCTGCCCCAACCACAAATCTGCCTGACTACAACTTTGCCTAGCCCTCAGTTAGTTAAACTACAAGCCAAACTACAAGCCTCTCTCTGCTCCACTACATTCCTGTCTCAGTGAAAGATATGATTGGTGTCAGAGTAAGCTGCTTGTGGATCATAAACCACTCTTGGACCTCACAGCTGTGTTCTGCACATAAAATAGGTCATTTACGAAGTGCATTGTAGGGTTCAAACCACCATGTTTTATACAGTTTGCACAATTTTAACTTTCCAGTTAGCACTTTTCTAAATTGATGCAGGTCTTTGTGTTCCCAAATGGAGTACATAGACCTGCGTGTAAACCACAAATACAGTTCTACCTGCATTCCCATAGGGGGGGGCACACAAGTGTTCCCTCTCCTGCCACCTACATGTTTTCTAACTTGCATGTCATTTTGATCAGATTTCTAGTAAAATCCCCAAGTAAAAAGTTAATGCTTTTCTAATTTTACTTATTTACCATATTCTCAATTTTGACTTAACTGTAGCTAAAGCTACAGTAATTCCATATGTTTAATGCAGATGATATGGAACTTGGGTTGATAAGTACATTTCTAAAAAAAAAAAAAAAAAAGTGGGATTTTGCTGGAATGTTGTCTGTAATTATTTACAAAGATGTATTTTTTCATGCAATATAAATGTTTGGAGGTGAGAATTGTCAGGGAATTATAACCAAAATTAAATTATAAACTAAGACTCCCAAATTCTGAGGTTCCAAAAGTAAAAATAAATGAAATGCAATTCTCTGAACCCCGGTGGAGGAGAATAAAAATTCAGGGCATAAAAACAAGATCAAAAGCTTTTGATATTCCTGGCTCAGTTTACTGCATATGTATATCTTTAATCTTTTAATGTTATAGCAACAAAGGAGAAAGGGGATTTTTTTTATTTCTTTTCTGAATCAAATATTACCATATGTTATTTGTTTCATGTAGTGTGTCCCTTTTTCCAACCTAATTTAGAATACATTGTACACTTATGATCTGAGGATTTAATATGGAAATTTGGCATGTGGTTGCCCTGCTGTGAATTATATCAAAGACATTAAATGCTAAATCTGCTTAGTCATCAAAGGGAAATGCTAAACCTTACAGAGATGTTTTGTTTGCGTTGTGTTCCAGTTACCCAAGTGGAGAAAACATTAGGAAAGCATTATGTACAAATGCCCCTTATTAAAAAAAAATAGTTACACCTTCCTGTTGAAATGTAGAAAGTGACATTTACAACTGACCATAGTGCTTGCAGAAACATCCAACACAGCATCTTCTAAGTACTTTCAATTAGCAACTCCCTCAGCTATTTCATCCTTACCTAACAAGTTAGGCAAGACTTTGATGGAGAAGTGACTTATAGATAATAAACTTAAAAGGTTGGTTCACTAAATTTTGAGACCAGCTCACACAATAAATTGTAGTGTGCACAAAGAATTTTGATGTACATGTCCCTTGCTGAATAATAATCTTACACTATGTTTCCTTGGTGGAACACATATAGCCCAATAACTATCTTACATCCCCTTGATGTACTATGACAGGATGCCAGTGTGTCCTTATTTGATCTTCATCAACTGGGTCCCTTTACCCCAGCTTCACTAAGAAATGGGGAACTTAGAGCTGTCAAGTTTGACATTATGCACTTTAGTAAATATGTCCTATGGTTTAATTGAGCACATGTTCCTTCTGTTTTATACATTACACAGAAACTGGCAACTTCCAGTTGGTAATATTTCCCTCCAACAGGGCACATGCTACTGAGTGGGAACTCCCTATGGATACCCTGCAGGGGGGGGTTCTCTTCTTGGAGAATGGTTCTTAGTAAGGTGAACAGGGTTCTGCAGTGGGTTCACCTTGATTTAATTTGTTCAGTGTGCTTGTGCAATGTAAGCAATGTACCCGTGTTTGCTGATGACACAAAACTATTAAAGCTAATTTTGTTATTCAGAATGTGCCATCCTATGGGCAGCAAAGTGGCTCATGAGAATCAGTGTTAGAAAATGTAAGTTGATGCATTTTTAATATAAACATATGCAAGTCATTTACTTATACCTTCACTGGAAATACATGTGGCCAATCCTTCATGGAGAAGCACCTTGTGGATAAAACACTTAGCTGTAGCAAGCAATGTCAATAGCAAAGGCCCAGCAACAACAAAACAAGAAATCAATAAAATTAAGATAGAGTGAATGAAACTTACCAGTGTCTTTGTATAAACACACCAGTGTCTTTGTATACTATATAACACGCTCAGGTGTCCTCAAGCAGCACAGAGGCTCCTGGTGTGTTTATACAAAGACACTGGTAAGTTTCATTCACTCTATCTTAATTTTATTGATTTCTTGTTTTGTTGTTTTAGTTATCTGTGCTACATCCCCTTGCTTTTAATATACCTTAGTTCATGTTTCTATTATGTTACTATTTTATGTCTCCTATATAGTTTTATTTTTTTTATGTCTCCCACCCAGATAATTTGTTTCACATTTAGATTAATATATACCAACAGCCCATCCCCCATGTCTATCAGCACTTGCTTCTCCATGTTGTTTTCACCTTCCCTCCCATATACCTGGTCCAGGGGCTCCCCTCACTCCCGTTGTGTCACTTTCCCTTCCCCACTTTCTTTTTTCCTGTTTCCCCCCCAACTGCTATTATTCACCGTATATCCGCACTCCTCCATACATCACTCACATCAGTATCTTCACTTTCCCATAATTCGAATAGCTGTATACAACATTGTTTTATAATAATTTGCCTGTTTCTGTGTTTTTAGTTGTTTTTTTGCTCCTATTCTACATTGCCTGATGAAGCAGGAAACGCCTGTGAAACGCGTTGCAATATTGTTGTGAATAAATTATTATTGAAAATTACCACTTTTGTTGGTATCTGCCTGGAGGAGGTAAGTTCACTACTACCTCCTCTGAATTACCCATTGGGTTTTTAAGTATTTTTAGCTAATTTTATCCTTTTGGCGCCTCTGTTTTGTCTTATCATTATATCGAGTCCACCCCGAGTGGAGGGGTGTCATCCCCATTTTTCTTCCTTCTACAGAGAGCGACTTCTTATTCCTGAGTGGGGTCAGGATAATCTCCCCACCTGCCTATACAGTGGTTGCCTAATGGTAACCCTGGCTTGTGAGTATTAATTTGTTTACTCTACCATTACTCCTTGTAAAAACATATTACACTATTGGGGCTCTTGGTGTTCCTTTTTGTCTTTAACGCTTTATATGTGTTTGTGAATCATGTGTTAGTACTATTTTTATTTGCTAATTAATGTAATGCGTTAGAAATAACGCTTTGCGATGATGCGTTTTTTCTGCATGCAGTATGCAGATTAATGCATGTGAAATGACTTTGATGAATCAGTACTTATTTAGCGCATTCTTTTTAACGCAAATCAGTATGCGATAAGCGTTATTGACCTTTAGTGAATTGGCCCCCTAGAATTTTATGGAGATTTGGTAATGAGATAAGGGGATTTGGTTATATGAGCAGGACATCATCCGCAAATAAAGCAATTTTAAAGTCTATCCCTTTTTACATGGACTCCTTTTTAGGGGTGTTCCTAATGACTGCTACCAAAGGCTCTATGATAAGTGCTTACAGTAATGGACAGAGTGGACACCCGTGGCTAGTGCCATTGGGAATTGGAATTTTGTGTGTGCTCTGGCAATTTAATTTAAGATCTTGGAAAGCTATTGTGCTAGTGCAGTGCTGTCCAACTGGCGGCCCCCCACCTGTCTGGCTGCTTTGATGGCTTACTCTTGTGTAAGCTTTAAATGGTATCAGTACTGTGATCAGTACTGCTCCTACAGTCTGCACAATAACTTTATATTAAAAAACGTTTTAATTGAAGTACCGCCTCAGTATATGTTCTTTTTGTAGTGTGTACAGACAGGCAGGGTAGGGAAGGCAGAGTATGGCACACACAGGCCAAGTATGGCACAAACCAGCCAAGAATGGCAAACACAGTGAAAGTATGGCACACGCAGGCAGGGTGGGGAAGGCAGAGTATGGCACACACAGGCAGGGTAGGGCAGGCAGAGTATGGCACACACAGGCCAAGTATGACACAAACCAGCCAAGAATGGCACACACAGTGAAAGTATGGCACACACAGACAGGGTAGGGCAGGCAGAGTATGGCACACACAGGCAGGGTAGGGAAGGCAGAGTATGGCACACACAGGCAGGGTAGGGCAGGCAGAGTATGGCAGGTTTTTGCTGTACTACAACCATTAATATGGGTATGGTCATGTGATAACATGGGTGTGTTTTCAAGTGGGTGCGGTTTCAAAAAGGGGAGTGGTCAAAACTGGCTTCCATTATCGGCCCTCCACCACGTAGGTCGGAAAAATTCCGGCCCTCGGTACAACAGAAGTTGGACAGCACTGTGCTAGTGGGATAAAAATGCTGTAAGAGGGAGAACAGGAAGGGTCAACTCAAGCAGTCAAGCGCTTTTCCAGTGTCTAGACTTAACACTGCCTGATCCTTTCTTTTGTTCAGTAGTATTTCAACTAAGTCATTTGTCCGTCGTGTGTTGTCCCCTGCCTGTCTTCCCTGTATAAAACTTACTTGATCCTTATTAATCAATCTTGGAAGAAGTAGGGCTAACCTATTTGCTAATATTTAAAAAAAAAAACAGATCTGAATTTAACAGGGCTTTGGGCCTATAATTGAAGCAAACTGTAGGGTCTTTTCCCTCTTTAGACATAAGAGATAAGAGTTTAGAATTACATTCAGGATTGGTGTGCCTTGGAGAAATTCATTGAAAAGCCGTACTAAATAAGGGAACAATACTGTAATAATACCTGGTGGTCCAGTGGGGTGGCTGGGACACCGTGAGCGCTGATGCGTGAGTCCTGTTCCTCTGGCGCGCGGAAGTATCCTTTTAAACCCAGCGCACCGCATGACATCATTGGGCAAGGCGCAAATTTCAAATATTTAAAGGCGCCTGTGCATGTTTTCATTGTCCAACTTCGGTTTCGCTTCCTGGTTCCTGTTTTGCTTAGTTTGATTGCTGATTCATGTTTGACCCTTGCCTGACCTTGACTTCACTGTTTTGCTTCCTGTACTGACCCTTTGTCTGTTTACTGACTACGCTTCTGGATTTCGACTCTGTACCTCGCTGCCTGCACGTTTTTGACTTCGGCCTGTTCCACTTTGTCTCATCTCCCTAACTTTGCGTTAACACTAGGTTCCCTTGCCTTCTCAGAACATTTGCCCTGGTCCTCTCACAATAAGTCCTGGTGGCACCCGAGTAGGGGAGGGTTCCTCCTGAAGTTAAAGGTGGCTGTTATAGGCAGAAGAGTGAGCTCTGACCGGGATCTTGGCTTTTGTTCTGAGTTTGGGATACCATGCGTGAAAAATACAGTATATCTGCATAGAGTTTGTAATATTTGTAGGGAAATCTGTCTGGTCCTGGGTTTTTTTCTGCTGGCATAGTTTTAAGAGCTAGAGTCACTAGTTTTTAAAAGACTTTAAAAGTTTGTTATTGGCATCTGACAATTTAGGTAGGTCTGAGTCCCCAGCTTTTCAATTTGACCTTATAGGAGTACCTTGTAAATTATATAAATGAATATAATATTTGTTAAATAATTCACCTATTTGCATTTGGTCATAAGTAAGTTGTTCAGCAGGGGTTTGTATGTGATAGATTTGTGTTTGGGCTTGTTAGTCCATAAGTTTTCTAGGTAAAAAGGTAAAATATTGTCTCTGTTTTGATATAATGTTTGCTAATGTATTTGTAATGAGTAATCATGTCCTCTCACAAGTGCATTTAGTATAGAGAAAACAACTCTAACCTTCACAGTCTTTCCTCATAGATCAATTCTTACATTCCTTTTATCACTCTAGTTGTTCATCTCTGCACTCTCTCCAGCTCATTGATATCCTTTTTAAAGGGGCGGTTCACCTTTAAGTTAATGTTTAGTATTTTATAGAACTGCCTATTTTATTTTAATTGCTCTCTACATCATAATAAAAGTTAACTCATTGGTGAACAGCCCTTTTAAAGACTGGACCCTAAAACTACACTGCATACTCAAGGTGAGGCCTTACCTGGGACCTGTAAAGAGGTCAACGTATCTTTTTATGCCTCAAGATAATCCCTTTTTTGTTCAGGACAGTTTGCTTTAGAGCAATGGCACATGAGGAGATTAGTCCCCCAGGATAATTTTGTTTAACTTGTTCATAAATGACTTAGGGGAGGGTATTACAAGCAATGTATCAGTGTTTACAGATGACAGAAAACTCTTTAGACCAGTCAATTCTATCCAGGATGTGGCATCCTTGCAGCAGGATCTTGACCAACTGGCAATCTGGGCACTAAATGGCAGATGAGATTTAGGGGCACATTTACTAATCCACGAACGTCCGAAAAGCATCCCGAAATGCGTTTTTTTCATAATGATCGGTATTTTGCGACTTTTTCGAGCGCTCAATACGAAAAAGTCGCGACAATTCGCGAAAGTCATAATGCTATGAAAAAGTCGCGACAATTCACGAAAGTCATAATGCTATGAAAAAGTCGCGACAATTCACAGAATTTGTAATGGCTATGAAAAAGTCGCGACAATTTGCGCAAGTCGTAACGGCTACGAAAAAGTCGCAAAATGTTCGTTTTCCAATCCAAATTTTTCCCATTCGGATTTGGATTTGTGGATTAATAAATCAGCCCCTTAATGTGGATAAATGTCATGCGCCTGGGATGTAAAAATATGCAAGTCACTTATACCCTTAATGGGACTGCACTAGGCAAATCCATGCACCAGGGATCATATAATAACCTGTAAGGATGCGTTTTGCGCATGCGTCTAAGGAGTTGCCGCACAGGCGCTCACATTGTAGCACGCGCAAAGACGTGCACAGTATAATAAACAGGCGCACAGCATGGGGAAAAGTTGCGTGCGTAAAATCATGCACGGCGAAAAGTCGTGCACACACGTCCGCACGCTCTGACGTGCGTCCTGATGCAGCGCGCACTTGCGTCTTGTCGCCACCCTGTAAATAGTCGCCATGTACATGCCATCTTTGCTTGGTTATCAAGTTATCCTGGTGCCTGGTGTATTTCCCTGTTCTGATTCTTCTGTTGTTAACCTCTGCCTGGAATCCGCTTTTGAACCTGTTCTGCCTGCCTCGACCCGGACCTGTCTGACCATCCTCCTGCTTGATCCTGTTGTTACTGCGTTTTGGCTCTCCGGCCTCTCTCCACTGCTTCCTGCTTCTCATCCTCAGGCAAGCCTCCGGTTAGTGTGAGACGTTTGTGGGCTTGCTGGCTATGACCTCTACTCCCTGGCCTGACAATAACCTCTCTAATGCTTTGTTTACCAGTAGGTCCTTCCAACAGACACGAGGGCACCCACTCCATTTAGAAGAAGGAAGGTTCCGTTTAAATATTCGGAAAGGATTTTTTACTGTGAGAGCTGTGAAGTTGTGGTATTCCCTCCCTGAATCAGTTGTGCTGGCTGATACATTATATAACTTTAAGAAGGGGCTGGATGGCTTCTTAGCAAGTGAGGGAATACAGGGTTATGGGAGATAGCTCTTAGTTGATCCAGGGACTGGTCCGATTGCCATCTTGGAGTCAGGAAGGAATTTTTCCCCTCTGCGGCAAATTAGAGAGGCTTCAGATGGGGTTTTTTGCCTTCCTCTGAATCAACTAGAAGTTAGGAAGGTTATATATAGGCATTATGGTTTAATGTTTTTTTCAACCTAACTTACTATGTTACTATGTTACTATGATGCTGGGGTAAAAGAGCTAGGCCTAGGAACCAGTTTAAAAAAAAATGTGAGAAGAGCAGCCAGCAACCAAGAAGTCCCAGATTCAAACCCCAGCAGTTCTTAGTACCCTGAAAAGGATACCATCTGGTCCTGAACTTTCGTTTACTTCATATACTAGTTTTTTTTATTTTTTTATGTCCTTCTAAGTCAGTAGTTATATTGTTAGAATTGGACCTATTCAAAATGAAGCTTTCATTAGCTAATTGTAAAAGTTTAAGGTTAGTGCTCAGATAAGAAGGGTTTATTTTTAGTGTTATGCCAATGTGATTTTTCAGAAATGTCTGACAAGAAGTTGTAAACAGAGCATGTGCTGAGGAGTAGTAAAATAAAGTAAGGGAACTGTTGCTGTCCTGTATATTTTCTGCTAAAAATATTGTTTGCCTAACACTATAAAAGCTAAATCTCTCACTTAAATAATATATTTGGTAGTACACAAAATAATGGAACTGAGATTGAAAACAATAAATGCAACCAGAAAGGGAAGTTTGAGAACAAACTTGGATTGAAAAACGTGAAGTCACTGAATGAAATCTGAACTCCACCCACTAACCTTGGGCCACAGTTATATAGTAAAAACCACTGTGCAAAGTTTGGGGACCTTGGTTTTAATAGTGTCTGAATGGCAGCAATTTAAATATCCCCACTGAAAGTCAACGAGTGACATCTGATTGGCAGTTGGTGGCTGCAAAGTTTAGGGACCCTAGGATTAATAGTTAAAGAACGGCAGCAGTTTAAATTCAAACCAATAAAAGTCAATAGATAAATTGTGATTGGTGGTTGGTGGGTGTGCCCACTTTTTCTTACCTTGAGTTGAAGTCACCCAGTGACAAACAGTGGGCACCCTGGCATAAATAGTGTGAGGATGGCAGCATTTTAAATTTGAACCAATAAAATTCAATGGATGAAATCTGATTGGCTGTTAGTGGCCCAACCCATTTTTCTTATTTTTGAACTGCAGTCCCCCAGTGACCAGCTTTGCAAAGTTTGGGGATAAAAATTGTGGGACTGACAGCATTTTACACTTCACCATTGAAAGTAAATAGGTAAAATATGATTGGCTTCTAACTTTGAACGACAAATACCCAGTGACTCTGGAAAGTTTAACAACCCTGGAATTTATACTTCAATAATGCCATCAGTTTAAATATAAACCAATGAAATTTAATGGGTGGAAATGGATTGGCCGTTGGTGGCTCCGCCCACTTTTTCTAATCCTAAATACGTAGTCAGCCAGTGATTGACTGTGCAAAGTTTGGGAACCCTGACATAAATAGTGTGAGAAAGACAGCATTTGAAATTTAAACAAAAAAAATTCAATAGGTGAAGTCTGATTGGCTGTTGGTGGCTCCACCCACTCTTTAAAGCCTAAATATGCAGTTCCCTAGTGACCCTGGTGTTAATACTGTGAGAATGGCAGCAGGTTTAATTTCCCCATTGAAAGTCAATAGGTAAAATCTGATTGGCTGTTGGTGGCTCCACCCACTTTTTCTAACTCTGAACTGCAGTTATCTGGTGACTAGCCCTGCAAAGTTTGGGGACCTTAGCATTTAAATATAAAGAATGGCAGCAGTTTAAATTTAAACGTATGAAGTCTATAGGTGAAATCGGATTGGCTGTTGCAGTAGCAGCCTTATTGGTGGGTTGGGTTCAGCCAATCAGGGTTGACCCTACCCTATATAAGCCCTGCCCTCCTCACATTCTGTGCCTGAGTATTGGCCTATTCACACGAGCCCTGAGGCTTGCCCCTTGCTCTTGTTACCTTTCCTGGCCTTACTGGAGCAGTGTCCCTGGCTCCCTGGTCTGGCTCCTGTCCTTTTTCAGTTGCTATCCTGTTCCTGTTCCCTGCTCTAGTCTGGTCCCTGTTCCTGTTCTATCTCTTTGTCTTTTCTCACTTTAACACCAGTACTGCTCCAGATTAAACAGCTTCATCCTGCTTCTGCCTGTTCTGATCCTTCAACCTCTTTGTCCTCACCATCCCACGCTCTTCTGTTCTTGCACCAGTTTCTCCATTCTCTCTGCTCCATTCTTGCCTTTTCCAAATCCTACAACTGTTTTGCCCTTATCTTGCCAATCCTGTCTTAGGGGCACATTTACTAACCCACGAACGGGCCGAATGCGTCCGATTGCGTTTTTTTCGTAATGATCGGTATTTTGCGATTTTTCGGAAAATTGTTGCAACTTTTTCGTAGCCATTCCGAATGTTGCGCAAAATGTTGCGATTTTTTCGTAGCGTTACGACTTGAGCGAAAAGCTTCGACTTTTTCGCAGCTTTCGCGCCGAGTACGAAAGATTCAGAATTATTCAAGCTTCAGTATGGTGACTTTCCTTGGGCCAGGTTGGAGCTGCAGGGTGCCATTGAGTCCTATGGGAGGCTTCCAAAATCATGCTAAGTCTGAAAGTTTCGCCCGCCGCTTACGAGCGCTCAATACGAAAAAGTCACGACAAGATACGAGCGAATCGTAATGGCTACGAAAAAGTCGCGTTTTTTCGCGCAAGTCGTAATGGTTACGAAAAAGTCGCGACAATTTCCGAAAAGTCGTAAAGGCGACGATAAAATCGCAAAAAATACAAAAAAAGTCGCAAAATGTTTGTTTTCCTGTCGGAATTTTTCCAATTCGAATTTGTGTCTTAGTAAATCAGCCCCTTAGTCTTCTCCTGCTCCGTCCTGTGCTAGCCTTGTCCTGCTACGTCCTGTCCTAGGAGCACATTTACTAAAGGGCAAATTTTTTTATTTTGGCGAAAATTTGCCAAAAAGACAATTCACAGCACATTCGCCAATTTACCAGAAGGCGAATAAGACATTTTGCTAGTAAAAAACCTCATCACTAGAGAATTTTGTGCGCCATGTCACCCGGCAAATTTTCACTCAGGCGAACAATTCGAAATTCTGTAATTTTATTCCGCCTGGTTTTGATTTGTGAATGCTAGATCCACAAAGTGACCTTGCCAGTGATATGAAATCCTGCATTCCAACAAAAACGTAATTTCTGCTGTCAAAATGCATGTGTTTTTTCATATTTAAAGTGGTATTTTTAGATTTTACCGATTTTCCACATTGTTCTTAGTTACTTGTCTTTGCCCATGGAAAGTTTGTCTGCTATATATCGATTTGAGTGCCTCTGTATATTCATAGTTTGGTAAATCTGTGCATATTGGGCATCAAAATGTTCAGTAAACCCCTGGCGTTCATTTTTAGAATGTTTTTTTTTTTTTGTATTTCAACAAATCTTTATTGAATTACTCACAATTTAGTTACAGCATTGTTATCTCATAAGAGTAAAGTATGTACTTGTAATCAGATGCTCTTAGATATAGATAATGAACTAAATAGGAAGAAGGTGAGGGTGAAACCTGAAAAGAGGGGAAGGAGGAAGAACAATCAACCATAATGGAGGCGATGCTCAAAAGGATCCAAAGGGAGGAGAGAGGGAGGGAAGAAGAAGAGAGGCAGAACCAAAAACTACACAGCATTTTCAAGGTAAGTAACAATATGATAATATTTCATTAACTTGGTATGGCATGGCAATATGCACTATCATTTTTAGAATGTTTTATGTTGATACATTATGAAAAGATATATAATGGGGTAAAATACAAGCTTTGTGATGATTTTCAGAAATTACATAAAATCTGTTATGTTTAGCATAGCTTTGTAATTCGGTGGTTTGAAGTAGAAAAATGTATTTACCCATTTTTCAACAGAATGAGTACTTTATGCACATTGGACATCAAACTGTTCAGTAGTCTCCTGGCGTTCATATTGAGAATGTTTTATGTTGGTATCTTATGAAGTGGGGGTATAGAATGGGGTACAATGCAAGCTTTGAGACAATTTGCAGAAATTACATAAAAATTGCTACTTGTGGCTTAGTTTAGCTATTTGGAGCTTTTCTATACAAAGACATATTTACCCATTTTACATTCAGTAGAATGAGTATTTTCTGAAAATATGAGGTTTCTGAGGTCAACTTACCCCACTTTTCCCACATATATTTCTACTACCAGAAACTACATTGCCTAATTGATATGCCATGAAATATGTATGCACAATTGGCATCAAACTGTAGCTAAGTGATCTCAGTAACTAAAGTGATCTCCAGGGCAATTAGTATGCACTAACTTCCTTTTGGGGTCTCTAAATGCCAGATACTTTGGAAATTCGATGCACAATGGGCATCAAACTGTTCAGTGGACCCTTGGTTTTAATATTTAGGATGTTTTTCTTGATACCTAATGTTATGTGGGAGATAAGGTGGTTGAAATTGGAAGGTTTGATGCGATTTTTAGGTATTTCATCAAAACTGCCAATTTTGGAATAGCATTATGCCTCCATAGTTTGGAGTAGAAAGACATGGGTGCCCATTTTGGATTCACTCGAATCTGTATTTTACAAAAATATATGGTTTTGTTAGGTCAACATATTTTTATGTATTTTTACCCCACAGAAATGCAGCAAATGCGTTAAATGTTTAGTAGCTAAAGTGATCTGCAGCCAATTTGCATGCACTTCCTTTTAGGATCTCTAAATTTCATTTGAAATCCCTGTGTTTCAAATGAGTGGTGGGTGTGTTCTAAGGGTCCCTGCCAAAAGCACAGTTGTGGGGGAGGAGTAGCCAATCACAGCCCTGCATTCACACAAGCAAAGGCCTCAGTTCCCTATCAGGTCAGCCAAAATGTCCCCTTTAAATCCATCAAGACCTTTAACAAGCTCATTAACAGCATTATAGATTAATAAACACAATATACAGTACACTTTTTGTGAAATCATCTGTTATAAATATTTCTTGGTGTAAATGTAAGTAATTTTGAATGTAAATTTGTATCATTATATGTGGTCATGAACAAAAATTAAGGAAGTTTGAAGAGAACTAGAAATTTATCTCTCAAATATCTTTCTAACTAAAATTCATCAATTCTCTTCAAATGCCTTAGAAGACTTAGAGGATTCTGATTCTATTACAGAAAAAAATACAGAAACGTAAACTTTTTTTCTTTTTAATTTCATTTTAATTTCATTAGCCACAGCAAAAAAATACAATTTTCCTCTATTAACTAAAACATGAATTACCTAATTTAAACATCATTCTTGACTATTTAGGAAATCTTTGTTTCCAAGAAGCAATCAGGTTTCGAACAAACATGATAGACTTTTATTTTTGGATACATGGAATATTTTCATTGATCAATTAAACTCAAAAGAACAAAATAATACCTGAAGAATCCTCTATATGAAATTAAATGAAAGGCAGTTTGATGAGATTGTCTCTGTTTACAAATATGCAGATTTCAGATATTTTACAAAGTAACTGTGGTACAATATATTCACTTTATGTTTATATTATTTGATATTTCATGTGCTAGTTGTTTAGCATATAGTTTATTACTTTGCAAATGACATTTGGAATTATATATATCATTATACATTATTGGAAAAAATAAATCTGTAACACTTCTATAACACTTCTATTTGAATTATTGGTGCCCAGACTATTGTGGGAAACAGTATGATCCCATCTTCCAACTTACAGCCAAGACCCAGCTTAGTAAAGATTCCTACGCAACTTGTGCTCTGTTGGTGTTGCAGTTGGTAAAAATAGCTATTATTTGGCACCCAATAAGAAAAACAAAAAAGATTAAAATGAAGAAACATGTATGACAAGATTTGTGACAGGAAAAAGGCAGCCTTGGTGTGATTATAGGACAAGAGATACCCTGAGGCAGCTTCTGTGATGCCCACCCCCCTCGACCCTCACTGATAAACTTTGCAGTGTAGATGGGGTCCAGGGGGGCAGCACTGCTAGCACAGAGACAAATTTCCAGTGTAATAACCAGAAATCCAGCTCTGGGGCACTGATGCCTGAGGCGAGTTTCTCACTTGCCTCACGACAACAGTGCCCCTGGCCTAGTGTGCCACAGTACAGGGAGAAAATAACAAGCCAGCCCCACACAAATGTACTGACTGTCAGCGTTTTAGGTGGGGTTAGTGACAACTAAGAAATTGCCTGGGGAGAGGCAAAATTACAGTTAGTTTAGAAATGTGATATAATGTGAATATTTTTCATTTATTTTGCTTGTACAATTTGATGCAAAAGAATGCATCCTAATTTTTGCTAAAAAAAATAACATTATTTATCTATCAATGACTTAATTCACTTAATTCACTTTTCGGTCATAGGGGCCGATTAATTAAAGCACGAGTTCGAATCCCGAATGGGAAAAATTCGGATTGGATACGATAATTTCTGAAGATCGCAAATATCACGAAAATGCTTACGAAAAAATCGTATTAGTCACGATATTTTCGTACCGAACGATTGTAAACAGTGGCAGAACCTTTCCGAATTTTTCTCACAAGCGTACGGAAAAGTCGCCAAGCGCAAAAAAAATCGGCGAAAATACGCTTGGAGTGTTCGTGTCTTAAAAAATCTCCCCCCTTGTGTGAGTAGTTTCCCTTGAATACTTGTGGTCTGTGTACTATAATGTGCGCATTACTATGTGGAGGTAACACTAGAACAATGTTCTACCTTTTTAACAGTCCCATAATTTTTATTGTTCCTCTCCTCTCCTGCTGTACAGTATTAAGGGAAAAATATGTTCAATATTTAAGTGTATTTTTTAAAATACTATCAATCATAACATTACATAGATTTCATATATACTGTATACTGTATAAACTAAACATGTACATATTGCACATATTATCTCTTTTATGATGTTTCATCAATCCATTTATCTTATCCATACACTATTATTTGGGCCCAAGCTGATGCAGCTCCCTATACACCATTATTACAAATTGGTTGCAAAAGAGCTAACAATCATGATTAAATCATGAAATTGGTGTCTACGCTTCAGAAACCAGAGAGAAAATTAACTTCCCACCAACCTCATTTTTTTTCCTGAACATGAAATAATGATTTTCTGCCAGTCTAATTACAAAGCTAACATCTGATCACACAGCATCCAGAGAGGATTATCAAATGCTCGCGTATTAGACCTCATTACCAGCTTGAGTGCAAAATTATTACATCTTGTAATTGGATGGTGAGATTTATATACAGATCGGAGCCGTTTCTGTAAGATTGTAATTACAAGCTTCGTTGGTTAGCTACTTATCACTCAGCGCAGAAGAGAGCAAAATAATCAACAAAAAAATACATTTCATTACCCCATAACCCTATCACAGGAAGAACCACTGTAACATCCATGTCTGTATTAGAGAGAACAGCTAAATTCCAAGATGAAACAATTTACTATGCTCCTACAAATAGAATTCTTTTTCGCTTAACCCCCCAATGCACTATTTACTTACGCTGTATAAGCAAAGCAGTCATATTCTAGATAACTAGGCTCAATCATGTAATTATATGGGGTAACTGAGTGAAATAAATATGCTACTTTGTAGACGTCATACTAATTAAATACACAATTGCATGTAAATTTGCTTGCTCACCTGAAGGGAATGGTAAAGCTGATAACTAGGAGGGAGTAAAGCTTGTAAAACTAAGATTTTCTATTTGGATCTGGTAGAGATTGATTTTTTATGTCAATTGATTTTTCTTGTTAGCTATTTATAGGATCCTCAGATAATCTGTGAATATTGTATTGCTTACATTTTAATGGCACTTTTGGTTTAAAATAATGTTCCAATCATATCAACAAAATGTATTCATCAGTAGCAGGATCCTTGTTGATTTTGGGACAAGGAAAGAGTTTTATTCTACTTCATGCATATATTCTCTGACAATTACCCAGTCCCCAATCCAACAGATTTTTGCTATTTAATTTATAATGATTCAAGGCAACTTAACTCTTTCATGTGCAGGGCTTACTACACAATATTACTTTATGATATAGAAACCCTTGTAAACGTTTTATGTTGTTTATTCATGAATTCTGGTTTGTGCTACACAATGTAAAAATACACAAAACTAAACATATCTTTTCTACATTCCAATTAAAGTCTATACATATTGTATATATTATACATATGAACAGCTGAAGCAACAGCACTCATGGTTCTTTTATTATACTACTTCTTTACTGAAGTAGTGGTGGTCTCTTTTTATTTGTTATAATACATTCCTTTGTATTTGCACGTACACAAAAGGTATAAAAGCTATGAGCACGTAGAAATAAATTGAACAAGTTTGAACTGCCTTAGTGGTTGCGTCCTTCTTGTTCCCATATACGTCTTTTTCCTGGCAGGAGAGCTCCCACAGGTCCCTACACTTTGGGGCTGATTCATCAAGAATTTGAATCCCGAAATGGGTAAAATTCGGATTAGATACAATAATTTCTGATGATCAGAAATGTCATGAAAATGTTTACAAAAAAATCATATTAGTCACAATAATATTGTATTGGTGATCTGAAAGTCATGAAAATTTTGTATCCGAACGATTGTAAACGGCAGGAAAACCTTTCTGACGTTGAGCCTTCTGTGCATGTTTTTGGAAGCCTCCCATAGAACTCAATGGCACTCTGCAGCTCCAACCTGGCCCAAGAAAAGTCTCCCATAGGGCTCAATGGCACTCTGCAGCTCCAACCTGGCCAAAGGAAAGTCACGAAATCGAAACTTGAATGAATCCAAAACTTTCGTACTCGGCGCGAGAAATACGTTTTTGTCACACAAATTGTTGCATTTTTTGTTGCACAGTATGAAAAAGTTGCACAAATTAATGAAAAAGTCGCAAAAAATATGATTTTTTTTTTTGTATTCAAAAGTGACCATGCATTAATAAATGGGCCCCTTTGAGGGAGCGGTCAGGAACCCTAACAATAAGTGGCTCATATTGTTTAACAGTGGCTTGGTTTTAGAGGGGGGAATTCACAAAAGTTTTGGTAAGTACACGGTACTTAAAGTGTGGGTCGCCAAATTGGAAAAATGTTGTAAGCAAGGCAAATTCACAGAAGGTATCTTACAATTTAATGGATTTGTCGTAATGCCACCAAATTTAAAAAAGTTTCATATACATGGTAAAAAATTGTCATTCTTACATTTTGAAAATAATGTTTGTGTGCTAAAAAAATTTCTTTATAGAGACTTAATAGTAATGGACAAAATTATCCACCAGGCATGGATTTGCTGCGAATTTCTGGGTTTCTCCAGTGGCGGAATTTTTATCGAAATGAACCAAAAATTTGCAGCAGATAAATTCGCTGTGCAACAAAAAATGTTGCCCATGTATAAAAAAATTGTCATTTTTTGACATGAGTCCAAAAAGTTTGTCAAAAAAATCACACGCAGCATTTTTGCCACTTAGCAAAATTTTTTTTTTTTTGCTCATCACTAAGGGGCAGATTTATCAAATCACGAGTTCGAATCGCGAATGGGATAAATTCGGATTGGAAACGAAAATTTCTGAAAATCGCAAATATCACGAAAATGCTTACGAAAAAGTCGTATTAGTCACGATAATATTGTATTGGCGATTGGGGATCCCAAATTTTCGTACCGTACAATTGTAAACAGCGGTAAAACCTTTCTGATTTTTTCGTGCAAGCATACGAAAAAGTCGTGCGGACGCCCAAATAATTCACTCGGAGTGTTCGTGCTTTTGTAAATGTGCCCCTAAGACTCAAGCCAAATTAACCTATCGACATGTTTTTCCCAACATTTTTGTTATGGTGGATACATTTTGGCATAAAAATGTATGTAAAAATGTCATGGATTTTCTCAAAAAGTTTGTACACAATAGCCATGCCCACTTTTTAACACACTTTTTAAAAATTCTTGGTAGAGGTGGAAAATTGGTCTGTGAATAAGTCGGCACGCAAACAACATTTTTATACAACATTTTCCTTTGCCAAAATTTTTGTGAATTCCCCCCTTAGTCTTATAGCAAATTTTAAGCCAGCAGCCTGTTAATGGGATTATTCCTGGGAGAGCGCAAGCATGTAAATTGGTTGTCTCCTTGATTTGTGATTTGGTTATTTTGTCTTGTTATAAATGTCTTGTTATAAATGTGTTATTTTACAAGGCTTCCATGTCATACCATGTGGTGTTTTGAAAGAGTTTCTGGAACAGAGGCAACAGACGATATACTGTCTATACTGTTCAAATGTTAAAAAAAAAAAAAAAAAGACAGATTACCTCATCACTAATCAGCAGCATTGGTGGTATCTTATTAACTTAGGGAAATGGCATAAAAAATCGATCTTTCAACAATTTCTTGCTAGAGTGGAAACCTGCAGAGAGCTTTAGATGATTTTAGTAGCATACCAGTATACAATCCCTTCCTTTCCCTCGTGTAAATATATCTACTTTGCAAGAACCAAATATAAAGTAGCTTCAGTATAGATTAAAAAAAAAAAAGTAAAAAGTACCATTATGTTCAGAAAAAGCCTGAACTCATGTTGAACATGGGGGTAAACTATCTGTTTAAAGGAGAAGGAAAGGCTAAGTCACTTGGGGGTGCCAAAATGTTAGGCACCCCCAAGTGACTTAGAACGCCTACCTTGTACCCCGGGCTGGTGCCCCTGTACGGAGGGAACAGCACCAGCCCGGGGTAGCTGCCGGCGCTTCCTCCTTCCTCCTCGCATGCGCCGGCCGGCGGATTTCGCCGGCAGCGCGCAAAGGAAGGAGGAAGCGGTGTCTACAGGTGCCCCGGGCTGGTGCTGTTCCCTCCGTACAGGGGCACCAGCCCGGGGTACAAGGTAGGCGCTCTAAGTCACTTGGGGGTGCCTAACATTTTGGCACCCCCAAGTGACTTAGCCTTTCCTTCTCCTTTAAGCTTAATTCCCTGAACGCACTCTTTAAGGACCTTCATTCACTTTAAGTAGGCAGTGCCCAAATGTACCAAGACTATTGGATAATCCCACACCCAATAATTTGTCTACCTGATCAATTACATGCGTAACCCTGACACCATAGGGACAGCAAACTGTTTGGTTGTTACAGTTGGAATGACAGATTACCCTTTATACATTTACTAAAAAAAAATAAATCCTTTCAATATGCCTAGACCTATCCCTGGTCGCTTCCCCACTGCTACTAGAGAGGCTGGTCACCCAAAACCTTCGGAACCCCCCCCCCCCCAGTGATTGTAATTGCTTACCTTCAGGGGCGGGCCAAGCCGACCGGGCGCCCTAGGCAACCCGGTCGGCCAACTCCGCCCACCTCCCCGCCCCCCCGAACAGCGCATGCGCGCCAAAGCACAGGAGGCGGTGCAGGGGGGGCGGTGCGATTAGATCGGTCATTGCCTCCGCCGCTAATGACAAGCGGCGGAGGTAATGACAAAGTAGCACTAGGGGTAGGCAGGAGAGGTACCTGCCTGGCGCCCCCCAATCGTTGCACCCTAGGAAGCTGCCTCTTCTGCCTACCCCTAGTTCCGGCCCTGCTTACCTTATACTCTGGGCCGGTGCTCCTGCTAGGAGAAAACTACAGCAGCCCGGGATAGCTACAAACAAGCAATCATCTTCCTTCTCTCTTTTATCTTCGGAATCCCAGGGCCAGCGAACGCACAGTAGAATGAAAAAGTCCGCTTTTTTTGTTAAAGTTTGGATTTCCAATCAACTGCGCAAGTGGCAGGAAGACAGAAGAAGGAAGATGATCGCTCCCTTGCAGCTACCTGGGCTGGTGCGTCTTTTCTCCTTTCCCGGGGTATAAGGTAAGCAATTACAATCACTGGGAGGTGCCTAACATTTTGGCACCCCCCAGAGATTGTACTTTTCCTTCTCCTTTAACATTAATCTCCTCCTTTTTATCATTATGTCCTCCTCTTTTATATTATAAACAAAATATTTGACTTGAGGAACTAACAACCAGGTTAGATCATAGATAAAGCTATAAAAATTCACATATAAAATCAATCAAACATAAAAGTATTTATTAGCTGCATCCTTAATACGCAATACAAGTACACCCTAACCCTTAAAACCATCAGTTCACAGAGATAGAGGGTCTCCTACACTGATAAGTCACAGGACTTCAATTAACAAAACCAATTAACTCCTGCACATTAATAGTTTAACCACACATAGGGGCACATTTACAAAAGCATGAACGCTCCGAGCGTATTTTCGCCGATTTTTTCGGGCGTCCGCACGACTTTTTCATACGGCGCACGACTTTTTCGTACGGCGCACGACTTTTTCGTAAGCCGCACGACTTTTTCGGACGTTTGCACGAAAAAATCGGAAAGGTTTTACCGCTGTTTACAATTGTTCGGTACGAAAATTTCGGGAATTTCGGATCGCCAATACGATATTATCGTGACTAATACGTTTTTTTCGTAAGCATTTTCGTGATATTTGCGATCTTCCGAAATGTTAATTTCCAATACGATTTTTTTCCCATTCGTGATTCGGATTAGTGGATTAGTAAATGTGCCCCTTAGTGGCATAACTATAGAGGGACTTGAATTGAATTTAAGGTTCAGTTTTGAGGTTCATAATTCTGTCATTCATTTTCTATACATCAAGTTAATGGCGAGTGACTATAGGGTGACCTTCTTATATGAAAAAGATTGTGCAGAAAACACAAACCTACAGGTGAAATCATCCTATCCTAAACATCTTTTAAGAAATATCCCTGACAATTTATCCATCTTAGAAGATTTAGAAGGAAAAATTGTTGCATGTAAGAAAATTTTTTCGCACATAAGGAAATTTGGCACCTAGAAAGCTGTAAGAGTGAGAAAAAAATGGGCATTCACTCTAATGCATTTGGATAGTGATGAGTGGAAAAAGTGATGATAGAAAAATTAGCAAAACTGCAAAAAATTCTCAAAACGGATAAACATTTGCGAAATGCGGCTACCTTGTGACTTTTTTTACACGCACAACATTTTTGGCGAGGCTGCTCCTTTTTATGCAACTTTTTGCAGCAAAAATTTGTGCCAGTTTTGTGAAAAAATTTGCCAATTATGAAATATGGAATTTCACAGCGAATACATGTCTGCCAAAAAAAATTCACTCATCACTACATTTTGGAGTGAGAAAAAATAATTAGCGCATGTAAGATTACATTGTCATGCATAAAAAACTTGAGCGTGTGAAAGATAAAAGTGTGAAACGATAAAAAAAAAATTAGTAAAGCGAAACGGGACAGATGACCAAAATGGGATATATTTAATTTCTAGCACCAAATGCGGAGCATAATATGTGGGACAAAACTCACACTAAAGGGCTGCATTCAAGAACATATTTCTGATTTTAGAATTAAGAAGGAGACTAAGGGGCACATTTACTAACCCACGAACGGGCCGAATGCGTCCGATTGCGTTTTTTTCGTAATGATCGGTAATTTTGCGTTTTTTTTCGGCGTCTTTACGATTTTTGTGTAAAAACGCGAGTTTTTCGGCGTCTTTATGATTTTTGCGTAAAAACGCGAGTTTTTCGGGGTCTTTACGAAAGTTGCGCAAAGTCGCGATTTTTTCGTAGCGTTAAAACTTGCGCGAAACGTCGCGCCTTTTAAGTTTTAACGCTACGAAAAAAGGCGCGACTTTGCGCGCAAGTGTTAACGCTACGAAAAAATTGCGACTTTGCGCAACTTTCGTAAAGACGCCGAAAAATTCACGTTTTTACGCAAAAAACATAAAGACGCCGAAAAAATTACGTTTTTACGCAAAAATCGTAAAGACGCCGAAAAAATCGCAAAAAATACGAAAAAGTCGCAAAATGTTCGTTTCCAATCGGAATTTTTCCAATTCGGATTCGAAATCGTGTCTTAGTAAATCAGCCCCTAAGGGTCACATTTATCAAAGTCTGAATGGGTAGAATTACAAAAAATGTGTATTTTTTCTAATTTATAGAACTTTGCGTATTTTCCACAATATTTTCATTAATTTTGGTGACTTTTTCATACTTTGCGTCAATTTGTGCTACAAATCATATTTGACGCAACAACTATGAAAGTTTCGGAATTCATTCAAGCTTCGGTATCATGACTACGAATTTTTGCCAATTGTACTTAAAAACATCCAAAATTCGAACTTTGATAAATGTGCCCCAATATCTTGCAATAGGGAAGTTCTTTTTTTTACAAATGATAGAGAGAGTTTTTTCACGATCTAGAAGTTGTGATCTGTCATTAGGGATGATGAGCAATTTTTTTTCTCCAGGCATGGATGCACTGAGAAATTCCCAACTACATAGGACAAGTGAAGGTAAAACACACTCAAGAAGGTTTTTTATCTTATTTTAGAGCAAAGTTTTCCAATACATTTTTATATGTTACCTTTGCCTCCTTGTTCTGGTAATTGCTACAGATGAACAAAACTGTCCCAATTTAGTCCACCATACTTTTACTTGTGAAACTGTGGAAAGTTGCAAAATTTGCAAAAATTTTGCAGAAACTTCACCAATTGCATTGGAGTCAATGGGCATTTTTTCCTCTGCATTTTGTCTTGTGCCAAATTCATTATTTCATTATAGCTAAATGCATACTTGTTTTCTATGTGGTTTTTCTTACAATGTATTGAAGTCAACTACATTTTCCTCGGCACAAAGAAGGCAGGTTTTTTATTCATCAAAACATGCATGTAGAAATTCTAATAATGCTGATTCTGATGTTTGCAGTCTGGTCTGATGAATTGCATTCAAATGTGCCTATTGATGCAGAGGAACTCTGGATATACCACCATTGGCAGGGTTCCAGCTAAGGACAGGATCAATAAATGCAACAGACAAGGGCCTACAGTATCAAATGCAAAAATCTTATAAATGCCAAGTACCAGAAATGACACAATCCAAATTTAGGGATTTTTGACTGTAACATGTGCCCAGCGATTTAAAACATGCATGTGAAGTTTGAAGCGGTCTAATGAATTGTGGCTGCCACAAACGCACATGTGCCGCTTTTATACTTGGAGAAATGCTGTATTTTTGGTAAAAGAATAAATGATACACTGAGAATAAAATTGCAATTTGTACATTGTGCCTGTGCTCCTAGATGAGCCTTGTAATGCCTGTAAATGGTATGTTGTTTTTACTTTACACAACATATATGGATATATTTTTATATGGAAATAAAAAACACACCAAACATAACTAGAAGTTATCAAGTCTAGAAATATTCTTCCATATTTGTTGAGCTTCCTGTAAGAATCTTTTTTCCAAAGATTCCCATTTGCCATTTCATATTCTAGATTGGTGTTAACTTCTCTAATTAACTGGGAAATGCTTGGGGCATCTTGTTTTTTCCAATTTCTGGCAATTAGAAGACTAACTGTATTTGAGATTTGGAATACTACTATTTCCAGAGCTTTGTTAGGAATATTGTCATAGATGTTTAATAGGTGCCCTTTTTTTAATGATGATGATGAAAAATGTATAGCTCTGGTTATTTCTTAAGCCATACGGGGAAAACAGGGAAATGAAAGCAACTACATGGTGAAGCAGAGGATAGGGTTACCAGTTCATATCATCAAACTTATGTACAACAAAAGGGTAAACTGCCCCTTTAAAGTTGCATAGCTGCTGAGAATGCAAGCCTAAAATAAATATTACTTCTGAGGATATTTAAATGCTGAAATCCAATTAATGCAGATAAAACAAATGAGTCCTTTAATGCAGACTTTATATGAGAATCTTGTGTTATTACTCTCATTAATAACTTTTAGTCATCACTTCAGCCTGCTTTGCTATAATAAGTGTATTATCAGTTCATTGCAGGGATGACAATTGAAACAAATAGATAAATTTCACTATGAGAAAAAGATTTCAAGATTCCACTCTGCAGTTCTAAATTTTAACTTTAGTTTATGAATTATACAACTTGTTTTACATTCCATTGGAACTGTGTGTTAGCCTCCTACACAGCAATCCACCATCAATTCCTATGAAATATCTATTTTGATACAGAATAGTTAAGATACGTAGTTTTATACCTCCTTGTCAGGAGATTACTATTTAACCATCTGTTAATTAAGAACAATGGGACATATGAGTTAATATGATCTTAGGCGAATTTTCAAAAAGGCTAGGGAAGCCAAACCTCCCCAAAACCTGCTTAGCAACTTAAAAAATGGCTTTATTATAAGCCTAAAATTGACCAGATCTCAATCGAGCAGGTTTGATTTTACATTGGCAAAAGATCCTCTGCACTTATCTATTATCAATATATATAGGACATTAAGACATTCTATGTCAAAGTCATCCCCTCTGGCCAGTCTGGTCAAGGGATGACTTTGACATAGTTGGCCAGCTTGAAGAATATTGCAATATATGGACAACCAATCCTTGTTTTGCTTAAAGGAAAGGACATTTTTTGGTAGCTTAAAGGAGAAGGAAAGGCACCCCCCAGTGACTTAAATCTCTTAACTTTTACCCCAGGCTGGTGCCCCTGGAGAAAACCGCAACATCCCGGGGTACCTGCAGCGACCGTCTCATGTTCCTTCATGCACAGTAGAGTGAAAAGCTGAACTTAAACAAAAAAGTTGGCTTTTTCATCTACTGTGTATGCGCCGGCTCAGGGATTCCGAAAACAGAAGGAAGAGGAAACATTCCCTGCAGGTAAGGTAAGTCTCCTTTAATGCACAGAATGTCTTATATATATACAGAATGGACATATACAGTATATATACATCTATATATATCTACAGTATATATATATATATATATATATACAGTAGATATATATACTGTATATATGTTCCATATATATTGATAATAGAGTGCAGAGGATCTCTTGTTGTTGTCTTTATGTATTTTGTGGTCACAACCTCTTTGCTCCCCCACCCCCCCACCTTTTACTTCTCACACAGGCCTGGCAGGTTACAATCTGCTTTAACTCCTGAGAACAAAAGAAAATATAGCTCTGCACAGACTCTCCCCTTATGAAGTGCCCTCAATAAGCCAGGGGAAAGGAGATTAGTGCTATTGCAATACACGCAATGCTCCAACCCTTTATTCAAAAGTTAAAAACATGAGTGGCTACACATTTTGGGAAGAACCCTTAATCATAGGCTCAACCTATGACTAAGGGTTATTCCTGTAACTCCTGGCAGCACATGCAATACATAGGACTTCTCATATAGGCCCTGTAACAGCGCTGGGCCATGCGATTATGTGGGCATAGGGTTTGATTCAAACACACAACTCCTTTGGGGAATAAGACTTTTTATTGCAGCTTCAACTTTACAAGTTTCCTCAGAGTTTCAATTGTAGTTAGCCTGCAATTAGCTGTTCAGCTTGTGGGGGGTGCTAAGGTTGGGCATTGCTACCACTGATCACTGGCTGTGATGTTTTACAGCTGGCCAGTCTTTGTGATTCTCCATGTGTATAAAAAACAAATTGAAATTCTTGGCAGCCTCCTTTGTAAGACAGAAAGGGTTTAAGTCCCCAGAGTATAAGTCCTTTACAGTGATACTCCTCTTGGGATCTATGTCACATTTCCTTGATCTCCTGTGCTGGGGGGTGTAATCCAGAGTACTCTTTTGCTCTCCTTGTTAGACCCTCTGTCTACTCTCAACCTAATTCTAGAGTAAGCTAATACAGTATCTAACCTTAAATTGGCTATAGCCTTCTTATCATACCTTAAGCTTTTTAGCACCATCCACACCCTTCAGCAAGCCAGGTTCATAGAGCCTGTAAAAAAATAGGGAACCCCCAAATCCCAACAGGCCCATGCCAAGGCTGGATTTAATCCTTAAGGTTTGCATATACACATTTACAAAGAGAAAGAATTTTTAATTCTGTCTGGTACTTTTAAATTTTTTTGCAATGGCAGTGAAACTATACTAAATGTAGTCTTTAAATATGGACAATCATTATTATTACTATTATTATTATTATGTTGTATTTAGGCCCGAAATGTTTTTATTACTTTTGGATGATTTTGATCACAGTTTAAATATTTACTGTTGCTTTATATGTTTTCGAGTATATTTTTGAGTAGAATTTTATGTATGGTGAAGAAAAATGCTTTATTGTAGACCAATTCCCCCTAACATTTTGTAGTTTGCATTTTGCATTGTTACTAAATGAGGTGCTTTATATCAATTCCATCTACAAAGCATACAAATCCAAATATTTTATAGTGTTGTATTTGCAAACAAATAACAAAATAAACAAAATAGTTTACATTTTACTAATGTATTCTTCCAGCTGCACAAAATCCTTAATCTCTTTAATTACATAAAGCTATGTCTTTTTAAAGTTAATGGAATCTATTTGAAAGTTTTCTACTGACAAAATACTTTAGAAGCAAGAGGTAATGATTATCCACCATCAGAAACTGCATAATCTGAATTGCATAATAAATTAGTTACTTGGCAATAAATACATTTACAATATGAGAACTGTGACTTATTTGCCAAGTAGATGCAGTTTGTGTTTAAAATTAACCAGAAGTAACAGGATGATTATACGCTGTAAAAATAAATCGGTCCCGTATAATTGTTTAAAGGGAGCAAAATAATAAAAATAAGATTTCAAATTTCAGCAGCACTCTTTTTTTCATTTTCATTTAGACTTATCTAATTATAGTTACATTTTATTTCCATCATTGGTGTGACCGGCTTTTCACTTTTTTAAAAACTGTCAGGGAGATGAGGGTGAGAGCAGGAGTGCTCGAGGGGATAGGAAATGGGGTGGAGGGGAAAGTAGTGGGAGGGCAGAATAAAGTGGTTTTCTATAAATCAACCTTCCCATTAGACTTGAAATGGTTCATCACCATAGCTCTAAATCCAGGATTTATAAAGACGTCTGAGTTCTATAGCACACTTGTGGACACTATAATAAATTCATGAGCACATTGCAAAGCCAAAGAACTTCATTATGTAGCAGACTAGTGGCCATTAATCTAGCACACGAAAAGATTCTAGGTAAACTGAATTTGTCTGACAATTCATGCAGACTTTACGTTACCCATTTCATTAAGGATGTAATCTTTTCTCTTTTCCACCTAGCCTGGGAGTCTCAAACATTTTAGATGAAAAGCTTTGCAGCCTGTAATCTTGATCATTTAAAAAAAAAATTCCTATTACTAAACTAGGAAGTATATTACCACATTAACCAAATAAAACTTGCTTAAATATACTATGAAAAATCAAAATATATAAACATGCACAACAAAAGGTAAACGTTAGCAGCAAACCAGGGTCTTTTTAGAATGTGTATTGGAGTCTTCACAGATAACCTTGCAGTGGCAATACAAGTCTGTAATGCTATCGCCTATAAAAAATAATGCCAATCTCTACAGTACATCTTACACCTGCATTGAAAATTAATATGGAGCAGATATATATTATTATGCTGAAACTGGGCGAAGACTGCATTGTTGGTATAAAACAAGGCACTTTATGTGTATTTTTTGCATGTAGCACTTTTGACCTTCGTGTAAATTAGTTCTAATGTCCAGATTTACAAAAGGGTTTGGGATTTGAGTGATTTACTACAGCCCTTAAAGATTCAATTTCAAATATTTTGGGTGGCCTTTAAGAGCAGCATATGTATAGTAGTTATTCAAAACGCTGATCTTAAACGTTATGCCTGGGACTAAGTGTGCCTCCCTTTAAAATCCAATCAGGACTAGGGATCAACTGGTGACTACCATATTTAAGCTGTCAGCCATCATAAGTATGCCTTACTCACATATGTTGATGGTGGTAAAAAATCATTCTAGCAGAGAGATGTTTTTATTTCACCTATATGAAATGAAGGTTTGATTTGTGAATGGGAAATACTGTTTCTCTGATCTCCCTGAATGTAAGGCCTTTGAATTAACATAGACACTTATATTGAGCTTTACACTCTCTGACAGTAAAGCTATGATTACTTGAAAGGTTAATGTTTCTCATCAGATACAGGTCAGATAAAAGAAACCTTTAGTACAAGCTATACACTACACTAATGATCACCTTTAATTACCCACATTCTCATCACTCTATAGTAAATACAATTGACTTGAGTAAAGGTGGCCATACACGCACCGATAATATCGTACGAAACCTCGTTTCGTACGATATTCGGTGCGTGTATGGTATGTCAGCGAGTCCTGCTGATATCGGCCGACTCGCCGATCGGACCAGTTGGAAAATTTTGATCGGACGCCATAGAAGGCGCCTGATCAAAATCTCCCTTCAGAGCTGAATCGGCAGAAGGAGGTAGAAATCCTATTGTTTCTACCTCCTTACCTGCCGATTCAGCCCTGAATGATGTGTGGCACATCTGACGATGTTTCGTGCGACCGATGGTCGATTGTAATCACTTACCTGTGACCCTGCACCAGTGTTACTTGTATGTATCTATGTATGTATATTTTTATTTATAAAGCGCTACTTATGTCCGCAGCGCTGTACAGTAGAATACATTAATACAAACAGGGGGTTAATAAGGTAATAGATAAATACAAAGTATAACAATAAATACAAATAAATACAAGATACAGTTGCAATAAGTTAAGAGTCAAAGACACAAGAGGATGGAGGTCCCTGCCCCGTAGAGCTTACAATCTATATGGGAGGGTAACAGATACAAATAGGCAAATATAAGTGCTGTAGGTCACAGTGGGTGACACTACATTATAAGTGCTATTTCCCAGATCAGGTGCTGGGTGAGTGCTCCAAAAGGTAGTCTTTTAGTTTGGTTTTAAAAAGACTGGGGGAGGATTCTCTTCGGAGGGAATCAGGGAGGGCATTCCAAATGTAAGGGGCAGCAAGGCAGAAAGGTTTAAGGCGGGAAACAGCAGTAGTAGTTGGGGGCGCAACCAAACGATTGCTCTGCGAGGAACGAAGGAGTCGGCCAGGAACGTACGGAGACACAAGGGAAGAGATGTAGTGAGGAGCAGAGGAATGGAGGGCTTTGAAGGTTAAGAGAAGGAGTTTGTAGGATATTCTTTGTTTAATAGGAAGCCACGATAAGGACTTTAGCAGGGGAAGGGCCTGAACTCTCCTGGATGAGAGGAGGAGAATTCTGGCAGCTGTATTTAATATAGACTGTAGGGGGGAAAGATGGGAGTTAGGGAGGCCGGTTAGTAGCAGGTTACAGTAGTCCAGTCGGGATAGGATGAGAGCAAGCATGAGCAGCCTAGCTGTTGCAGTAGAGAGAAAGGGACGGATTTTGGCAATATTGCGTAAGAAAAAGTGACAGGTTTTGACAGTGGAGTTAATGTGGTCAGAAAAGGAGAGACTGGAGTCAAAGATCACCCCCAAAGAACGCTCCGAATTGACAGGGTTGATGAGGGTGCCATCAATAGAGATAGAAAAGGGGGGGGGGGTAGGACCAGGCTTAGGCGGAAAGATCATTAGTTCAGTTTTTGTTAGGTTCAGTTTGAGGTGGCGTTGGTTCATCCAATTAGAGATAGCCAGGAGGCAGTTAGAGATTAGAGTCTCAGTTTCAACTGTTAACGAAGGGGTCGACAAACTGCACAGGCCTAGGGTACCTGCGACCAAGAAATCCTCTTCCTTCTTCTGCCTTTGTGCTGCTTTTGCATGCACATTAGAGTGAAAAGCCACATTTAAAAAAAAACTTCTCCACTCTACTGTGCATGCGCTGGCCCCAAGATTCCAGAGATAGATGAGTGATGGAAGAGAATTGCTCAGTCGCATGAACCCCCAGCTGGTGCAGTTTTCTGCTAACAGGAGCCCGCGGTATCAGGTAGGTGATAACAATTTGGCACCCCCCAGTGATTGTAACTTTCCTTCTTTAATTCAGGAAAAGCAAAGAATAACTCAATTAAATATAGAAACATCACATGTACAGTAAAACTTTCACATACTAGGTGATTTGTACATGCATTGATCAGTTTCATCACTAAAGTGTTCATCCTGATCAATATTTAAAGACTGCAATAGTGATTTAAATGTTTGATATCTCTCATCTACCACATAGAGTAATTGCTTCTATTGATAAATACTCATGTTTTATGGCTTGGAATTAGATATGCAAATTGCTTCTACAAAGAGACTCATTTTACCAATACCTTATCACAAAGAATTGGATGCTGAAATATTAGCTACATTTCATATTTATAGATGATGGCAGATCCTTTTTCATAAATACTGCATTGTTCTTGTGCAGGTCTCTATACAAAAATAAAGGCTGTATATTAGAATAATAGTTAAAGGCAATTGAACAAGTAGTATTAATAATTTAGAGATAATACGTTTTGGTTATTTTAACCCTGGACATACTAAATATTAAAGATAGCACTAGATGCAATACATGGAACATATTTTAACATAGCATATATTATTAAAAATGACTGTGATGCCAGGATATGGCAAAGCCACAGAACTTCAATATTTGGTTTTACTGGTTTAATTAAACAGTATAATGCATAACAACACAGCAAATCCACACTGGGAAACTCCACAGGTAGGCAGCCAATAGATTTCCAACAATGGATGAAATGTCCCACACTTAAAGATTAGTCACAGAATGTCCAGCAACACAGGGGTTAAACCTGCCCCCCACAATACAACCCAGTACTTCCTGGCCAGCGGAGCAAGCAGTCCTGGTACATCTTCCTCCAAGGTTGTAGCAGCTCCCCAATTCCAGCAGTGATCCACTCTGCAGGCAATTTAGATCCTCAGTGGTTCTGCTGGGGTCAGTTGCTTGGACCTTCCCTGATCCAGTAATCCGGTCAGACGTAGCACCGCAGCCACTATGCCCAACACTCAGTACCA
The DNA here is from genome assembly GCF_000004195.4 of Xenopus tropicalis. NCBI lineage: Eukaryota > Metazoa > Chordata > Amphibia > Anura > Pipidae > Xenopus > Xenopus tropicalis. The sequence goes on from NC_030680.2 coordinate 42,526,982, forward strand.
ACTCACTGCCCCAGCCCCTCTGTAGCCAGTTTGAAAGTCCCGGGGGTTGAGATTCCACCCCCTTTGTTACTTATCCCATTGTTCCATTGGCTGGACATGCACTTCAACTGCCCAGGGTAGGGCATTAGTACTGCCTCCCATTGTTCAAGCAGGCCTGTGTATGTGACCTGCAGCATGTCACCAGTTAACCCATTGCCTCCTGGCACTTCAATCCACTGCAAAAGACAGTTAATGCTGGAGATCTTTACTTAGGTCTCCACAATGACCATCTCCATTTTTCTTTTGTTTTCAATTGTTTTTATTGAAGTTTTAACATAGACATTCTGAATATCAATACCACAGACAAGTGAATTAATAGAAATGTGTTATCAACTTTGGTTGGTGACAGTCAAATATAATATAACATAGTATCACATTTAATTGATTAATAAATTAACTATATCTCTCTGCATGGAATTTAAATAGTAGTTAAGAGTATCATATTTGTGGACACATAGGAATTGTACATGTATATCTCTGAATTTCTCTTTTCTCTACAATTTGTATATTGTCAAGGTGTATGGAACAAATATCAGTCTTGGAGGCAAAGAGATTTTAGACATGATAAAATATTTTTTAATACAAGTGGTTCCTCCTTAAAGGATAAGGAAAGGCTAAGAAAGAGTTAATCTCAAGCTGCAGGCATACCTTCAGTTCTCTCAATAGTGCCCTTAAGTCTCCCCATATTTCTCCCGTTCAGATGATCAGAAGCCAAATAGGAAGAAAAAACGCTGGGCTGTGTAAAGAAAGTTCCCATAATGCCTCACTCCTGCACAGACACCCAGACCAAGTGAACATCCTCAGTTAGTAAGACTATGGGGCACATTTACTAATCCACGAACTTCCGAAAAGCGCCCGAATGCGTTTTCTTCGTAATGATCTGTATTTTGTGATTTTTTCGTAAATGTTCGTAGCGTTACGACTTGCGCAAATTGTCGCAACTTTTTCGTAGCCATTGCGCCGAGTACGAAAGTTTCGGATTCATTCAAGCTTCAGTATCGTGACTTTCCTTGGGCCAGGTTGGAGCTGCAGGGTGCCATTGAGTCCTATGGGAGGCTTCCAAAATCATGCAAAGTCTGAAAGTTTTGCCCGCCGTTTATGAGCGCTCAATACGAAAAAGTCACGACAATATACGAGCAAATCATAATGGCTACGAAAAAGTCGTGACAATTTACGAAAAAGCCGCAACGGCGACGAAAAAATCGCAAACAATACAAAAAAGTCGCAAAATGTTCGTATCCAATCCAAATTTTTCCCATTCGGGATTAGTGGATTAGTAAATCAGCCCCTATGAGTCAGCTTCCTGCTGATTGGTTCAGATCCACATTCCTAAGGGGAGGGATTGAGTTCTAAGCATTCATGAGGGAGGGGGGAGCAGCAGAGATGAGAGCTGAAAGCTGTGTGTCTCTGGCAGAGTAAAACAGACACAACTAATCTTTTGACAGAGAAGTCAGTGCAGTGTTTCTGTGAGTGCTTATGGCTGTATTTACATAGACCTTTCTGATAAAGCTTACTTAGTTTTTACCTTTCCTTCTCCTTTACTCCTTACTCTGCCCAATCTTTTCTGAAATCTTTTTGAAAGGGAGTGTTGATTTCAGGTCGAATTTTTGATAATCAGTCTGCCAAAATTTTTGTAAAAGTCTTGAAATCTTGGTTATTTAGAGACGTAGGGCGATAAGAGGATGCTATTAATGGGTCTGTCTTCTTTAGGAATAAGCTTAATATTAGACACAATGCTGGACTGAAGTGTCTTTTTGTGGAAATAGATTTCATTGCTAAGAATGGGGAAACTTTACAGTTTTATAAAAAAAAAAAAAAAAAAGGAGGTTAGACAATCTCAAACTCCTGCTGTATAGTATTTTCAATTATTATTAACCTTAATTATTTCAGCTGTTGATATGGAGAATTAGGGGAATTTAGGATTTTCAATCTTTTCAGGGAAGTGAATTTTGGAAAGAATCTCCAGACTTTTTTTGTTGTAAGTAAATTAAGAATAAATATACGTTTAAATTTTCCCCCAATTTGTTTGTGGGGGAATTCTCAAAGTTTAGGTAAGTGTTTTCCTGATTCTTACTCAATTCTTTATTAATGTTATTGATAACATTTATGTTGTAATCACTAATCACATATTTCCATTAGTCCTAGCAGAAGCAGAAGATCAGTGAAAGAGTGCATATTGTAAATTCCATCTGTTATTGTTGGTTTGAAATGTATATTGCTCTTTGATTTCGCTGGGGCACCAAAGACACTGAATTTTAGAAAAGCAAATTTTAGCTCAGTTAAATTAATTTCCATTACTGATTTTTGCCTACCTGTGTAAAAATACAATATGTAGCTTATCTGCATTCTTCTAACATAAACTGCTTTTTAACAGAATATGAAGGGAACCTATTCCATGGTATTGTATTCTAGTCAGTAATAACAGTGTAGAGATTGTTGGTTTAAGTTGTTTGTACATTTACAGCAATACAATTGTACAAGTGTTTTCCCTGCTGTTAGTTTTTACCAAATGCTTAAACCCAAGTTAAACAAATACAATTTAATAAGAAGTTACTTTATAGTGTAAAGAAAAATGTGTGAAATTTATAGTGTTCCTTTAATTGTGGCTCACAAATACCCAGGACCTAGTGCACATACATCTTTAAATGGGATGTTCACCTTCAGACAATGTTCCAAATTTCTTTGTTTGTCGAAAAAAGACAGAATTATGTAAACAGAAATAAATAAACTGAATAGCAACTAATGGCAAAAAAAGTTGTCAAGAGCAAAGTCCTTATGAACAGGCCAATAGACAGCAGGCAATGCAAGTCTGTAAGGTAGGCAAAAGGGCAGGGCAGACAGCAGGCAATACATCTTTATAGGCAGGCATAGATTGTGATTTGATCTCCATGCTGAACTAGGTCTGCCAGACCTTTAATGATCAGAGTTCTTACCTGTTTGATACTGTAATTAACATTAGAATGTAGTCAGTTTTTAATTAAACCTGTATTGTTTAGCATAAAAGTCACAAACATTTCTTAACGGACATATACAAATTGATAAATCACACACAGTGTTTAAAAACTTCTGACTGGGAGTATATACATAAGAAACTAGGAATGAACATCCCTGCTCACATACCCATGCTCCAAGCTTGTACAAGAACTTGCAGTGTGACACATTTAATGTGGTATAGCTTCTGGACAAGGAATACAGCACATAAGTGTGTTCTTCCTTTTTTTTGTTTAACAAAATCTTGAGAATTTTTGAATGTTTGTTGTAAATGGATAACAGATTTGTTTAAAGTAACTGGAAATATGTTGAACTTTTTTGAAGTCTCAAGTGTCAGTTAAAACTGTAATAAGTAAAAGAAAAACTGTACAAGGCTTAACTCAATATCACTTCTGAAACTTTGATTTATGTGACATATTGCTGCTACCTACTTAAAAGATGTGAATTAGCAAATGGGTAGACATCTCATCCATTAGCTTAGAACTACCAGAAAAAAATAGATGGTCTTGTGAAAATAGCTATAAAATATCATTAGATGTTAGAGACTGACAGGTCAGACAGAAGACTGGAGTTGAAAGTCAGTCGAAGTGTTTAGAACTAAGTCAAATGTACAAAAGATATGTTCGCTAACATCTGGCTTAAATTTTCACTGGGTCGTCAGAGGACTTTAGTGGATGTGATATAAATGAATAACAGGACTGCTACAATTTAACTGTCATCAGAATGAATATTTAAGCTGGCACAGAGTTGCTTATATGTGAGCTTCTTCTCAATCTCTTTCTAAGTCCCTGTTCTGAATTAGAGTGTGGGACTGTTACCTGAAGATGAAAGCACGTAGTTTGATTTACAAAGAACAACAAAATCACAGTGGCTGGAAACTTTCAGTGCCAAGAAATAATTTGTTTAATTGATTGAAGGGATTGGGACAAGATAACATTTTTAGATGTTTTGTTGTGTAAGCAGGAAACCATGTAACTAAATCACACTTTCATAAACACTCTATATTTATTATAGTAAACCTTAAGGGCAATGACACATGAGGAGATTAGTTGCCACGTAATTCATCTCCTCTAGTAGGTGGTGACTAATCTCCTCTAAGAATATGTGCAGTCGTGTTGGTGGAAGCGCATAAGAATATAACCAAAAAAATAAAAATATATATAGTGCAAATCAAAATGATAAAAAGTTTAAAGAATATTTTTTTTTTTTTTTTTTATATACTATATAACGTGAGTGCTTAATCAAACCACCAATGCTAGATAAGGTGACCCCAAACCTGTATATATTAAGACACTAATTCGATATCTGCTCACCAGAACAACTTATATAGGAGCATGTAGAGTCATCCCAACCGGGCATTGATTGAAGAGGGTTCAAATAACACAATTCATATAGGGTAGAAGATGAAGCAAAATATAGCGTAAAATCGTTTAATATAATAAAATCCTGCGCAAATGCAGGCTACTTACAATGTAGTAGTAGGTATAAAAACACAGAGTAGAGGAGCTACCACTGACTCCTCTAAGCAGTCTGTTCATTAGTGATGAGCGAAATTTTTTGGCAGGCTCGGATTTTGATGGCAAATCTCCCTTTCAAGGAAAATCTTTCTTTGTTCCCATACTTTTGAGGATTTCTGTTTTTTGTGTGACAATTCGAAAAGTAGCCGTTTTCATGAGACAAGTTGAAAAATGTTTAGTTTTCGCAAATTTTCTGCAACTTTTACCACACATGCTTTGTCATTTCAGACTCTTTAATTAATGTCAGACATTCATAGAAATAATTAAAAAAAATAAAAAAAATGAAAAAAGTTAGAGTTTTAGTAAATCTTCGCCTTAGAGTCTGAGCTTGACCATCCAAACATGCATGCAGGATATGATTTGCCTTTGAGAATACTTTAGTATATATGCTGGAGATACTGTAGCTTGCTCTGCAACATCCAAGAAATACTGCCATGGCCAAGAATAATACACACATACAATACTACATAAAAACGTAAAAGAAATTTGGAATAGTTTTTTTAAAATTGCAGCTAATGTTAAAGCAACAAAACAATATTGATGCTAAGAACAAAGATCTCCTTGTATGTACATGCCCTTGTGCTGCCAAGTAAAATGTATATTAAGCAAAGTGGCTGTATGATCAGTATGATGCATCCGTGCTGGAAATTAAAGGAATATGGCCATGGGAAAAAATGTTTTTTTCAAAACACATCAGCAGAATCCTGCATTAAAAAAAGTTTTTCAGATGCACAGATGCACAGATTTTTTTAATATTTAATTTTGAAATTTCACATGGGGCTAGCCATATTCTTTATTTCTCAGAGTACAATAGCCATGTGACCTGTGCTCTGATAAACTTCAGTCACACTTTACTGCTGAGCTGCAAGTTGGAGTGATATCACACCCCCCCCCCTCAGCAGCCAATCAGCAGAACAATGGGAAGGTAGCAAGATAGCAGCTCCCAGTAGATATCAGATTAGCACTCAATAGTAAGAAATCCAAGTCTAGGTTATCTGAAAGCAGTTCTAATGTGTGGCGCTGGCTCCTTCTGAAAGCTCAGACTCAGGCACAATGCACTGAAATGGCTGTCTACACACCCATATTACAACTAAAAAGATACTTTGGTTGGTTCAAAAATAACATTTTAAATGGTAGAGCAAATTATTTGCTATGCAAACAATGTAATTTAGAAATAAAATGTACACCATAAAAATCATGACAGTATCCCTTTAAGCTTCGCCCTACTAACACAATGACTTTCACTGATGTTCATTGGTCAGCTTTGTCCATGGTAGATAATGCTGCTCATGGTAGACCTTCTGCTGTGAGTATGTCTGTTATTTTTCCTTATCTGTGGTTTAGAACCTTGGTTTGTTCTTGCACTTTTGTTTGTAAGCTGTCTGTACCTATCTACCGTCTATGCCTGTGCTAAAAATAAAGCCAGTTTCTGTTCTCAAACACCTGTCTGCCTATGTCCCAGTTCATAGTCAAACATGGCACTCAGTGGCCCTGAAGGTAGGACCAGGCATCTGATACCTGATAATATGATCTGGACCCTACTAGAAAGCTCAAAACACCAAGGTGGGCTAATCCTTCTCTGTGGTGGCAGGTGGGGCATTAGCGTAGGAAGAAAAAAGCCCACTCATGTATGATGCTGTTTTTTTCTAAAAAAAAATTATGAGTCTTCATCTTGCATCATGCAAATCCAATAGGGCTATTGCTCTGCTTCAGTACACAGGAGAATTTTTGCTGCTAAAACTGGTTTTAAAATTAACACCCTAGTAGTAGCAGTCTACTGGCATGGACTTTTTGACAAACTCAAATTCAAGATGATCTTGAATCCTGAGACCTGCTTGTCTCCCTGGAAGACTTTGTTGTACTCTGCACAAAAACAGGCACCCTCCATAAATGTAAAGTGGATTGAGAGAGTTGAAGGGAATCTCACCGAGTTTGACTGCACACTTCCAAGATACCCTTCTTCCTCTTTTGCAGTTCACAATACTATAAGTTTGTGCCAGCATGGTTTTATGCGTAACAGATCTTGCCAGACTAATTTAGTCGCCTTTTATGAGGAGGTGAGCAGGAACCTCGATGCGGAATGGCAGTGGATGTCATCTACTTAGATTGTGCTAAATCATTTGATACAGTACCACACAGAAAGTTAATAATAAAATTGAGAAATATAATATTTGTAATTGGATAGAGAACTGGCTGAAGGATAGATTACAAAGAGTGGTGGTAAATGGAACATTTTCTAATTGGGATCGCAGGGGTCAGTCCTTGGTCCTTTTCTTTTTAACTTGTTTATTAATGACCTGGAGCTGGGCATAGAAAGTACTGCTTCTATTTTTGTTGATAATACTGAATTGTGCAAAGCTATAAGTTCCATGCAGGATGCTGCCACTTTGCAGAGAGATTTAACAAAATTGGGAAACTGGCACCAGTGGTTACCCCTTTAGATTAGAGTAACAGACCTTTCATTTGAAGCATCATAGGTGATTTTTCATGGTAAGGGCAGTGAGGTTGTGGAATTCCATTCCTTGTGATGTTGTAATGGCAGATTCTGGTAATGTCGTTAAAGAAGAAGGAAAGGTAAAAACTAAGTAAGCTTTATGTAAATACAGCCATAAGCATTCACAGAAAGTCCTCTATAAAAAGAAACACAGGATTTCTTGTCTGCGTTTTTGTAAACATGATGTTTCGGTATCTGGCTTCCTCTCTCAGAAAAACCCTTAATTCCCTGGGTCAGAGTCTGCACAGCTCTCCCATCTCCTGCTCCCTCCTCCCACAAGAATGCAAAGAACTCAGTCCCATAAGAAATTTAGCCAGCACAACGAGTGTGATGCAAGCGGGGCGTAGCCCCTGCGCGTTTATTCAAGGCAGCAATGTTTCGGGGGCGTAACCCTTCGTCAGGCATGCCCCGAAACGGCTACATTTCTTATTGGACTTGAATTTTTTCGGCAGGCATGGATTCATAGCAAATTTCCGAATTTCACCATTGGTGAATTTTTTGTTTCCTGAAACTTCCGTGAAAATTTGCCACAGAAAAATTTGTTGCGCGACAAATTGGGTGCGGTCGTGTCAAAAAAGTGCAGGTGACAAAACAAATAGCCGCGCTGACAAAAACAGATGCAATACATGAAATAGATGAATTTTTCGCCGTTTCGTGAATTTTCTTGACGTTTTGCAAATTTTATGGCGAAGCGAAATGGAACAGATTCGCTCATCACTAAAACTGACAGCACAGTCAGGTCACTAACCAAATTCAATGCCAAAAAAGACAGAAGTATCCAGTAAACAGGCCAGGTGAAAACAGGTAAGAAAACAGGAAATACAGGCTCAGTGCCACGCTAGTGTAGCAAACAATCACTTTGCAAAGTGCAGAGGATCAGAGCATCTATTTAAATGTATTGCGCAAGCCCACACCATGACGAACGTGCGCACCACGATGGCAATGTGCACCCGCACTGAGACACAAATCATCAGAGCTCGTTCCGACAACTTTGTAAGCAAAAAGGCTGCAATCTAAAGGAGTCTTTACCATAATTCATAAATATTTTCTACATGTTGATTGGTGATTCCATGTTAACCTTTTGCACATAGCTACACATAGCTGATGAAAATTCCTAATAGTTATTTGTGTCAAGGTTAAGTTTTAACCCATACTGAAGCACATATAGCAAAAAACACTTGACTTTTACAGATCCAATTAGTATATTGTTTGGTTACATTTGAAGGACACATGTTCAATCCAGTGCGTTAGTGTAATTTGAGTACAGGTATGGGACTTGATTTCCAGAATGCTTGGAACTTCCTGATAAGGGGTCTTTCCATAATTTTGATCTTCATACTTTAAGTCTACTAAAAATCATTTAAACATTAAATAAATCCAGTAGGATTGTTTTGCCACCAACAAGGATTAATTATATCCTAGTTAAATCCAGTGTACTGTTTTCTTATTACAGAGAAAAAAGGAATCATTTTTTTTAAATTTCAAATTATTTGATTACAATGGAGTCAGATAGGATAGCAGATCCTATACCTTAATAACTAAAGTTAAGCTACAAAATAAAAAAAAGAAGTAAACAAAAACAATATAATTTATACAGTGGTATTTTATGAACATGTAGTGATATGATTAAACACTATAACAGAGAGGATGCTCAAAAGCAAATGCCAAATAAACTTACAGATATAACAGTTAATTGGATAATTATTAAACCCTGCACATTGTAATTTGGCTTAGTTATCTCATGATTTCTTAAATTAGGTACATTTGAAATACTTTTTATAACAACAAGAGGCATTGCAAAATGTTCCTGTAATAATTTTGGGTGTGAAGACTTTCATCTGGATATTTCACACAAACTAATGAGCCTGCTCATTTCATAACTTCACTGCCATTTTATCATTTCATAAAACTGGAAGTCCTTATCCATTTTATGAAAAACATCAAGCCTTGGTGAAATTCATTAAATAAGCATAAAAAATTCATTAAACAAGTGAATTGCATTCACGGATGCTTTGATGCAAATGCCCTTTAAGCAATGCAAAAACTCTCTATTGATTTAACCTTTTGTGTTCTATTTCTGACTAGACAGAGGATAAAAATGTCATTCCTTAACCAATGTAAAGCTGGAAAGTCTGTAATCTCAGTGGACAGATTGTATTTGTACAATGTTATGTTATCTAGGAGGACTAAGAAAATACTAACTAACTTTGTCTGTTGCAGAAACATTCTTAGTTATGAATGCAAAATATGTATCTATTTTCAATCTAATTCTGTTTTCAATGACAAAAACATATTTTTTATTGGAAAAAGTAGCTAGAAAAGCAAAGATTAAATCTCAACAAACTATGGGTGAATCACAAGTTCCTATTTCCAGGTGCTAGTGTTAATAATATTAGTAATATTATTGTAACGATTGGTTAACAAGGACCCATGGAAGACAGCTGGTATAGCCTACTCTTCTGTGAAAAAGGTAACCCCTGTTGACCCTGGTCTTCACAGATGCCCCTTTGGGGCCTCGGAATCTGAAAACTTCTGAGATAAACACAGTGCAGTTATAGAAGAGGCAAGAAATTGTAGTCAGGGCCAGGCAAAGGTCAGGTGGCTAGTATTAAGGTCAGGAAACAGACAGAAGTCAAAACCAGATCATGGTTTTTAAAACATGGTGGAGTGTGAGAGAACAAGATATAAAGGGCATGGGAACCAATCAGGAAAGACCAGGAACCAGTAAAACACAAAATATCCCTATTGTTCATAAACAAACCATGGCTGCACATTGATGACATAACTGCATTCAGTGAGAATAGCGACGCACATCACAACTTGCAAAGCGAACAATGACGTGTGTTGGAGGCCCCTTCCCTGCAATTAGATCAGCACTAAGAACCTTCAGTTACATCTTGCAGCAGTCATCAGTTAATTTATGGACACTTTGGTTATAATTTTTATTATTGTATCTACAGAAAGACTACAATTCCTTTGATACACTTTACGTTTTTCACTTATGGGAATATAGACATTACAGTTTAAGAGGCCAGTGCTATTTTCTTCAGCCAGTTCTCTATCCAAGTACAGTACAAATATTATGTTCTAGGCCAATACTTCTTAAATTTACCATTAACCTTCCTTGTAATACTATGTGAAATGCTTTCGCAAAGTCAAAGTAGGTCAAATCCCAGAGTTAAGGTTCCTGTTTACATCCTCATAAAAGGCAATTAAATTAGTTAGGCAAGAATGTGTTTCTTATCCCAAATTACTCCTTCCAAAAGACTAACAGACCCAGCGTTGGACTGGGCCCTCAGGGGCCCACCAGAAAACCTTAGACCCTAGGCCCACTCTTCAAACTATTTTTCCTCCTTTCCCCACCCAACCTCTATATTCTCCTAATCTCTTTTATTTACATGCTAGCATCTATATTTCCATCTATTTCTCCTCTTTGTTTCCACTCAGAAATTGTGAATGACCATGAAGCAGGCCTAATGGTCAGGCAGGAGGGCCCAGTGACACCTGGGGAGTTTTCCTGGTGTCCTGGTGGGCCAGTCCGACACTGAACAGACCTATAGTTTTCAGGCTGAGAACAGAATGCCTTTTTGAAGAGCCAAACCACATTAGCAATTCACCAGTCTTTTAACACCATGCCAGAATGCAACTAACTAACAAAAATTAAGTGATGAGGTTTTGCTGTCACACAACACAGCTGTAATCTCTACCCAAAGGGATTCCACACCCCCCAGTCCTATCCCTGGCAATTTCTGTAGTGCAAGATACCGGAAATACAGCAAAATGTTCAGTTGTAGCAATCTGGACAGCAGATTACCCAATTCACTATTAATTGAATCCCTTTTAACCACAACCTCTTTAGGCCTAGTTCTGCTCTCCTCCCCACCACTTTAGATTTTCTAACTGTAACCCCATTGCTTGCCTAATCGCCCTGTTGCTGTTCTTCTTCCCCAAACTAACTGATCTTGCTAGGTCTTGCTCAGTAAGCAATAGACTCCTCTCAAAATTGTTAAAATGGTGTTGCAATTTGTTGCTCTAGGCCTCTATCACAAGATAGAGTTGCTCACATTCACCACAGAGGTAAGCATTTTGAACCGCTTGTTTTAAATCTGCATACATATTCAGACTGTCAGACTGTCAGACCTTCAATCTAGCTGTCACTCATTTTCCCAGTTACAGAAAATGGTCACAAAAAACAGGGAAAAAAAAATTGTCTAAAGTATGACAAACTTTTTACCATGTAAACAAATTTAGTTTCCAACTCCTGTGTTTCCAACGTACCTCTTTCATATCAGCCACATATTGAATCAACATTCTGCATCGTTAGTTAGCAATTATTTTGGATGCATGCTGCATGGCTGCACACAAATTTGTCCAGTCTAAAGCATGCATATACATTAATAATTAAATAGTCATGAAGGATGTGGATTCAATATGTGGTTGGTATAAAAGGGGTGAGGTGGAAACCCAACATACAGGGTACCCGCTTATGTTTGTGTTTATAACTCCACTTACAAAGCACAAACTTAATTATTTAGCACCTAAAACAGCAAGAACTTTGAAAATTTTAAACCAAAACAGTTAAATAAACAATTCTGATTTAAAACAACAGTTCATAAACAATACATAGCCTTTTTAAAAAAAAAAAAAAAAAAAAACTTGTTTTTTTACAGTTGCTCAGTTAATCAGTCACCAGCATTTTAGTGACTGGTTAGTATATAGAAAGCCTCAAATTGTATATATGTTTGCCAAAACACAGCTAAAACCTGGAATTTTTATTTAAAGGGTGCATCCTTATAAATAAGCAATGGCACACCCCTTGGGTGCCTATCCTGCATAAACTGACAAAAACACATATGATAGTTCTAGCTTTGAGCCCACATTCAGATCAAAATTGATGCCATTTCCTAGTTGGTCTGTTTTTGATCTGTCAATGTATTGTTGGTCAATATATCATAAGTCCTCTGACTGGCCACTCACGGCTATACTGTGTTCTAATTCAGAACACTTGAAACAAGCCAGACTGAAAAACTGATTTCAAAACTTAAAAAAAACAGTCCTTGTACTATGTTATCCAGTCAAAAAGTTATAAATAAGTTATAAGTAAAACTAACTAATTAGGATCAAAGTAAAGAATTAGAGATTAAATAATGTGGAAATGCAGTCAAAAGTAACAGCAACTCATATGGGGAAATGTAATATGTATTGCTAATGGAAAACATGTTCACAATGGGAGCAAAATGGAACATGTATGATGAAAAAACTTGAAAAAAAAAAAACCCTTAGTAAACCCTTTGCATTTTGAATTTTTTAGTTTGCACAAGTGCGCAGTGAATGTAATAAAACTTCTCAATGAAAAAGTTGCTATTTTTCCATTAAAATGAACTCCATCTTCAAGCATGCCTTAAAAATTGGCAATAAAAGTATATTGATTACAGTCGGAAATGCAATTTTTTATTCTTAGTTGAGTGTAACTGTTTCCTTTTGGGAATTGTATTATGGCCTGGTTCATTGGCAGATTGACTACACAGGTCTTACTCTCCGCAGAAAATACTACCCCCATTTAGGATAGTTAGTCCATATAAAACAGACTTTGATCTCCTCAGGACTTGTTAAGTAATCATTAAAGACATCTCACTACTCATCCAAGCAGCTTCTTCAGTTCAACTGACTGGTATGGGAAGTCCACAGCATATGAACTCTAATCCAATCACAATGGCACATTGTAACTCTTCAGAGAGGTGGCACCTGAAACTCACAGAGCTGTAAAATTAATTGTATCATCCATTAAAATTTAACAGACTTTACTTTGTCCCTTTATTGAAGTGGACCTCAGGGTAACACATAGAGAGGACTGAACAGTGAAACAGCAGCTATCCAGTGGGTAGAGTCGCCCAAAAGCTTCGCTGCAAGTGAAGTGAAACAGTAGCTACTAAATACTGTAGGGTAGGTGCATTAAACTGTAGTTTCACTGTAAGCACAGGAAAACAATGTCCATAAAACAGGCACAATAAGAAAGTGGCTACACAAGTGTACTGAAACACCTGCTCTTCTGTCATCAATGCGGCTGCAATTGCCCATGTAAAAGCTGAAGCAGCCAAGGCTCAAGCATCCTTTACGGGAAAGGAGATGGAAGCAAAAATGGAAAGTGCATGTCTGGAATCAGAAAGGAAAATAGAGATTGAATGCCTAGAAATAGTGATGAGCTAAATATTTTGGCAAGCATGGATTCACGCTGAATTTCTGTGTATCGCCATTGGTGCATTTATCCAAGAAACAGGCGAACACACATCGAACATGTGCATCAATTTTTTTTGAAGGACAATTTTTTTGACACATGCCATTTTCGATGCCTGATCTGGAGATTGAGGCCCAAGACCCACTGCAGCGCACCTCCAAGCAGGACCAGGTCAATGCGCTACCCATGAGCCCAACTAAGAATGCTATACTAGAGTTAGTATTGATGTTGGTAAATATGGTGTGTATATATATATATATATATATATGAGTGTATAGATAGAGTGGGGTTCACTTGGAAGGGTTGAACTTGGTGGACTTTAAGTCAATATAGTTATGTAACTATATGTACTTATGAGGGGCTGTTCATGTGTACTGTTTGAGTACTTTAGCACCTTCATATAATGGGTGTTGAGTGCAAATGTCTTAGACAATTCTAACCACTATTTACTTCCGTTAGAGACTATGATGAGGAAGTTTGGTGTCCTATTAACACATGGGTATTGCACTGGTTTCAGAGTTATGAAGTTTAGGTTTCCAGATGACAAAATGACTGACCCAGTTTTGATGTTGCAGCAGGCTAGAAATTCAATTTCTCTTGGCTAGGCTAAATTTTGCCTTCAGGGTGATGCCAACAACCCCAACATTTGATCCAGTTGGGTAAGGAAGTAAAGAAACATTTAGCATTTCCTGGGACAGTATAATGGTAATGTTCAGTGTTACCCTGATGAAGTGGCAAAAGGTGTAACTAAAACAAAGGAAAGTAAATACAATAAACATGAGAAATTAAATTGTGATGCTTGATTCCTCAGGATATAGCAATATAGTCAGTTTAGATACTGGTTAAGTAATATTTTGGGTTCTGAGTAAGCAGAGATAGGTGTAAGCAAGAAATTATCTTCTGGGTCATTTGAGACAGGAGTAAGTGATTAAAGGCTCATGGGTGAGCCTTGGGCTATGCTAACTATTTTTTCCAAGCTCCTTCCATGTGAGAAGAGTGAGGTAGATTGAAAGTCCGGGTACATTCCTGATCAGTTAGGTATCTTTCCACATCTTTTACATAATGAGGAAGTTAATATGACATGTTTGGAAACTGGAGGGATGTCCATTTTCTATTGTGTTTTTGAGCAAGCTGTTTACACAGGATGGTTTGGGCATGCTTCCAAGACAAACGTCATCTATTATGACCAAACCTAAGTCTAACTTTGGTGTGCAAGGAGCATTGTGGGGACCATTATTCTGGTCTCTTTCTTTATGGACTCATAATATATCCCTCCCAAGGAGAAGCATTATCTGAGCATTAGGGTCAGGTTCAGGGATTAAGTGCATTATAGGTTTTAAGTGCATGTGGTGCAGTACTATATCCGGTGTAGGAATTTCACTTCACTACTTAACCAATTGTGGGCTTCAGTTGTAAGAGTCCCTAGCCCGTCCTGGTTAGCCCTTCTCAGTAAAAAACTCAGCTAAACTACTTCACCACTGATTGCTCTACAAAGTACAATATTATGCCTTGCACACAAGTTGCTTGGCCATAACTAGCATCTACCACAGACCCCCATTTGGTTCAATGCAGATTTCCCAATACTTGCCTCTCTTTAACCACCAAATATTTGGATTACTCTTAACCTAACTACACTGGGAGATGTTTGGGAAAATGACCAATAAAAAAGTCAATGGTAAAATCTTTATGACTGTTACCTGTGGATTGGTTCTCTTGGTTTAACAGTTCCAAAGAATGAAGGACAGCAGTGTTGACTCATTACTTTCATTTAAAAGGTATCTGTAATCCTCATTACCTTACCATTTTTTTTTTTTATATATTCTTTATTTTTTTTTTTTTGCATTTCAACTTTAAGGAGGGGATACAGAAAGAAAGAGGGAGGGGGAGGGGGTTGCATTGAACATTAACATTCATATTCATTTAATCCTAGACTAACAGCAGGTTCTTGCTACTCTATGGTGTTGTCTTCTGGTCAGTTGTTGTAATACAGCCTTATAAAAATTCTTAACACATATATTAACAAAGGTGATCTTGTTAAGCAGTTTTAGAGGTTTTTAGGGTAAGAAAGGGTGTCTTAGTGCATATTGTTGGGGGGTATGTGGTTCATTGATACCTTATTGGTCTATTTTTTTCAGAAATTCTAACCATGGTGACCAATTTTTACGGTAAGTATGACTATTGTTGTGTATTAGTAGAGATAACTCTTCCATTTTCCTAATTTCTTCTATTTTTGTTAGCCATTCTTTGATTGTTGGGGAGGAGGATGACTTCCATTTCTGGGGAATCAGAGATTTTGCTGCCTGCAAGAGGTGTAAGGTAAGTGGGTCTGATAATGTGTCATTTTTTTCTGGTAGGATATATAGTAATATAGTGGGTGCGTTATCTATTGTGATGGATTGCTGTGTGACTTTTTGTATTACATCTAGTATTTCCTTCCAAAAATTTTCCAGTTCTGGGCACGTGAGCCAGATGTGAGTGTGTGTACCCTCTAATTTGTTGCATCTCCAGCAAAGTGGAGAGCTATTGGGATAAATTCTATGTAGTTTAGCTGGCGTGTAGTGCCATCTAGTTAGTAACTTGTAAATTGCTTCATTGGTTCTAACGGCTCTTGATGCTTTGTAGGTTCATTTAAAGATCTTGCCCCATAAGTTTGGTGAAATTTCTATGTTCAGTTCTTTTTCCCACGCTTTGCAGTGGGGTAGTTGGTTTGTTGTTGGGATATCAGTTAGAGTTTTGTAGGCCCTAGATAGTGGTTTATCTACTCTGGTGTTTAAATTAGTAGATTCTAGGATTTTTTCCCAGGGAGTTAGTGCTCTGTTCCAATGTTTGTTTTTATGTGTGTGTATAAATGTGTGTAACTGTACCTTACCATTTTTAAGGTAGTCTGCAATGCAATTAGCCTGATGCTACACTATGCAGCCCTTAAATAACACAAAACAAATGTTTTATAATGGCAGAACCTGACCACTATGGCATTTGAGTAGAACCAATGCCAGTCTTTTACACAACAGCCACTTCATGGCAGTTGACTAAAGTGCACTCTGCTCTGAGTAAAGAGAGAACTTGCCATGCCAAGCACTTTAGCATTACAGTGCACTTTACAGTAGTGCCCCCTTTCATCATGCCTTGTACAGTGTTTGCATATCTCAGATTGCACATTTTAGGTGGCACCCTTGCCTTGCTCTACTGCTTTGCATGTATCCCCAGTTACTGAAGAAGCTTTTGAAGGGGTTGGAGGAATTAAGGAGACCTCACAACTGCTATGAATGTAAGCACAACAGTTGCATAACTTTTTCTGCTCGCATATGGTAAATTTTTTTCTGTCCCTTCAGTTTCAGGGTTCCTAACAAACAACAAATGTTACCTGAGTACTTATTCTGATAAGTGCCTTTGGCTGGGATGGAAAAAATCCTTTAAACTCGAAATGTGTTGGCACTTTGGAGCTTTGGAATTAATTTAATATGCATTTCATACATATATAATTCTATTAAAATGAAAGGATCAGTAATATGCTCTGTAATTCCACATCTGCTCTGAAGAGGTATGACACACTTAGAAACAAAATATTTGTGCACCTTGGCATAATACCTCATTCTCTTTGAGTTCCACCTAATATGAGGTAGGAAACAACAGGTTTGATTAAATTTCATAACTAATATGATCTCTAATTTCCATTGTCTCCACAGTTTGGGTTATTTAATCATTATATTATGCAAGATGATGTAATGGCTGATAGATGGGACTTTTATCACTGATAATTATGCATATGTAACCAAACAGGAATTTATACAGAAACCTCAATGTCTATTTAGGTGTGACAGAGTGGATAGACATATTCGGCAGGGGGATACTTAAAAAATTCACACAGTGCCCTCTTAAGGGCCCCTTAGATCATAATGGGAAAAATGCATATCATGAAATACCAAAAAGGCTGATGCTGACTTTGCTCCAAAGGAAGGGGTTTGGTTAAGAATCTTCTTTACTTCTCCAAGAGAATAAATGGCAGTGCTAGTTTTGTTATCATGAACAAAAGTTGGAGCTCTGGGATGAACAGAATTTACTATGGATATACCATTGACCACTGCTAGGGGCACAATTGATAGTTTGAATAGAGATGCAAAATTGCATTAGGATCCATGCATAGAGTCTTTCCACCCACGGGAAAAGTTGATGCTGGCCATGATCCTTGCACCAGAATTAATATTTGGTGCACATCTAAACACGTGCAAAATTAATTTATTCTACAATGTGATTTAGAAAACATTATTATTATGCAGTATTATTATTTGCATTGTTTCCTTACTGGCCTTAGCACTGGTGATTTTACTATTTACTGGTTCCACAGAAAGAAACATGTTGCTCTACTGAAAAGCTTGATAATATGTTCCATTAACATCAGTAGTTACCAAACTGTGGGCAGGTGCTCCTCACAGCCTAAAGGCTAGTCAGGGAGAGATCGGGGGCCAATCAATTACTTTTTACCCCAGGCCAGCACTTCTCCTTTGTAAAAATAATCTGGCCTAAGGTACATCCCATCTCAGAGCCTCGCCCTATACAGCAACTACATAGCAACATGCAACTCCCTCTTACGCAATGGCTAACACATCATAGAATTACAACAGCCCTTGTAGGACAGCTCTAGAGCACTGGACTGACAGTGGTTACCTCCCCAATAGTAGATAATTTGTTAGCGCCTAGTCAGAAAAGTAAAATCTCTGTCTTATATAAGATAATGTACACTCCTCTGTATGTAGATACAGATATTTGAGCTAGAGAGGCATGGGAGAAGCATTTAGGTGCGATCTCTGATGAGCAATCTAAGTGGGCCCTGACCACCCCAAAAATTATTGCACACTCATACAGACATGGGCTACTTCAGTTCATCCTATTCCTATTGCCAATTACATGGTTCAAAGGCTATATATCATGAAAGTGCTCATCTCCCCACAATGCCTCAGGTGTGGCAAAGAGGTAACCACAATAGTACAACCTCTGTGGCAATGTACCAGCTTCCAACATTACTGGAAAGATATTATTCTGTGATAACAGCAGCTATTCCCAGATAGGGTAATGGGGATACCAGGAACTGCTTATTAACAATTGACTTGAATAACTCTATAGCTCTACACACCAAATAATTCATTGCAAAAGCCCTATTTCAAGCCAGGAGGTTGCTCTTACATTACACTAGAAGGATTTAACATCCCCAAATTTTCAAGAATGGTGCTTTAGGGTGTTTTAGAAAGGACTACACTTGACAGAAAAGGACAAATGCTTAAATATAAGCAGATCTGGTGGAATTGGACTCAACAGAACTACCCCCCCCCTCAACTGGTAGATAGGTACACATGTTATAATTTTATACAGGTATGATATTAGCAGGGAGATAGATGGTAAAGTACAAAAGCCTTCTGTTTTCCTATGCTGTGTCACGCTAAGGCTGACACTAACTAAAAAAACGCTTTACATCTTAGAAACGGAAAACTTGATATCAGATGGTCTGATTTACAGTGTTGAAACTGTTATTTCTGACCTAAGCCATTCTTCCAAATTTTCTGTAAACCTGCTTTCCTTTTATATTTTCCTTGACCCCTCCTGCACCCTCTTTTCTGTTACTGCCTTTTGTTGCTGGGTTTTCTCCCTTGATTGTTTTAGCCATACCAGGCTCCTTACTCATAGCTGGCAGGATTTGGGCTCGGCTGTTTCGACTCATACCCACGTTGCCCATATCTGCCTATATGCAAGAGGGGGTTACTAGATTCATGCCTATCAAATTATGCACCCTGTAATGTAATTCGCTGTCATGCTAAGTCTGACAATAACTTAAAAACGGCCAACTAGATATCAGATGGACTGATCTACAGTGTTGAAACTTTGTCAGGAATGTTCCCTGTCTCCCAACTATTGAGGAACTCTTTCATACCCCCTAAAATTTGGCAAAAAAAAGGGGGGACTCCCCTTCCAACTGCATCAGTCAATATGTTGCCATCTGCATCTCCACCTGGAAGGCTTCCTTTCTGATGGTCTGGACCTGCGATGTTTTTTTTTTCTCTTGCCACTGCTCAGATGATGTGAGTAGTTCTGCCACCCACTCACCTCCACTTTGGCCCACAGCTGCTGAACGAGGCATCCACTGCTATCTATTCACCACACTGCTATAGGGACTTGAAGATATCCTTCCCAGACACAAATCACCTGTGTAAGTATGATGGGAATAGGTGAAAGGCAGGCAAAGAACAAAAGTCCCAATGATGTTACTTTTCCCTCCTTGCTTCATCACTAGCCTGAAATTTTCCCCCATCTACCAGCCAATGAAGTGCAATCCCTACTCACCATGCTTCCTGCTGCCAACTGTTCACAGAATTACAGGGAGATAAACAAAGGTCAAATGACATTTATAGCTCTCCACCAAACATTGATGTATGAATGAATGTAGGACATTTGTTGCCAAGAAATAGTTTATTTGTAAGTGCTATATAAACAGATACAAACCTTGAATATTAAAAAAAAAATTTACTTTTTGAGACTACTGGTCCATTAATATGTATAAATGTATTTCTATGCAGCTTAAACAAAAAAAAACACTAAAATAACTCTACAATGTCACATTCTAAAATGTTGTTTTGTTCAATAAAATTATATGTGTTATGATAAAATTACAGTATGATCAAAAAATCATTTTTATTAAAATGTTAAAAGTTTTGAAGGCATGCCTTGCCGCATTATATAAACATTTCCATTTGTGATTTTTGATACAGACTGAATAAAATTAAGATTCTTCATTCTGCTCCATTTTCTCAGAAAACAACAACATTTTTGGATGAGCCCCATTATGGACACAAGATTTTGCACAGCTAAGAAAAATTACTTCAAGGCATTTAACGTCTCCATAATTGGATTTTAGCGTAAGGTTCCCCAGACACCAAAGACTAGAAAGAAAGGCCTTGGGTATCCTTAGAGACTTCTAAGTAAAGTCATCCTTTTGAGACAGGACTTTTACCAGGGGCTATGGGGGAAAATTGGCTGCGTAATAATTGAAGAAAAAAGTTTGGAGCTTTTCAATGATTATTAATTTAGAAGTCTGAAAATGTTTTATTGATAAACTTAAACATTAATTTGCTTTGGGTTCACTACTGAGTAAAGACAAAGCCAGAAAACACAATCAAAAGCTCTTAAAATCTAAGAACTCTAATACCGTTGTATGAGAAATATTGACTCAGGACAAATTTGCAGGATTACCTGTTTTCGAGTTTGTGAATTTTGAAGTTTGTTTTTCTAAAACATATTCTAATCTTGCATATTTAATCCTCTCTTATTTATTAATAAGGAAAACTTGTTCTAATAAAAAAACTTGAATACCTTAAATTTTTTGAGTTTACAAACTTGAAAAACTTGAGTTTGAAAATATGGATTGACTTTGTCTAGGACAACTCCCATTGACTTCTAGATTTACTAAAAAATTGAATTTAACTTCAATGTCATACATTTATGAAAAAAAATCCAAAGTGAAAAAGCATGTGCGGGAAAAAGTTGCAAAAAAGTTGCAAAAAACTTTTTTGACATGCCGCACAATAACAACGACTTTTTCAAATTGTAACACAAAAACCAGCATAAAAACTCCAACATATGCAACTTATATTATTTATGGAATTAAATTAGACACACTCTTGATGGAGAACAACCTGGGGGTACTTTTGTGAATCAACAGCAGGAAAGTCAGCATGGTCTTGTCCTGTTTTAAAAGTGTAATGATTTATGGGAGGAGAGAGTCATACTCCCTCTTTGCAAAGCACTGGTAAGGTCCAATGTGCAGTCTGCAGTGCAGTCTTGGAGGAGGTTGGCTAAAATGGGGTTGTTTACACTTGAGAAGAGGCACTTAAGGAGGGATATGACTACATTTTTTAGGTACAGTATATAAGTTGACCATACAGAAAACTCTAAGACGCTATTTACCAGCAGGTCCTTCCAGTAAACAAGATTAGAGGAAAGGAGGTTTCACCTTAAGACGCAAAAAGATGACTGTGAAGTTGTCTAATTCTCTCCCCTAGGTTTTTAAAGGGTTAGATGCCTTTTTAGAAATTGAGACAATACTAAGATTAACTGTAGTACAAAGACTATCCAAGAACTGTTCCGATTGTCCTCTTTGGAGTCAGGAAGAATTTTTTCCCTGCTGTGAGGGAAGTTGGAGAGGTTGCAGAGGGTTTTTTTTTTTTTAACCTTCCTCTAATTCATTTTGTGGCAAAAAATTGGTTTTAATCTGCAGAATATGTATGAAAACACTATATGAATGAGTGTATACTGTATACTATAAAAAAATTTTAAAAAAATGTCAATGATAAAATTTTATTGGGAACATTAGGAAACCATATATTTTTGGAAAGTACACATTCTGCTAAATCCAAAATGGGTAACCATGTCTTACTACTCCCACATAGCATTAGGTACCAAGAAAAAACATCCTAACTATGAAAGCCAAGGGTCCACTTAACAGTTTGGTTCCCATTGTGCATAGGATCATCTATCTGGCATTTAGAGACCCGAAAATAAAGTTAGTGCATCACTTCAGCTACTGAAAATTCAACACATTTACTGCATTTTTGTGTGGTAAAACACACAAAAATACATTGATCCCCCAAACCATATATCTCCCACATAGAGTTAATTACCAAAAAAAAACACCCTGAATATGAATGTCAAAGGTCCACTGAACAGGATTACCAAAGTATCTGGCATTTAAAGACCCCAAAATGAAGTTAGTGCATAAATATTTCATGACATATACTGTATATACTCGAGTATAAGCCTTGTTTTTCAGCACCCAAAATGTGCTGAAAAAAGTCACCCTCGGCTTATACTCGAGTCGGCTGCCATGGGTCCATCTAGACTAGCACCCTCTCTCCTTTGTGTGCAAATTAGGCCACCTGCAACCAGACCCTCCAGTGCCCTGGCCTAGGCTCCCACTAGCAATACTTATTTCCCCTTACATCCCTCCAGGACTGGGTCTGCTGCCAGTTTGCCAATGTGCAATGAGCGTGGGGTAGTACTCATATTGTTTTTGTTGACCCTCTTCTCCGCTTACAGAGCAAGTTTACTGTTTTTCTTTGAAATAAATATTGAAAAACATATACCCCACTGATGCCTCAATTAATGTAATTTTATTGGTATTTATTTTGATTATTAAAACTTAGCAGTAGCTGCTGCATTTCCCACCCTAGGCTTATACTCGAGTTAATACTTTTTTCCAGTTTCTTAGGTAAAATTAGGTACCTCGGCTTATATTCGGATCGGCTTATACTCGAGTATATACGGTAGTTCTACTACCAAAAAATACTCAGCCAGCCTGTTTTATGTGTGGTAAAAGTGGGATATAAGAAAGTTGACCCCAAAAATATACATTCTGCCAAATATAAAATGGGGAAATATAGCAATGTAGCAATGTTTACGACATTTCTTAAAATTGTCTTGGCTTGCAATTTACCCCATTCTATACCTGATATTTCATAACATACCAACATAAAACATTCTAAATAATAACGCCAGGGGCCTAATAAACAGTTTGATGCCCAGGATGCATAGATTTACCAAAATATGTGACCCTGAAGGCCCAGTTTCATTCAAACCACTAATTTGTAGCTTCTAGCTGATTGGTTGTCATCAATTTGCCACAGAAATAGAACCAATTCCTTTGCGAATCTGTCCCGTTTCAGCGAAATATTTGCGAAACAACAGCAAAATTTGCAAAATAGCGAAAAATATGTTTGTCGCGCACAAATTTTTTTTGATGCAACTGCAACTTTTTTTCACGCATGACACTTTTTTTTACAGCACATTTTCACTGAAGTTTTGCGAAGCAATTTGCCAATCGAGAAAAAATTCACTCATCACTAAATATACATTATTGTACTGTATCGGACCCCTCATCTGGAAACCAATTATCCAGAAAGTTCCAAAATATGGAAAGGTCACCTCCCATAGACTCCATTTTAATCAAATAATTCACATTTTTAAAAATGATTTCCTTTTTCTCTGTACTAATAAATCAGTACCTTGTACTTGATCCCAACTAAGATTTAATGAATCCATATTGGAGCCAAAACAATCCTATTGAGTTTAATTACTGTTTAACAGACTTAAGGTAGGAGACAAAATTACGGAAAGACCCCTTATCCGAAAAAACCCAGGTCCCAAGAATTCTAGATAATGGGTCCCATACCTGTACTTCAGTAAAAAATAAATTCCCATGAATTCCCATAATGCCTATATATAACCTGCCTAACTACTAGTTGATCCAGAGGAAGGCAAAAAACCCCATCTGAAGCCTCTCTAATTTGCCACAGAGGGGAAAAAATTCCTTCCTGACTCCAAGATGGCAATCGGACCAGTCCCTGGATCAACTAGTACTAAGAGCTATCTCCCATAACCCTGTATTCCCTCACTTGCTAAGAATCCATCCAGCCCCTTCTTAAAGTTATATAATGTATCAGCCAGCACGACTGATTCGGGGAGGGAATTCCAGAACCTCACAGCTCTCACTGTAAAAAATCCTTTCCGAATGTTTAAATGGAACCTCCCTTCTTCTAAACGGAGTGGGTGCCCTCGTGTCCGTTGGAAGGACCTACTGGTAAATAAAACATTAGAAAGGTTATTATATGATCCCTTTATATATTTATACATAGTTATCATGTCACCTCTTAAGCGCCTCTTCTCCAGTGTAAACAGACCCAACTTGGCCAGTCTTTCTTCATAACTGAGACTTTCCATACCCTTTACCAGCTTAGTTGCCCTTCTCTGGACCCTCTCTAACTCAATCATGTCCCGTTTGAGCACTGGAGACCAAAACTGAACAGCATATTCTAGATGGGGCCTTACCAGCGCTCTGTAAAGGGGAAGAATAACCCCCTCCTCCCGTGAATCTATACCCCTTTTAATACAGCTCAAAACCTTGTTTGCCCTTGCAGCTGCTGCCTGGCATTGCTTGCTACAGCCAAGTTTATTATCTACAAGGACTCCAAGGTCCTTCTCCATTATGGATTTGCCTAGTGCAGTCCCATTAAGGGTATACGGGGCTTGCATATTTTTACATCCCAGGTGCATGACCTTACATTTATCCACATTAAATCTCATCTGCCACTTAGCTGCCCAGATTGCCAGTTGGTCAAGATCCTGCTGCAGGGATGTCACATCCTGGATAGAATTGACTGGTCTGCAGAGTTTTGTGTCATCTGCAAACACTGATACATTACTCATAATACCCTCCCCTAAGTCATTTATGAACAAATTAAACAAAAGTGGACCCAGTACAGAACCCTGAGGGACCCCACTGAGGACCTTATTCCAAGTAGAGAATGTACCATTAACAACCACCCTCTGTACCCGATCCTGTAGCCAGTTTTCTATCCATGTGCAAACGGCTTCACTAAGACCAATAGACCTTAGTTTAGAAAGCAGTCGTTTGCGGGGAACGGTATCAAATGCTTTGGCAAAATCTAAATAGATTATATCTACTGCATCCCCACTGTCCAGCTTCTTACTTACCTCATCATAAAAAGCAATTAAATTGGTCTGACATGACCTGTCCTTCATAAAGCCATGCTGATTACTGCTCATAATGGCATTCTCCACTACATAATTTTGAATGTGATCCCTTAACAAGCCTTCAAATAACTTGCCCACCACGGATGTCAAACTTACAGGCCTATAATTGCCAGGCTGAGATCTTACTCCCTTTTTAAATATGGGAATGAGATTCGCCTTCTTCCAATCCCTAGGTACCATACCTGATGAAAGCGAGTCTGAGAATATCAGAAACAAGGGCCACTGCAATTCTGCCCCTAGCTCTCTCAGTACCCGAGGGTGTATTCCATCTGGCCCAGGTGCCTTGTTTACATTTATCGTGTGTAACCCTTTAAGCACCATATCCTGTGCCAACCACTGTGTAGTTGGAGCTGAGGCAACAGTGCAGCTATTGGGTGGGACTTGGCCCACTGGCTCCTCTACTGTATACACAGAAGAAAAGAACTGGTTAAGCACATCTGCCTTTTCTGTATCCGCTGTAACCATATTGTTACTATAACTCAATGGGGCCACACCCTCAACCTGCATCTTTTTACTATTAATATACTTAAAAAACTTTTTGGGGTTAGTCTTGGCCTTGGCCGCGATGCGCTCCTCATTTTCTATCTTTGCCTTCCGGATTGCTGTTTTACAACACTTGTTATAGTGTTTATAATCATTAAACGCAGCTACTGTCCCCTCTGACTTATATTTCTTAAAAGCTTTCCTTTTTCTCCCTATTAACTTCTTTACCTCAGAGTTAAGCCACATAGGGTGATTCTTAACACTTCTACTTTTTCTTATTAATGGAATAAATTGAGAACAGTAATGATTTAATATCATTTTAAATGACAACCATTTCTGCTCTGTGTTTTTATCAGAAAACATAATGCCCCAATCTATGCCCTGAAGCGCTGCCCTTAAGGAGCTAAAATTTGCCTTCCTAAAATTCATTGTCTTTGTTGCCCCCGTGTAAATTTGTTTCCTGCACCAAACATTAAATGAAATAACATTATGGTCACTATTACCCAGGGGTTCAACCACTTGCACATTTGCTATACGTTCTGGGTCATTAGAGATCACTAGATCTAGTACAGCATGGTTCCTGGTTGGCTCCTCAACAACTTGTGACATAAAGTTGTCATGCAGCAAGTTTATAAACTTGTTCCCATTTACTGTCCTGGCAGTACTATTGCCCCAGTCAATATCAGGGTAATTAAAATCCCCCATTATTATCACTTGCCCCAAACTAGCAGCCTTTTCTATTTGCAACAGGAGCTGGGCCTCCTCCTCTTCGCTTACATTAGGGGGTCTATAGCATACCCCTACAATTAGTTTGGTAGATTCTTTACTATCTGTGAGAAGCTCAACCCATAAGGATTCAGCTCCCTCTGTTAACCCCATCACTTCCTCCCTAATATTTGCTTTTAATTCCTGCTTAATGAACAGACACACTCCTCCTCCTTTTCTATTGCCCCTGTCCCTCCGAAACAATGTATACCCCCCAATATTAACTGCCCAGTCATGAGACTCATTCAACCAAGTTTCAGCAACTCCAATCACATAATATTTCCGCTCCAACGCCAGTACCTCCAGCTCTCCCATTTTACATACATAAACATACATTTAATACTGGTTCTGGCGTGAGAATGACGTGTAAACAACTTATGGGCCTCCCTGCCATTATCAGTATCCCGAAGCAAGTCTCCTCCCCCATTTTCCCTTACTATGCCCACTACCTCATCTATCCTGTCTACCACAGAATTTCCCTCTGCACCCTCCCCCCCCACTCCTAGTTTAAAATCTCCTCCAACCCTCTAGCCATCTTTTCCCCCAAAGCAGCTGCCCCATCATCATTGAGGTGCAGCCCATCCCTGGCAAAGAGCTTGTAGCTGATTGAGAAATCAGCCCAGTTCTAGAGAAACCCAAAGCCCTCCTCCCTGCACCAATCTCTCAGCCACGCATTAATCTCCCTAAGCTCCCGCTGCCTTCTTAATGTTGCTCGTGGCACAGGTAATATCTCTGAGAAAATTACCTTGGAAGTCCTCGCCCTCAACTTCGCTCCTCGCCCTGGAGCGAGTTTTATTGATTTTTTAGTAGACTTAAGGTATTGAGATCCAAATTACGGAAAGACCCCTTATCCGGAATACCCTTGGTCCCGAGCATTCTGGATAATGGGTCCTATACTTGTATTATAAGCTTTTGTTAAGATTTTTATTTCTAATAAAACTAGCCTAAAACTAAAACCTCCTTTAAATTCTTTAAAAAATATCTTATACTTTCCTTAATTTTACTTTTTGAATGCATCTTTCATTCACATTTCACATTGATCTTCATTTTCCATTTAAATTAGTTTACTTACTTGAAGGTGCGTACTATTATGCCAAAGGAAAGCTTTAGGGTGAGCATATCACTGGTCTAATCTTTGGATGCAATCTTTGGTGCTATCCTGCTAATTCCCAAATACTGCTTATTCTCTAGCCCAGTTTCCAGTAAAAAATAATGGAGCAGTTAGGGACAGTATATCTAGAAGTATTGATCTTTTTCTGTGTTTGGGTGCACTGGCCAATGGATAGCCACAGTACAGGACAATGGATTGCCATAGTACAGGGTACACTGTCTCTCCAAGCTAACTGCACTAGCTTTGTACAGAACACACTAAAGTATTTCTTAAATTCTTAGATAGACAGCACAGATAATCAGCACCATTTAGCAGGAATATTTGTGCTATACTACTTTTATAAGAAAAAAAAAACAGAATAAAAATGTTGAATTATCATGATTTTTATTGTATTATAATATGTTGTTGTATGTGAATATTACAGGATTATTGAAGTAGAAAAAATAATTCCTCAGAACAACCAATTTCACTTTAAAATGCTCTAAGAAGACTGATTTTTATGGATAGTTATGAATCACTGCCCCCTCCATTCCATATTCTGCATTTAAATGGATGATCAATACTATATTTTGCCATAAAATGCTTTGAAATTCGATTTTAAGTGCATTAGAGTTTTCGCCCTCTGAATGCTCTCAATGAGAGGGTGTCACTATAAATTGTCATCAAATCTGATAGAAATACAATGGGAATTAATTGCCATATTTATTTATATAGCCTATAAAACATGATGTGAAAGTTCTGGCACATTTTGGGACAGCGCATTGAACTTTCAAGAAAGTTAAAAGCATTTCAGCAACCCACAAGTTAGATTTATTGAGTTTAACAACAGACAGGTATTAGGGCTGTCTACTTTCAATAGCTGTCTCGTGTGGTTTTCTATCTTTTAAAATAATATATGTCTCCTGTTTTAATTGGTTTTGGAAAGACTTGTCCCAGATGAGAGCTGTAGCCCCTGCATGTCCAGGGGTGACTTTGACATGCATATACAGCAATATTTAACACTTATTTAAAGACAACAACAAAAATAGGTGTGCAATGAATGTTAGCATGCAAAGGCTTTTATATGCTAGGTAGCACTGAAGGAGGTATTGTATTATAATGTTGAATACTGAAACTGGAAAGGTTATATATATATATACAGTAGGTATTTGATATTCAAGTAAAATAATTTACCATGTATTCTAATACCAAAGAAAAGGGCTGCTGATGTAAACATGTGCATTTAGTTTCTAAATGCATGTGTAATAGTCCAGTAAAAAGCTTTTATATGATTTTCTGTGAAATCAGGGAGTTGTTTGCAATTTTTATGCAATGCCAGTGGAGCTGATTTTAAGTGCACTTGGTTATGTAAAACTGGATCTCACTGCCCACAGATAAATGTCATGTAAATCAAGGGAACATTCATAGAGCAAAGTAGTTAATTGCGTGACTGATTAAGTCAGCTAAAGCTGTGATAAAAGAGGTGAAAGATTAATGGGAGAGAGACAGGAAAAAAACAAAACAAAAAAACAGGCATCTATCCAGAGTTAGAGAAAAGGTATCCAGGTCCAGGACACTAAGTTAAATGATTTTATCCAATATCAAAATATTTTGTTGGTGCCATTTTAAGCATCTTAACAGCACCACAAACTGGCATGATTTACCTACGCTGTTAATGTTTATCCAAGCCGCAGGTAGGTTGGTATGCTGCAGTCTGATTTTATTGTTTCTTCAGCTTACCCAAATCCAAAGAGCTTTCATTGGAGGAATATTGGCCTCTGAGCCACCTTTAAAAATTACTATACAGTAGCTTCTTTTTTTGAAAGGAAAACTATGCTGCCAGAATAAAACAAAACCAACAGATAGTTTATGTCATACTAAGTGCCCTATTAAAGAATCTTACCTTACTGGAATATATATTAATATCACTAAATATTGCCCGTTTACATTTTTTATCTTGAGCCATAATTTGTGCTGGTCTGTGTTCTCCAGAGGTCACTTGACCAGAAGTGTTCTGTCCATTCACTTACTGATGTGACTTAACATGTATGTGTGCCCATGGTTTGGATGTGTGCGATGTAAATCATATTATCCCAGGGAATGACCCTTTAGCTAAAAGGGCAGTTTTCATTTTTTAACTATCAAGTGCTCAGTTGGTGCCTAAATTCAATTTCAGTTATCCTCATTGATTATCCTCATTTAATTTTTTAAATATTCATTAGAATGTTAGATTAGAATGTGGACTTATAAATCAATCTTTCCTATAAAAACAAAAATAATAAGAAAAAAAACAACAAAACACAAATACAAGAGTATTGTAGAAATGATACCTATATTGGCTAACAATAAAAATACAAAGCTTTCGGAGCTCTAAGGCCCCTTCATCAGGCAAAATACCTTAGAGCTCCGAAAGCTTTGTATTTTTATTGTTAGCCAATATAGGTATAATTTCTACAATACTCTTGTATTTGTGTTTTGTTGTTTTTTTATTATTATTTTTGACACTGGCTAACACGGTACTACAGTTTTTGTTCTATAAAAACAAAAAAACTACTGTAAAAAATGAGCTTTGACATTTTTTAAGACACACAAGATAGACAAATGAATGTTGAAGATGCTGTTGCAAAGCAGATCAACAGTATGTATTCAGGGTTACTTGATAGCGTGTCCACTAAAGCTTTTAAACTATTATTGACTGTCAAGACAAATTTGGTCCTTTGGGCTCTTTTCCTTTACAAAAAAATGTAATTCTGTTCTTTAAAGGACATGTCCTTATTTCCTAATAAAAGAAAACATAATTCCAAACAACCTTCCAATGTGAATACATTGAACATTTTAGTGCTTTAAAAGTTATATGTAAATGTAATTGCTATAGAAAGCAGGAATTGCTGAACTCCTGGTTGTTACTTTTTAAACAATGTTGCAAAGGCCAGTATCCTCCAGCAAGACAGGTCTGTCAACCTGCTGCCTTGTGTTACATTGTTTCAAATGCCAGAGCCACAAGGGCAGAGAATGGCAAAGGACTGGCAAAAAAAAAGCATTGCAAATTTCTAACAAATGTATATTGCAAAGTTGCTTAGTATTATGTTTTTATTAGGCAAAAACTAACATTTTGGGTTGACTTGTCCTTTATGGGATGCACTAGAGGGCAGCTCTGGTTTCCTGGAGAGCAGTAACACTTAAGGTGGCCATACACGTGGCGATCTGACGATGTTTCGTACGACCATCGGTCGCACGAAACATCGTAAGATCCGCCACACACCATTCAGGGCTGAATCGGCAGGTAAGGAGGTAGAAACAATAGGATTTCTACCTCCTTCTGCCGATTCAGCTCTGAAGGGAGAATTTTGGTCAGGCGCCTTCTATGGCGCCCGATCAAAATTTTCAAACTTGTCCGATCGGCGAGTCGTCAGATATCGGCAGCTTCCTGCGATATCGGTCGACTCGCCGACATGCCATACACGCACCGATTATCGTACGAAACGAGGTTTCGTACGATAATATCGGTGCGTGTATGGCCACCTTTATCTCCATTCTAGAAGACTCCTTACCAGAGACTGCAGTCTTCCTGTAATAATCTCCTTCTAATGACATTTCCTACACAGGTGTTGGATTGCATTGATGAAGCCCACATGAATTATGGGACAAATGCATGTCACTGAGAGGGACATATAGTGACAGAAAAGCAGCATGACAAGGTAGAGAGACACTAACAAGCCAGGGCTGGATAAATGCAGTACAAGGGGACTGGAACCAGCCAGGTGCAGCAGTAATGTCTCCATGAGTACTAGGTTGACTGGTGACAACCTTATCAGAGGTATGATGCATTAAGGGTAATTTATAATGTTTGCATTTATTATGCACAAATAGTGCCACATTTCTCTTTGCATATATAAATTTACAATTTGCAAAATCAGAATATATCAGTGAATAATTTTTCTGCCACTAAAGTAATGTGTAATGCAGATGCAGAGTGTGAGCATAAATATTTGCAATTTGCGATTATGCCAAATTGAAAAAGCTTTAAGGACAGTTTCACTGCAAATAAAAATTTCGCAATTATATTTGCACATTAAAAGTACCAGTTTTGTCCAGCTTTTTAAATATAAACATGGGTAGGGCAAATATGCTAACTGTGAGAATAATTCTGCACTGTGCAAATTTAATAAATGACCCCCATTGTGTTATAAGTACAGATAAAATGGTATATACAATGCCTTTATGCAGGACATATTTTAGCCATTTTAAGTGGGCCACTTAAATAAAATATGTGCTTGAGTTTAAGTTCTAGGTCTCAGGAGTGTGGTTTAGATTTGGAATTTGTTTGGCTTGAAATACACCAGACATATGGTGTTGCAATAAGGTCAATTAATCTTGCAGCGCAGTGCCTTAATTGACAATCATTTTTCTATTTATGGGGATATAATATTTTATAGATTAACTTTATTGTATGTTGTACAGTAATTATGACTTTTGCCATAATGGATTATCATGAAAGAGTTGCGTTTCTTTTGAACCTATATGAGTGCTTTTTGAATTGCATCTGATTGGCAAAAAATCACGATTCTAAAAAAGTATTTTAGAAAGAGTTATTAGATTTATTACATTGATGAATTATTTAATAAATTATTAACATAATCATGCTACAGTAGTAACAAATGAACTGGAAATTAAGCTTCTTTATTACATGTGCAGTATAAAGATTTTGTAAAAAAATACAGAAGAAGAAGAATACATGAAGTATGTGTAAATTTGTTGCATATGTACCTTTGGATAGAACTTTCATCAGGGCTAAAGGTTACAAAGAAAATGATTATTGGTGTATACTATAAACCACCCTGTATAAGTGAGGAGGATGAGGCCCAGCTACTATTGCAAATGGAGGAGGCTTCACAACTAGGTCAAGTTGTTATTATGGGGGACTTTAATTATCCGGATATTGACTGGAGTAATGGGGTGGCTAAGTCAGAAAAAGCTACTAGGTTTGTAAATATGCTAAATGACAACTTTTTATTTCAGGCAATTCAAAAACCTACTAGGAATCATTCTATTTTGGACCTGGTGATATCTAATAATACTGAACTCATCTCTAACATTTGTGTGGGTGAGCATTTGGGGAACAGTGATCACAACATGGTCTCCTTTGAGATAATGCTGCAGAGACAGCTCTATAAGGGAGTAACTAAAACACTCAATTTTAGACATGCAGACTTTGCAAGTATGAGGGCATCTCTGCAATGTGTTAGACACAGAAGGAAAATGTAATATCTTTGAAACATTGCTTAGCAAGTATACAGGTCAGTATAATCCCCTTGTAAGCAAGGAAAGGTATTGCAAAGTAAAAACATCAGGCAAGCTAAAATAGAGATGGAAAGTGGTATTGTAGTTAGGAGTAAAAGGAATATTGTAAATAGTAAAAAAAAAATGAAGCAAGAAGGGGAGGGAACCTTATTATCACGGGGGGGGGGGGGGGGTCCGTTGGTTGATGAGAACAGGGAAAAAGCAAAAATTCTGAACTCTTATTTTTCATCTGTCTATACAACTGAGGAGCCAGCTAATGAAGGCTTCCCTTTTAATAGACCCAATTCTAGTAATATAACTACTGACACATGGGTCACTCGGGAGGAAATTCAAAAGAGACTTGAACAAGTAAACGTAAACAAAGGTCCAGGACCAGATGGGATTCATCCCAGGGTATTAAACAAGCTTAGCGCTGTGATTGCCAAGCCTCTTCACTTAATTTTTCAGGATTTATTGAGGTCTGGCATGGTGCCCAGAGACTGGCGAATTGTGGTGCCATTATTTAAAAAGGGATCCCGTTCTCAGCCTAAAAACTATAGACTTGTTAGTCTGACATCAGTAGTAGAAAAGCTTTTGGAAGGGGTAATAAGGGATAGGGTACTTGAATACATTGCAGTTCACAATACTATAAGTTTGTGCCAGCATGGTTTTATGAGTAACAGATCTTGTCAGACTAATTTAGTCGCCTTTTATGAGGAGGTGAGTAGGAACCTCAATGCCAGAATGGCAGTGGCTGTCATCTACTTAGACTTTGCTAAAGCGTTTGATACAGTACCTCACAGAAAGTTAATGATAAAATTGAGGAATATTGGCCTAGAACATAATATATGTAATTGGATAAAGAACTGGCTGAAGTATAGAGTACAAAGAGTGGTGGTAAATAGAACATTTTCTAATTGGGCCAGTGTTGTTAGTGGAGTACCGCAGGGGTCAGTCCTTGGTCCTTTGTTTTTTAACTTGTTTATTAATGACCAGGAGGTGGGCATTGGAAGTACTGTTTCTATTTTTGCTGACAATACTAAATTGTACAAAACTACTAAGTTCCATGCAAGATGCTGCCACTTTGCAGAAAGCAATTTGACTAAATTGGAAAACTGGCCAGCATATTGGAAAATGAGGTTCAATGTGGACAAGTGCAAAGTGCTATCTACTAAATGGTAGTGTGTTGGGGGTATCCTTAATGGAGAAGAACCTGGGGGTTTTTGTAGATAACAAGTTGTCTAATTCAAGGCAGTGTCATTCTGTGGCTACTAAAGCAAATAAAAAAGGGCATTGACTCAAGGGATGAGAACATAATTTTGCCTCTTTATCGGTCCCTGGTAAGGCTTTACCTTGAGTATGCAGTACAGTTTTGGGCTCCAGTCCTTAAGAAGGATATTAATGAGCTGGAGAGTGTGCAGACACCTGCAACTAAACTGGTAAAGGGGATGGATTTATATAGACAGGGACCTCCATCCTCTTGTGTCTTTGACTCTTAACTTATTGCAACTGTATTTATCTTGTATCTATCTGGATTTATTGTTGTACTTTGTATTTATCTATTATTATCTTAATAATCCCCTGTTTGTATTAATGTATTCTACTGTACAGCGCTGCGTACATAAGTAGCGCTTTATAAATAAAGGTATACATATACATGGAAGATTTAAACTATAATGTTAGACAGTCAAGGGTGGAGTTGTTTTGTCTGGAAAAAAGGTGCTTGTGAGGGGACACAATTACTCTGTACAAGTACATTAGATGAAATTATAGGCAGATAGGGGGTGTTCTTTTTTCCCATAAAAATGATCGGCACACCAGAGGCCACCACTTTAGATTAGAAGAACGGAGCTTCCATTTGAAGCAGCATAAGTGGTTTTTCACGGTAAGGGCAGTGAGGTTGGGGAATGCCCTTCCTAGTAATGTTGTAATGGCAGATTAAGTTAATGCCTTTAAAAGGGGCCTGGATGAGTTCTTGAACAAGCATAGTATCCAAGGCTATTGTGATACAGGTATGGGATCCCTTATCCATTATCCAGAAAGCTCTGAATTACAGAAAGGCCACCCCCCTTGGACTCCATTATAAGCCAATAATTCTAATTTTTAAAAATGATTTCCTTTTTCTCTGTAATAATAAAACAGTACCTTGTACCCCAACTAAGATATTATTAATACTTATTGGAGGTGATACAAGCCTATTGGGTTTATTCAATATTTAAATGATTTTTAGCAGACTTAAGTTATGGAGATCCAAATTACAGAAAGATCTCTTATCCGGAAAACCCCAGGTCCCGAGCATTCTGGATAACAGGTCCCATACCTGTACAGTTAGTATTTTAGGTTTGTGGGTGCTGGGTTTACTTGGAAGGGTTGAACTATACTATATATAGTATTGTTTTATAACAGTATGCAAGACATAGTGATTTATAAACATTGACTGACATCCTAGTTCCTCCGCCCTTATTCCATTACCGGGTTACAATGGTGTTACCACTCTGCACCAGGCTCCTTCACAAAAAATCTTTGGAGGGGCCTGGAGCAGCATAGCAAACCCTACCTAGCCCACTTCCCACCACCTTTGGGATAATTCACTTGAATCAGTCATCTCTTCCAGCCCTTATAAAGTATTACGTTTGCATTTTATAATAAAAATCCCAACATAAGTTCTATGCATCAAGTTGTTGGTTCAAAATAGGTTGCCAACATTTATCACAAGGGGGTTGATTCACTAAAGTGCGATAAATTTTATCGCACGTGCGTTAAATAAGTTGTGACAATTAGCGTGCGATTCACTACAGTATTATTGCGTGCGTTAAGTCGCGTATCGCATGCGTTAATTTATTGCATGCGTTAATTTTCGCACTGAAAAGAATACGAACGCATGATTCACAAACACTTAGGCGCGCTAAATATCGAATTGGTCTATGCGAAAATTAACACCTACTTCAGGCAGGCAATAAATTATAGAAAAGTACAGTTAATGAGTTTTTGGCAATAAAATATGAACTTGGCAGTGTTATTTATTCAAGTATGTGTTTTTTTACGAAATTTTACTAAAGTCTTGGCATGTATGTAATTTCGCTACTATAGCGGTAAATATTTAGTTGCCATAATATGCAGTACTGTAGCGGTAAATATTTAGTCACCATAATATGCAGTACTGTAGCGGTAAATATTTCGTCGCCATAATATGCAGTACTGTAGCGGTCAATATTTAGTCGCCATAATATGCAGTACTATAGCGGTAAATATTTAGTTGCCATAATATGCAGTAATGTAGCGGTAAATATTTAGTCACACAAATACATTACTAGGTATATTTTGGCGACTTATTTGTTGTGACTTTGTAATCTCGCGACTTGCGGACATTTTGTAGCGACTTTGTAATCTCGTGACATGTGCGACGGCCATTTTGTCATTGAACCTGCAGTCACACTACAGAGAGCATCATGCCTGGGGTTTCTGATCTGCTACCAGCGGAGAGGCGCTATATTGCGACCTTTTTCCTGCGCTCAGGATATGACAGCCTGCCGCTGGGGCCCTTAGGGGTCTACGAGAGGAAGAGGGCAATCCTGCATGACCTCCAAGATGGGTTGCGTGCCAGGTTTGCCCTTGGTGTGGATCTCCACCTGCTCCAGCGCATATGGTCGGACCTGAAGCGCAGGAATTCAGATCTGGTTGCTGAAATAGCGGAAGGTAATTATTGTACTTTATTATGCTTTTACAGAATACATTCAGTAAAAGATTTAGCAAGTAATTTGAACTAAAAGTACAAATGTAAGAAATGTCAGGGATGACATAAGTAACATAGTAACATAGTAAGTTGGGTTGAAAAAAGACATACGTCCATTACGTTCAACCATAATGCCAGTGAGGAACTGAAACGTTGGTCACAATAAACCTCTAAATATTATTTCACATCTTCGTGACTCCTTGTGAAAATCCTGTGTGTGCCGTCACCCCATGCCTGTCTAGATTTTGATTTGCCACAGGCACCCAGGTATTATTGTTCCTTATGGTGTACAGCTTCCCAGCACTTCGTATTGTATATATATTTATATATATATATATAGGATTTTCACAAGGAGTCACGAAGATGTGAAATAATATATATATATATATATATACACATCTATTTTCAAATACATATGCATAAATGAGTTTAAAGCAGGGGGGAAGCAGCAGGGAGCGGCCCATAGTGTGAGTCATTTGGGGAAGGGCCACGAATGTTTTAGGGGGCCCTGGCTAACAATGTCTGTGTGTCCTTTGTATTGATGTGAGGGTTCACAGGGGGAGGGGCCAGTGGGGGCGTGAGAGGAGGGGGGCCCAAAAAATGTTGTTGTGAAGGGCCCCGTTATTTATGATGGTGTATGAATGTATATATATATATATATATGTATGTATAATATATTACACAAAATAACATCTTGCAATACTATATGGTTTAAATTTTTGCAAATATTCTGCCAACAATTTTGTCTTTAGCCCATTTTGCTGAATAGTAAAGCTTGCGTTAATTAGTACGTAGCGTATTTTCTGGCAGTGTGGTAACTGCCAATCAAATGTTTTGTTGCCAGAATAATTGCAATATTATATTTGTCCCCGTTTAATAAAGTGCCCATAACATATTTGCCATTTATTCTGTGTCTAAAATCTCCCACTTAATTTAAGCCGCTTTAGTAAACGGACCCCTAAGTATTTAGCTAAATATTCTTAAATGCCCCCCCCCCCCTATTTTATTATCCCTAGCACTTCTTTTTTTTTTTGTTACTTATATTTTTATTGGTTTTTTGGGGTTTTTTTTGCAAATAAACATTTATACAGCGCCTCTCTAGCATTTCTGTGCTCTCCCAGGGCAAAATGTCACCAGTTTTATGCTGCCGATTGGCACTTGCGACAATTAGCGTGCATGCGAAAAATACAGCACACACGTTATTTAGCGCATAAAATATCGCATGCAGTATCGTGCGTAAATTAGCGCAAGTGTGCTTATAGTGAATCGTGCGATAAGTCACGAAAATTTAGACGCAATAACATTTTTAACGCACGCTATAAATAGCGCACATTAAAACTCACTTTAGTGAATCGGCCCCAAGGTGTCTTAAAGTCAAACATCATCATAGGATGAGAAGGAGGCAAAGAAAGGGAAATACTAAATTTTCAAAAACAGGAAAAGTAAAAGGAGAGAAATGTAATATATCATAATGGAGTAGATACTCCATTGCTTATGCTACATGTCAGTCTATATACCCTAAATCCTGTCAAATGTGTCAGGTACGCTCCAAGCTTCATAGGTGAGCTTTATTCCTAGTATCATTTTCTTAATCAAACTAACCCCTTGGGGGGGGATCTGTCCTGAGCCACTGTAGTATTATGGCAGTATATAATGAGCATATTTTTTCCGACAATTTTGTACAAAAATCATAATTTGCGCGACAAAATCATATTGTCGCGCTGAGTACGAAAGTTTCAGATTCATTCAAGCTTCTTTATCGTGAATTTCCTTGGGCCAGGTTGGAGCTGCAGAGTACCATTGATTCCTATGAGAGGCTTCCACAATCATGCACAGAAGGATCAAAGTCGGAAAGGTTTTCCTGCATTTTACGATCGTTTTTCTTATGCTTGCCTGTAAGTGTGGGAAGCGACTGATGCCATTTAAAAAATAGCATGAAAGGGTAGTTTGTAGTGCTTGATCTAGGTAGGATACCATTTTCTTTGATTTGGGTATCTCCAGGCCCAGATTTGTGGCGGGGGGGGGGGCCTAATGGGGGCAGCCTCGGGGTTCCCAGATAAGAAATCCGATGCTGGGAATCTCAGTAGTGTATCAATAGGATAAGAATGGTAGGTAATGTGAAGTAATCCACATTTTATCTTAAAAGCATGTTTGAATTGCATATTTTGAAATTGGTCAATTTTTTGGCCTTCGGGAATTAGTTGTGGTAGGGATAGTAGGATTCTATTACTGGCACTATCTTCCAATGTTTTAATACCAAGTCTGGGCCAATAAATACCAATAAGGAAAATGGAAGTTGCCCCATAATGGTGTGTATGGAATCAGTAAGTACTGGAAAGCCTCTACCATGTAGTAGCAGCTGGAAATTAATAGGTCATGGTTGAGCTCTTGAGATGAGATTTATCCCAGTTGACTTGAGGGAAGGAGACAAATTCCTGACCAATTTCCCAAATTATTTGCAAGGATATGTATGGATCACTCAGGAATAATAGTATATAGTCTGTGCAAAGAGCTGTTTTTTCTGCGGTTCCAAATTCAAGCCTATTTATACCCATAGATTGGTGAATAGCTTTTGCCAAAGGATCTATCACCATTGCAAAAAGTAGCAGCGAGAGTGGGCAACCTTGTGAGCGCACCTATGTAAGTCAAAGGATAGTGAGAAAAGGTTGCTCACTTTGAATTGTGCCTTAGGGGGCTTTGTATAAAGGTTGTACACAAGACATAAAATTTGGACCACAGCCAAAGGCCAAAGTATATCCTGGAGGAAAGGCCACTTGGTAGTATCTAAGAAAATCTGGTAGAGTCTAAAAAAAGTACTTTACTAGAGCCACTGTTTTCATGAGTTATTTGTAGATTAGATATAGATGTCTGTGATTAGCTGCGAGGTAGACTTATTAGACACAAAGCGGATTTGTATGGGTGTTTCACATCAAGTGATGATCTTGATGAGTTGGTTGGAAAATATATTTGCAAGAATTTTTTTGTCTGTATTCAATAAGTAAATGTGCTAATATGAAAAAAGGAGAAAGAGAGATTGTCATGCCATATTTAGTATAATGCAGTGTGCAATATGATGTGCAAGTCTAAAAGCCTTTGACTGTGTTGCAAAACAGCCATGTCCAAAACAGGAGAGAGTAGATACTGTAAATCAATTGCTTAAAATTAGGGTGCTGCATCGGGGAGGGGGGGGTCTTTGACTATTTTTTCTGGCTTCCAACAGTTGTATTGCAAGAAGGGGAAAGTAGTGCTCAACACTAAATTTTAAACCATTGTGCGGGGGTGCAAAAAGGCTGTGACCGCAAAATTCATATAGACAGAAACAAGAGTTTCTCTGCATTCACCCATATCAATATATTGTATATAAGACATTCTGTGCATTGAGCTACTAGGAAATTCCCTTTCCTTTACACAAAACATGGATTGTTTATTCACATATTGCAATTTATTTAAGGTAGCCAGCTACGTCAAAGTATTTCCAGTCTGGCCAGTACTATGCTCACTTTTATCTGATTCATTAAGAATTCTGCCTCATTA
This sequence comes from Xenopus tropicalis, assembly GCF_000004195.4. Taxonomy (NCBI): domain Eukaryota; kingdom Metazoa; phylum Chordata; class Amphibia; order Anura; family Pipidae; genus Xenopus; species Xenopus tropicalis. Next base: position 42,566,738 of record NC_030680.2, read on the forward strand.
TATATTTTTACAGGTCAACTGGTTTGTTTGACTCTGACTGGGATTGATCTTCTAAAACAGACAAAAGGATATTAAATCTGCGAAAACAAACAAGGATTGTGAATCTGATGTCAAGCTGTTACTAAATGGCTATCACAGGTTTATTTTTGGTATTCTACAGCAGGCTAAAGAAAAACCTTTCTGACTTTGCATGATTTTGGAAGCCTCACAGAGGACTAAATGGCACTCTGCAGCTCCAACCTGGCCCAAGGAAAGTCACGATACTGAAGCTTGAATGAATGCGAAACTTTCATACTCGGCGCAACAATGTGATTTTTTTCGTGTTGGCAACGAAAAAGTCGCAAAAAATATATGAAAAAGTCGCGACGGCGACGAAAAAGTTGCAGAAAATACAAAAAAGTCAAGACGGTCGACGAAAAAGTTGCCAAAATACCGATCATTACAAAAAAACGCATTCGAATCATTCGTGCCTTAGTAAATCTCCCCCATAGGGTAGATTTATGAAAATGTGAGATTCCTATTAGATTTATCAAATGGTGAACTCTAACTTTCACCAATTGATAAATATGCTTTTAGAAATCCTATAGGAATGAATAGAATGTGGATGAATTTTTCTTAAGGTGAGCTTAAATCTTACATTTTCATAAATCTGCCCCAAATGTTGTCCTGATGCTTGCTTTGCAGGGACCTTCTACATTTGGTTTTAGAAGTGAGATAGCAACTGTAGAATACTGTACTGCCTTCTTTCTAAAAAGCAATAATGGAAGATTTTTTGCAAAGTTTTTTTACAGCTGCAGGATCACCAGAGACAGCACAGACTAAAGGAACACCTTACACAACTCCACATTCTACACATACAGCGACCATGCTTCAACCTCTAGTAATGTGGCTAATGCCACACCAAGCCAAAAACAGCTTGCTGAAAATATGCTGCATACACTTAAAAATACTCCTACCTGTTCCAGAACCCGAATGCATCAAATTCACTCAGGTGCAGGCAGATATAGCCGATATCCACTGAAAATGTTAAGTACCGGCTAAATGCGCCTGCACCCGAGTGTATCCATGCTTTTGGGTGCATCAATAGGCGCAGCACACTTGTGGCAGAAAATGAGGGTGTACGCATCACTAGTGATGTGCAAAATTTTTAAGCAAGCATAGATTCACAGCGTTTTCGTGAAACGCAGGACAAAATTGACGCAGAAAAATTTGCCATGCAAAAGCAATTGTTGCCCGCAGATTGCCCTAACATCTGAACAGGTTTCTGAGTTACTGCTTCTATCTGTGCGTGCACAGTTCTCTAGACCGTAGCAGGTCCTGTAGTACTCATTACAGGGGTGTATGCAGTGTGCAGCCACTGGGGTCTATAACACATTTTATGTGATTCCCTTTTTTTGCGCCAAAGAGACCTTCTCCAAATCTGCTTAAGTAGAACTCCAGATTGCAACATAGTCATTCGCTGCTGGAACATTAGAAAGTCCTAAGGAAAAGCTTGGGATATGGACCACAGAAAAAAAGAAAAGGTGACCTTCCAAAGGCATGAGAAGCATTGTTATGAGCGAACTCAGCCCAAGGAAGGAGATGAGACCAGTCATCCTGGCAGAGTGACACAGGGCCGGATTTCAAAACTCACTGCCCCCAGGCCGCCCCTGGTCCCACCCCCCCACCCCCCAGTGCGCATGTGCGCGTCGTGCCTGACCAGCGGTAGTGCGCAGGCGTGGGTGGTGGTGCGCGCATGCGCAAACAGCGGGGGCAAGCAAGCGCCCATGCCCCGTGGCCCAAAGTGCATACGGAGCAGTGGGGAGAAGTCCCCATTGCTCCGTATGGGAGCAGAAATTTTAAGATTATTGTGCGGCTGGGCGGCATGCCGCCCCCAGGTTTCTGCCGCCCTAGGCCCGGGCCTTTGTGGCCTCTCCACAAATCCGGGCCTGGGCACAGCTGCATAAGCATTGCCTAGGTGAAAAACTTAAAACCTTCCTCCAGCCTTACCTATCCCTTAGTACACTTACAGGGGGGGAAAACTGATGTCCCTGAATCTGTCTTCATTTACCATATGTCCCTGCTTGCTGTTATTGATAGTTAAAAGTCCCTTGGTCATATGTTCCAGGCTCAGCACCCAGCTACTTATTTTCCATATTCTTCGACTTGCTTGAATTGCTTTCTGCCCTTTTCCACGCTAGCTCCTTTATAAATCAGCTTAAGAAGTGACCTCTGACCTAACCAGTGGTAGGAGAGCCACTTCTGCACAAGGAATGTTTGAGATCTCCTTCCTTTGCAATGCTGGAACAATGTTGTTTCTTAGATGTTAGACAGCTGAGACATTACATGCTGCTATCAGGGACCTAACTGCCAGCACTATAGAATTGTTTTTTACTTTTAAATCGAATGCATGCCCTGTGTTTATGGGACATATGTAGAGAGGCAGGACCAAAACGTTCAGACAGGGAAGGCATTAAGTAGAATCCACAACACAAAAATCAACCTTCGCCTATGCTTTAGCTCTAGTTAGGTCTTTATAGTGTTTTTTGGTATGGTACAGTTCTCCTTGAGGGCAGGTTAATAAACAATTTCTGTAAATCCCTGTGTAATGTAATGGCTCCAAAGCATAATAATAACAAAAAGCACATTATGAAATACAAAGATATATTACCTACACATAAACTGATAAAACTAGCTACATATAAAAGCTGCAAAAATGTAGTACAAAAATGTAAAAAGTATGCAAGGACCCAATGTTACCCAGTATATACCAAACATTATTATTTTTTCTATTTATATGCTGACACATTTTATGCACAAAATGCTTACAGTCCAATGGTGGCAAGTAATATACGTTTTTATAAAGTAAAATATATACTGTACAGTGTAAAATGTTTCATTTATATGTATATAAATTTTGATAACCCATAGTTTCTCATCTGCACATTCTACACATTTCAACAGTGCTTTACAGAGATTACACATTCACTACCCCAGAGGAGCTTACAATCTAAGGTCCCTATCTCATTCACACACACTATACTCAGAAGCCAATTAACCTGCCTGTATGCATTAGGAGTGTGGGAGGAAACCTACACAGACACAGAAAATAAGTAGAAACTCCTTGCAGATAGTGCCCTGACTGGGATTGAACTCAGGACCCTAGCACTACAAGCCAGAAGCACTACTCACTGAGCAACCATGCTACCCAAACCTTTACTTTTTGTTCCTAAAAATACACCATCATCAAGCAGGTCTTCAAGTGGCACTTCACTTTTTATAAAGAATAAAAAATCAATTTTCAAGTCTGTGAATTCGAGAGTCTTTTTCTAATTCTAATTTGCCTTTTAAAAAAAATTGAATGCTTGCTTATTTATTAATAAGCAAAACTCGTTTAAATAAAAAAAACTTGAATACCTTGAAAAAAAGCCTTGAAAAACTCAAAAATCTTAAATTGTAGATAACTCCTGTTAACTTCTATGTAAACTTGCAAGCTTTTAGATGCCAGAGTTTTACATTTGAGTTTTCGGGGGGTTTTACACTTAATAAATATCAGATATTTGAGTTTTCGAACTTTAATTTAAATTTTGGAAAATATTAATATAACCCCAGTTCCACAAGCTCGCTGTCTAGGAGTCATATTTGACTCACATTCAAACACTCTCTGAATCCTTTTGGTTCCATCCTCATCCAAATGTAACTGCAAACCATTTTTGTGAATTGTTTATATATGTATGTATGTTATGTCTTTTGTACCCCTCTATTCTGTAAGGCGCTGCGTAAATTGATGGCGCTATATAAATAATAATAATTTAGCAAATTTTAGAGCTAAAAGACTTGAACCATGAAAAAAAATCAAACTCAAACATTAATAAACCAGCCCCTATTGGGCTTTTTTTATCAATTTTCGAGTTTGTGAGTTTGAGATTGTTTTTCTTATTTAAATAAACTCACACTTCAAATGCTTCCTTATTTTTTAATGTGTGAATAAAAAATCTTGAATACCTTGAATTTGTGAGTTTACAAACTCAGTTCATGCAAAGTCACTCAGTTTAGAGTTTGTGCTCTCACTATTATAAATAGGCTGTTTATGAAACCCCCAGTCTGCTCAGCAAACCTTTGCTTTGGTCAGAGTTTTGGTTGTGCTGTAACTGTTAGTGTAATGCAATTTGTCAGAGAAAGGCATACCTCCCAACATTTGAAAATTACAAAAAGGGACAAAAAGATCTTCCACACGCAGTTCAGTGAAATTTTTGGACACGCCCACTATGGTGGAATGCCAATTTCACAAAACACACCCCTTTTACATAGTACAATGGCAGTATCAGACACACAAAATTCAGTAGCCCCTATGCCCTACCATTTCATTCATTTTTTGTGACCCTAAGCATTCTACAACACTTCACAGCATTTCCGAGTCCCCCAGCATTTCATGACATTCATTGTTGCACAAGCATTCCAGTGTACAGTATAAGTGTGACTACAGTGAAATGTGTAAGGCAATATCATTTCAGCAATACTTTTATTAGTGCTGTGTTACTTGTGGTCCCCTGCTCTAGGTAAACTGTAAATACCACCATCAATTAACAGCATGTTTTATGGATAATGATGGGTGCAGGGAGTTGTAGCTAAATAATAGGAGGTGCAGAATGTATTTTAGATATTGATGGGTGCAGGGAGTTGTAGCTAACAGAACCTGCAGATGGTATGCATGATCACATGATGATACACATGTCCCCCATTAGGGGTCCCATCCTGTACCAGTAAGGAAGACTGGGGCTGGGGTAACATTAGCCTCAAAGTTTAGGATAACTCTGGGTAGGGAGGTAATATGAAAGAGACTGAAGGAGAGAGCTCACCAGTCAGAGGATGGTGGGGGGGAAGCAGTTAAAAAGCGTTAGTTTGGTGAAGCTTTTACCTGGAGGAGGGAGAAGGAATCGGAGGGAGCGGAGCAGGAGACCGGGAGGCTGGTTGTGAGCAACAAATATACATACTGTAGCAAGCCAAAGGGCAGCAGCAATTCATCCATCCTGTTGGCTTTGGAATCTCAGCTGCAGCGTTCACATTGCAATGTTTTGGTGTGTCCCGGAGCAGTCTAATCGTGACATCACAGTAAGGAGCGGGACATTTAAACTAAAATCCAGGACAGCGGGCTGGATGATGAAAAGCGGGACTGTTGGGAGGCATGGAAAGGGGAGGGATGTGTGACCATTAGGCTCCTTCTCTGCCTGAAACCGGCCCTGGAGCGGGCGCAAATCTTTGATGTGACCTCTTCAGAGATCCACTGGTGTCCGGACCCCCTTGAAGTCTTCAGATGGCAGAGGGAAGGATAAAGGGACTTGCGGCAAAGGAAGTTCGAACACCCTTGCCTCCTTCTCTGCCATTCGGCCGGGGAGGTTGAGGCTAAAGGGGCTCACCCTAGCCTTCGGGCAAAGGTGAGCCTGAAGACTCTGTTTCACTTGCGCCTCTTGGCTGGTGTCCCAGGGTTTTAACAGATTTAATCTTTTTTGAAAGTCAATCGGCACCCTCTTCCTTTGTATGTGCACTTGTGTGACACTTTGCACTTGGGTTATGAAGCACACTCAGGCTTCAATAAAAAAAAAAATTGTCAGAGAAGCTGTTTGTAGAATGATAGAATCCAGAATGTTTTTTGGTTAGAAAAAGCCACAATCCCCTGAACTGATAGTATTTTGGGTAATGGAGATATGGTAATATTTGGGAGTCTGTTGTAAACAAGTTATGTCTAAATTCTAAGCTAAAGCTTGTTTTTATTGATATCCTGTAATAAAATGTGTATAATAGGGCAGCACTAGTTTATATGTACCTGTATCCATGATACACCTGTGTTTCTATGCCAATTGGATAATTTGCCCAGTATCATTTATGGATTAATTTTTAGGTTTCACCTAGTTCTCTATGGAGGTTGAAGAAAAAATTATATACACAAGAGAATTGACCAATAAAATGCTAATTAGACTCTGACCACTATATCAGCCATTTTGATATTATCTTACATATAGAGATAATTACATCATATTTAGCTTGATTATGTTACACTGGAATCAGACATGGGGATAAAGAACAGACGTGTTTTGTGCTGGGAAACTGTGCTTAATGCTTCCAATTCAAATTGCAGGAACAAAGAACAGGGATCAGCTGGGATTCTCATTGGAAGAATATTTTGCATATTTATGCAGCCACTAGCTCTGGAGAGCTTAGAAAGTTTTATTAAACAATGCAAAAACTCTTAAACCCACATTACATTACACGTCAACACAGGAACTAGTGCAGTCTGCATATTATGATTCTAATTATTAATCAGCCTTGCTGTATCAGCTTCTATAGCAGATATTACCTCACGTGCTGACATCCCTAAGCTTAGCCTCCCAACAGCAACCCAGAGCAAACTGAGCATGTGCAAGCCCTAAATCTTACAAAAGATGGTCTAACAAAGTAACAAGATGGTAGCCCCTTCTGGACAACCTTGTAAGCATAAATCAGTACTTTAATTCTCAACCTCTGGGCTTGTGGAGTAAGTTCAGAACATTTATATTTATGTTCAGCATACAAAATACAGCATTTCTAATGATTTTCAATTTTATTCTACTTTGATGTAGGAGGTAGGACTGAGCCTTGACAACTGACACAAATTATAGGGATAGATAGAGAAGAATGGATGACAATGTAAGCCTGAGGTCTACTTAAATGTACTGATAAGGCCAGACACAGTGAAAAAGCATATATGGGACAATGTAATTGCGCAAACACTTATGGGCAAATTAATTAATTAAAGGTGCAAAGTTCCTCTGGCCTAACTAAAGGTGGCCATACATGCACCGATATTATAAACGAGGTTTCGTACGATAATCGGTGCGTGTGTGGCATGTCGGCGAGTCGACCGATATCGCAGGAAGCTGCTGATATCGGACGACTCGCCGATCGGACCAGTTTGAAAATTTTGACCAAAATTCTCCCTTCAGAGCTGAATCGGCAGAAGGAGGTAGAAATCCTATTGTTTCTACCTCCTTACCTGCCGATTCAGCCCTGAATGGTGTGTGGCGGATCTTACGATGTTTCGTACGACCGATGGTCGTACGAAACATCGTCAGATCGCCACGTGTATGGCCACCTTAACAATAACTAACAAAAACACATAATCATTTACAAGTCAATTGTGTAAATTGAAATCCTATGGGTTTCTGTACTTCGGCAAGATTAGTGCCTTTTATTTTCCTTTTGGAGTCAATCTCTCAGTTATACAAGCATATTTAGCCTCTCTCCTGCACAGATGCAAAATCACTTTCTATCACAGTGAGCCCCACTATAAGTGTTGCTCATTATAAACATTGGATACATTTTCACCTGGTCAGTAACCCATGGCAACCAATAATTTTGTTTATTTCATTGTTTCTGCAGCTGTTTGAAAAAAAAGCTAATTACTGATTGGTTTATGTAGGTTACTGCCCAGGAACAAATTTGCCCAGTGTTTATAGTACTGCCTCTTTCACACACATGGCATCATGTGACTGTTGCTCTGTCTCAGGATGAAAAGAGATGTTAGGATAATGTAAAAAAGTCTAAAGTTTGCACACATCTAAAAGCCCATAGTAACCAATCACATGTATTTTTTTTTAATTGCTACCTACTGATGCTATGAGTTATTAGTACCAAGTACAAAGTATTTATAACATTACTCTATAGTAACTTATCAGACAGCAGCTGCCAAAGAGACCTGCAATGCCAAACGAGACACGTCATTTACATTGCAGAACAGAGTGGACAAACTGAAAAACAATGCTACAATCAGGCATTTTTTGCACTTTGCATACCATGTTCTGCTTTTGCAGAATGGCTGCAGGCGCTCTGCTTTGGAGACTAGGGGGCCGATTTACTAATCCACGAACGGATCGAAAGCGTACGAATGCATTTTTTTCGTAATGATCTGTATTTTGCGATTTTTTCGTCGCCGTTGCGACTTTTTCGTAAATTGTCGTGACTTTTTCGTAGCCTATACGACTTGCGGAATTGTCGCGACTTTTTCGTAGCCGTTGCGAAAAAATCGGACAAGTTTGCCCGCCGTTTACTAGCACTCAATACGAAAAAGTCGCGACAATTCGCGCAAGTCGTAACGGCTACGAAAAAGTCGCGACAATTTGCGCAAGTCGTAACAGCTACGAAAAAGTCACGACAATTCACGAAAAAGTTGCGACGGCGACGAAAAAAACCGAAAAAAATACGAAAAGTCGCAAAATGTTCGTTTCCAATCCGATTTTTTCCCATTCGGGATTCGGATTCGTGGATTAGTAAATCAGCCCCTTGGTGAAAAGTTGGGCAGGGGTTGGCCCCCCTACCATTCAGATGCGCAAGTTATGGAGCACAAGAGGCAGAGTGCAGCTTTCCCTCGGGGAACAATTGCTTGTTAGTTAAGCACTAAGTGGAGCACTGTTGAGCCCCTTAGTGCTCTATTACTTACCCTTGGAGAGATATAAATGGCCCTTAAAGAATGCGCAGTTGCCAAAATCCTAAACACCAATTTGAGGACCTGGGACATTTGCTTTTTGCTCTTCGTGATGGGAAAACACTAAATGGGGGGAAAACACCTATGCTTAGTTAGACACAATAAAGATCCCAGTATGTGACACTGATTAAACATTTTTGTTTCTGAACATTTTTTAAGACTTCTAAATACTATCACATATACTATTTTAGTCCTTTTTTGCATTAGCAGCCAGGCAGTTTTCTGAGGTTTTTGGAGTGCATTTTCTGTTTAGGCTATTGTTTTCCCTTTTGTTTTTAAAGAGACTATATCTATCATAACTGTCTGTCATAGGAGGGCGTTTAAACTTCTGCTATATTACAGTCTGCTAGAAGAATAGCAGGATATGCTTTGTAAGGAAAACTGTTTTAAATCACAAGGCTTACATCCAGGGCTCGTGCTCTGATGCATTACAACATTCCTATTTTGTTTTTATTTAAAACTAAGAGTAAAAGCGTGAAACCAAGAGTTAACAAAATATGATTGCATGAGGAAACAAGATGTGCTATATTTAAAATACATAAGAATATAGAGGTAACCACAGTACAGAGCTTCTTCATCTGGCTGCTCAAAGTAAAATACTCAATTGTAGTTCTCTGTCACCACCTTCAGAGTGTGTGTCCAACTGCAGCCAACCAGTCTTACAGCCTGTATGAAAAAATGTTTGAAACTGAAACCCAGAGCTATTTATTTTGCAATTAAATTCATACATAGACAGTTATAAACAGCATCCTTGCATAATATATTTAAAATCAATATTACCAACACAAAGTGTAAAGAATATACGGTGGTGCATCTTCCAAGGGCACTTTTATAAAACTGTGTGCATTTCCCAAAAATACAATATGATTTAGCACCATATTTACACAAACATTTGTTTTGTAAATGCTGGCAAAGTAATAAAAAATTAGTATAGTAGGCAGTACAAATATGCTAAATCTGCACTGGAACTGGCTGCATTGATTGATAGCTGGCTAGCTACTTACATATAAGAGAGGTCATGTACCAATGCCCCAGATGCAAGTACTAGAGCACTAAGGGGCACAACATTGTGCCCCACTGTGGTCCTTTACCCAGCAATTAAGTGTGGACATTGCTGCCGTTGGTGATTTCTGCCAGTGCAAAGTATAGCACTGTTGGACACAAGGTAGACCTGTCTTTACTACCTAACATATGGCTGGATCATTGGATAATTTTTGTGTAAAGTCTGGAATAACTTTGTCATATTCACTTTAATTTATAGTGTTTCCCTTTACAAAAGTGGAAGCTCGGCACTAATACTAATAGTACAGTTTTATAAATAGATATTTGTAAGCATGTTAATGCAAAGGTAAAAGCTTGGGGAACATGTAGGCTTATCTTTTTATAACATCATTTATTTACAAATAGTTTACTGGTCAGTACTGTATGTGAGAAAAAGGGCAAAAAGATACAATGCTAATGTGCTAAATTGTAACCATGTACTAGGTAGCTATTTGTGCACTTGGTGTGCTACATGCACCTTTTTAAATAAGCCTATAACTTTCCACAAATTACAAAAATCAAATCATGGCTTTTATCTGGCACCACTAAACATGACCTTTGTTATGTAGACACTTAAGCAATATTGTTGGGTAATAATGCAACCTGAAATATGACAGTTTAGGGTAAATTTAACACAGATGGAAAATATACCATTACATATTATTTACATAAAGCAGGATAATGTGATCACTACCTGACTTTGTCCTCATTTCCCAGGATATTTCACAGCAATCTAGATTCCCCTCCATATATATTTTCTACTTTTGCTTCCCTAAAACATTGTAGCTTGTATTTGCATGCTCTTAACTCCCTACTTGAAGATAATACCTTTAGGCTACTTGTACTTGCTGTGCTTTGACAAGTGTCTTCTTAAGCTAAGGACTTGGGGTGGCATCATTGGGGGTCACACAATGAATAGGGTTAGCATTAAGCCATCAACATCTTTTTATATTTCATTGTAAAGCCTCAGTTTGGGTGTGGGACACAGAGCATGGTACACTACAGTAAGGAGCTAGGCCTGGAATTAAATGCATGGGCACAGGTAAAGCATGTCTCTTTAGACTTGCCGCACATAGGGTTCTTCATATCTGGCCAGTGGTGCACCAGCTGCAGTAGCCAGATATTGTGTGATTTGGACAGACATGTGTATAGCTAAACTCAACTCATTAGATCAAAAGGATCTCTATGTATTGTGAACCTATGCCATCCCAGGCTTACTGATAACCAGCCAAACTAATTTGTTAACTGGGCAACCAACTAGCAATCTCACAATGTTTACACTGGTGGGCATGCACTTCAGATAAAAAAAAATTAAATTGTCACATCAAAGAGAGTCTGGTTTACGTAATTAACTCCTCTTTGTGTTACATCTTCGGACCTGTCACTTAATACAGTTATGTTAATTCAGTCAGTTTACTAGAGTGCAGCAGGCAACTGAATCCTAGATAAACAATTCTTGATCTGTGGGCTCTGCTGTCAACTCTGCTATAAAATATACAAAGAATAAAAGGATTTTGAATTGCTTAATAAAGAAAAATTTATTAGAAATTTCAACAGATTCCTTAACCAATGGCAGGCTCTTCCATGTACATTTTCAAATGATTATGAAGGTTATTATGGCTATAATCATTGTTTTTATTAGTAATGTTCCTGTTAGTAGTTGCAATAATTGTAGCTGCAGTACCAACAGTGCTATTAATACCAGGTAAGCATGTTGCTTATAAACACCAGCTTACTACATAAAATAGATTTTGTAATAATTAAAACATAGAATGTGTTCAGGGGAAATTACCTAAATATTATGCTCTTTGTTTTTCAGAAGTAGAAAAAACTTCCAACAAACGACAGTAGGCAATATGAGTTAAGCACCAAGAATAGCTCGAAAGATATAGAAGAAGATATACATGAAACGGAAAATGGGAAAATAAGGAACCTATTTTACCTTTAATAATAAGTTAGGAATCACATTTTAATTAAGAGTTGTTTAATGTATAGAACATAAGCAGAGAAACATGTTCTGTTCTGGAGCCGTGGAGCAGAAATGAGATGTTTGTGTGTTATTTCAATGTCATGACAACCCAATGAAAACATTTTGGTTTATAAAAGCAAACAAACTGCAGTAATGCAGTCCTGCAATAATGATACTATTCTGTGCCCAATCTGTAAGTGTTCAAACTATATCAAGTAAATACATATTTGTGGAATCTCAAGGGATACATTTTCCTCAGTGAAAGCTTTAATTCACATATTAATGACATGCCATTATAGGCAAAGTCTTTTAGGTGGTTACCTTGATTTCCTAGTAAGCTACTAAAAAACATGTCTCAGCCTATTAACCTGTTATTTGAATTCTAAGAGAAATATAAGTTAAATAAATGAGGTTCACAGTTAATACTGTATATATATATATATATATATATATATATATATACAAATATTTTTTTTTCCCCAAAGAGAAATGTAGATTCAGCAAACAAATCCAAGAATATTGTATTTAAAACACCATATATTTCCAAAACAACGCAAGGAAAAATATGAAACTTGGCAAATGTTGCTTTTCCACTCCAGTAGTATGTAACTGCTTAAAGAAAAATATATAATGTTTTTCTGAAGAAGTTTTGTATGTTTCTGATTAATTTCATGGTTCCTTTTAACAGTTTCTGTGACAGAAGCCAGTGAAAATTATCCGCTTAAAACAGAGCTTTTTAAATTAAATATTCTCAGCTCTACAACACCATCTGGCAGTGAATGGGTTTAAAGACTTGAAAAAAGCAGGTCATTGAAAACAGATTCAATCTTGGTGACAATGGGTAGCTTAGAAGAGAGGACTTAAATGAATTGAAGTATAATAAAAAAAAATCAATCAACTGACTACACTTTTTTAAATGGAGAAGGATATGTAAGCTTTTACAGACTGAAGACCTTTCCAGCCCCACAAACACAAATACAAAGGAACACCCTAATTCACCTAATTTTCTTATTCTTCAAGATACCACACATATGAACAGCATTTTTTATACGTCTAGTTGCTTTAAACAAGGGCATTTCTATTTCTTAACTGATGCAATTAACTAGAAGTGGTAATAAGAGAATTGGTCTCTGGACAGTCATCAATCATTATACCATTGACCTGTCAAAGTTTTTGCAAGTGTGTCCTGCTGGGACTACTTCTGAGCCTAATAGAGAAAAATGGATAACTCATCCTCATTAATTTGTCAGCCATTCCTCTTTTGAGTAGGATCAGGTTGTGGAGATGCCCAAAACCACCCGTGGCTGATTTTTGTGTTTAGAATGCTGATTTCAGAGGCTGATAGGTAATAAAAGCATTTCCCTTGGGTATGTGCCATTGTACATGTACACGACATTGTGATTGTGCTTGATGTGGTACCAAATGTAACCATTTCTGCATAGGGACTTATGCTATCTTTATGAATTTTTAATATTATTAATGCCACATTTTTCCCCTATACATAAATCTATATGTATCCAAATAAATAATAATTTTGTATGATCTGGGATTAATAGTCCACAGGTATTTTAAAGAAAGAATCCAAAGCAATATGTTATTACAGAATAGAATAGCATTTTAAGGCCCGTCTTCTGATATTTTACATATAACAGTTACACACCTTAAAATAATAAGTCTTATAAAAACAAACAATCAACCTTTGAGTTTGAAATAAATGGTATTGCTTTCATACATGATTTCAATCACAGACTCATAGAAACATAAACCTAAAAAATTATACCATGCATTCATAAATAAAAAAATACAAATCTGGTACTGGAAACCAAATATATATATTCAGAACTGTGCTAAAATACCTTCTATATTTCAAATGGTTTTTTTGTTATTTTAAGGGGGAAAAGTAAGGTTGCTGTTTTTGTGTTCAACAAAGGTTTTTATTTATATATAAAATAATATATATGCCATATGATTATGACCATTATAACAGTTATACATTACTTTACCAGCACTAGCAGGGTTAAAACAACATAACACTATAGTGCAGTGTATCTTAGAATAGCAGATGCAGAATATGATTGGCAAAGACATTATTATATTCTATCCGTCCTGGGCTTTGGGATTATTGTGACGTAATATTCCTCCTCTTCCATGGATGAATGCTAAAGAACTATAGACAAGCAAATAATACAACAAGCTGTCTTCATATCTTGCAAGACTTCTTCATTTTTTAACTCTCAGCCAGACTGAATACTGGATTCATATTTTTAACTAGAAGCCAGCTAACTGCCTTAAAGCATTATCCTGCAGGCTTGAGGGATGTTGTTCTTCTTAAGAGCAATCATGTATAATTAAGTAAAAGGCCATACTTGCGCATCTGAATCAGATTTGCTGACAACTAAAGAACTATTTTCTATGGTAGAGATGTCGTTTCCTCAGTTTGGATATCCGTACAGTAGCAACTCACAGGTAAGTGAATGAAAAACTCTCTCTCATTCAAATTCTCTATTACTGATCTCAAACCTAGAAATAAATGACTGTCCTGTATGATGTTTTTTATATATATATAAATATATATATATATATATATATATATTTACATTTTAAATTTTTAATTTTCTCTTCACTACAACTGAACTAGAAAACACATATATATCTCAAAGTGCATTGAGACCCTATTTGCTTCAAAGCTTCTTTCATGTCTTTTTAATAGACTGTGTCATATTTCTTACTCTAAACAAACACATATACAAATTACATTTTGCTCTATATGAAGCCTTTAATATGTGTCAATATGAGTTGTGTGCATCCTCTGTGCTATTTTTGGTTTAAATGGGAAAAACTAGATAGAGAAAAAACTTACAGCACGAGACTAGTAAGTAATCTGAAAGTATTTGGCAAAGAGGGCTTCAGGTGATCATATGCTATCCTGTCTACAGTTTCTGGTTTCAACAAATCCCAGCACAACGTGTTATGATTCTGCACCCAGATCCCTGCCTGACGTCCCCGTGGTCTCTACCCAGACCCCATCAATCTATTGTCCTCCATATGAAAACAGACTGCTAGTTAGCAGTAGAACTGATCTTAGTTTGGGGGTCTATAACACCACCTATGCCACAGCCAGCACAGCATATGCCAGTTACATCCCTTACAACGCTGATCCAACAACACTTTACCCCACCTTGGTGAGTAACAGTGATCTTTCTGAGATTTTATGGCATTTTACATTTCCTTTTTCCTTGCTGTATATAAAAAAAGACCTCAATTTTAAATTTTGCTGTCAGTGGTATCTAAATTCAACTTGAAATGCCAGACTACTATTTTTTATGTACTGTGTCCCTAGGTTTATTGCTAAAAAAATCTGGTTGAATCGAGTGTCAAAGAATATATTAATGCTGTGATTTGCGGTTCATTTTTAGGCCTTTCTGTAATGAAAAGGTTAAAGAATACAAAAATTCTAAGGATGCTATTCAACGGCTTGTTTTTTCATTGTATTATCATATAGGGTGTATGTTTGATATTTGATATAACATTTTATAGCATTTATATGTGAATGATTTTTTTTCCCCCGGCAGACTCCACAATATGAAATGAAGGATAGCACCAGCTCTTTGCACCCAGGGATAGCTCAGCCTGCTGCTTACTATCCATATGAGCACTCCTTGGGGCAGTACCAGTACGACAGGTAACATTCCTTTTGATCTTCAAGAATAACTAATGTTCTGTGTGTGAGGCTGCTGCAGACATCAAACTATTCCATTTCCAAGGGACTAATATTATATCAGAAGAATCCCAAAGCAAGTACATGAAATGCTCTTACTCTTATTAACCTACTGAGTCCCACTCAGTTTTAGAATATAAAATCAGAACATGCTGAAATGCATTTCTCTCAGCATGTCGAGCAGCAACACTGAATGAACAGGGTAACAGACTGTGTCTAACCTATTTCTCTCAAAAGCTCATAAAATATTTTAGGGTGAATGGGGCAACTAGAAGTCTTTTTGATGTAGCATTTGACACAACTGAATACACAGCAGTAATTAAATTAAATAGAAATTATATATATATATATATATATATATATATATATATAATATAGTATTGTTAAAGACGCCAAATAATTATATATAGACATATAATACAGTATTATTAAAGACGCCAAATAATTATTGCACTATATAATATGTTTATTATGTTTTATGTTATACTTTTTTATACAGGTAGAACATAATGTTTTTAGCAATGGCCCTTTTTATAAATTACTATGTCAGAACCAATAACTATATAATCTTCCTCTGTCATAAAATGTCTTAGCTCAAAAACAGATTACAATGAAAAGCATAGAAAAAAAAACTTTTAAAGCAGTCAAAACACATTGCATTTGTTAAATGTTATATGGAAAAAATGTCCCCATGGCCTAAAATCAATATAAACTGTATGTTATAATACATATAATCAAACAGTATATTCATATGCCTGTGTGTATAGATAAGTAGATCTTTTAATTGTTTCGTTGTGTCTATATCCTCCTGCTAACAGTTTCCTAATTCCTATTTGCCCTGTGAATATAAGAAATATTAGCAGAACATTACTTGTTTAATACAAGAACATGCATTTAAGAGAGAAATTTAAGACAGTCATCTGCAGAAAGTCCCTCAACTACTTAAAGGGAAGCTGCATAATTAATTACCAGCCTATCCCAAAACCTAATTAAATAATGCTCAATTTATAGTACCCATTATCCAGAATGTTTGGGACCTGGGGTTTTCCAGATAAGAGGTCTTTTCGTAATTCGGATCTCCTACCTTAAGTCTGGTAATTAAATTATTTAAATAGTAATTAAACCCAATAGGATTGTTTTGGCTCCAGTAGGATTAATTCTATTTTAGTTGGGATCAAGTACAAGGTACTGTTTTATTATTAGAGTGAAAAAGGAAATCATTTTTAAAAATGTGAATTATTTGATTAAAATTGAGTCTATGAGAGATGGCCTTTCTGTAATTCTGAACTTTCTTGACAATAAGTTCAATATTTTAGTATTTTACAAAAAACACTTTCAAAAATACAATAAACACATACAGGGAAATACACTAAACACAAACAGGAAAACAATAAATACATAATTAAATCAAAGAAACATATACTCTAATGACTTGTATAATAACTCCTACTAATCATACACTGGACTCTACATATAATGGTGATGTGCTCATAATAACTACATAACATAATAACAGCTACAACAATATGTTTCTTTCATATTCTGTGAGAATAAAGTCTTACCAAGTTTTTCAAATATTTATTATCTGTTGGAAGGTTTGGGGCAGTGGATATATCATGCTCTTCCAGGCGTAAGAATGCAACCAGAGAGAACACAAGTACCCTTAAAACCTGGTTATATGAACACAGGAAAAATCCATACCCTACTAAGGGTGAAAAAATAATGCTGGCCATTATTACCAAGATGACTCTCACTCAAGTATCCACTTGGTTTGCAAATGCCAGGAGGAGGCTAAAAAAAGAAAATAAAATGACTTGGTCTCCAAAAAACAAAGCAATGGATGAAAAAAAAGATGAGAAGCAAGAAGATTACAATTCAGGATGTGAAGATCAAGGTAAACATTAGCTGAGCACATAACTGAGCTGATAACTGAACAGATAACCAATAGTGCTATAGAACAGTAGTGATGAGTGAATCTGTCTGAAAAATGAACGAACCAGCAGAAATGATGCAAAAAAAAAATTTCAAGTGCAGGGTTTTTTCCCCTTCGTTTTTTCACACCCGTTTCGGTGAAACACGGAAATTTGCCGCAAACCTATGCCTCCCAAAAAATTTTGCTCATCACTATAGAAGAGTACAAAAACAGTAAATTTCTCATTTCATTTAAGTATAGTGATATATCATTTTAGTATAATTAAATTGGTATGCATATTTTATTTGGTGGATCATTTTTACAACTGAATGCTATACATTCGTTAAAATTATTCTAATGGACAAGGCTCTATTACTGCCTTTGGGTGATATTCATGCATGTCATGAAGTCACGGTTGTCATGAAATGCTAGCAGCAAATCAGATTTACAAAAAAAAAAGAAGTACCGTCTTCAAGTGTGATGGTTGGCCTGCCAGAGGTATATAATGAATGTCAAGTACAGGTGTAGTCTCAAAGATTTCTTCACTAAGGAGATACATTCTATAGAAGTGGCATAATATTGAGGAAAATAATTGCCTCATGCTTATGCTCAACATTTTAAATTGAAGATGTCAATAATGCCATTATTGATTGTGCACAGTAATTGGATGCCATTCACAAACACTTTTTGTCTCCTGATAATCTACAGATAATCTAAGCATCATGCTACCAAGGATTCCTTGTCCCACTATTGCTCATGCACAGTATAGTAAAATTGTTCTGTTCATTTGGGCCAACAACCTGAATAATCAGAACAGCAGGAAGTGAAAAGGTGCTTATGCCCCTGTATGCAGATATTTATACACAGATATTAATCAGGATCATCCAGTCAAAATACATAAACCAAATTTTTACATAACTGTGTTTTATATGATTTTAATGGTCTATGTATGGCCAACTGAAGTCCCTGTAGCTATTTTGTTACCTGCTTAATTTACTTTCCCTGCTACCTTCCCTCATGCTACTCTGTCTCTGTTTCCACATTTATTCTGACTTTCTAGTAGGGTCAGGCACAAAGCCAAAGGTGCCTGTTAAAAGCCTTCAATGTTGTCTCCATCTTCCCTCTTACTAGTATAAATTTGGTATACTTGCCTGTCATTTGTTGAGCCAATATTATATTATGCTATAAATGGTGGCAGTGCTTTAGTAGCTAAGGGTCAACACAAAGCCAGACTTTGCCTCATATATTTGTGTTTCCTAGATCTGGGTTGGCATTTGTGAAATCTATTTCTTGAATCAAGAAGAACTTGTAGCATATTCCATGGATCAATACAATTATTACACATAAATATGGTTATTGGCTCCTAATAGATGTATATAAAATATATCTAGATTAGTTGTAACTGTTACTAAATGATCATATTTAACAAGTAAAATATTTTGCAAATTGTGTTTTTCAGATAAAACAACATGCAAAAATGGGAAGAAACTCAGGTCAGTTCAGATTATGGACTGTAACAACATGTATCATGATACAGAAAGTGACTCCAAACATATTCCTTCTCCATCTGCCAGTTCAAATTCCTACAGATCTAGAAGCAGTGAGTGCAATTTGACACCATCTGATACGTCTTATGATCTTTATTGTAATGAAGCAAATGCAGAGGACTATTCTGGCTTTGAAAAAAACACTCTTCAAGAAAACAGTGATCATTTGGTCACCTATGGAACTACAGGAAAACCCAGGATATGGTCCTTGGCTCACACAGCTGCTTCTAGTATAGCAGTGGAAATTGAAAATGACAAGAAGTCACTTAGTCCAAAATGTGTTTTTGTTAAAAAAATTCACTCAGGTTCAGGATATAGCATATGTAAAGAGATGAAGGCCCTGCAACATATAAAGCCTCAGATTCAAACAGACAATGATTGTGAAGTCCCGCCTCCTACAACTAGGATGTTTAGGTCATCATCTTTCAACGTAGAGTCCTTCCAGCTCAACTGCTCATATCCCGTACTCGGAGAATCATTTCAATTGTCTTCTTCAGCAGAAGGTAATTACTTAATAAAAAGTTCAACAGACACTTAGGGGCACATTTACTAATCCACGAATGTCCGAAAAGCGTCCGAATGCGTTTTTTCTGCAATGATCGGTATTTTTGCGATATGTTTCGTCGCTGTCGCAACTTTTTTGTTGCCGTCACGACTTTTTCACGAATTGTCGCGAACTTTTCGTCGCCGCCGCAAAAAAAAACGTACGGTCGCGCTGAGTACGAAAGTTTTGGATTCATTCAAGCTTCAGTATCGTGACTTTCCTTGGGCCAGGTTGGAGCTGCAGAGTGCCATTGAGTCCTATGGGAGGCTTCCAAAATCATCCAAAGTCGCAAAGGTTTGCCCGCCGTTTGCGAGCGCTCAATACGAAAAAGTCGCGACAATTCGCGAAAAAGTAACGGCGACAAAAAAGTTGCGTCAATTCGCGGAAAAGTCGCGACGGCGACAAAAAAATTGCAAAATGTTAGTTTCCAATCTGATTTTTTCCCATTCGGGATTCGGATTCGTGGATTAGTAAATGTGTCCCTTAATGTCTTTCAGCTGCAGGTTATTCTAGTTCTAAATGAGACCTTAATCTAAAAAATATATTCTTTTAAACATGATCTAAGTGTTACATCTCTTTATGTCATGTTAAACAAGTTTAAGAATTTAATCTTTATTTTGATTGCAGGGATTGCAAAACCTTTGAAAACAAGGTTAGAATGTCAAAGTCTTAAACAATTCAATCAAATGCATGAGAAAGACTTGTTAAGGACAGCCTTTAAACCAGTCATAAAGAGGTGAGGTGAGTATGTTATGTGTATATATACTGTATATATACAGTATATATCAGGGCTGTGGAGTCGGTACATAAATCCTTCAATTCCGACTCCTTCATTTATGGTGCCTCTGAGTCCGGGTACCCAAAATCTGACTCCGTGACTACACAGCTTGATATATATATTATCCAATTGTCCACTGAGTCTGCACTTCTCACATATGAGGAACAGGTGCAGAGGACAAAAAAATAATATGAATAATGATTGGACCAGCACTCTATACTGTGTAAAAAATCAATGCAAATGTATTCCATCACAAGTATGTGCCAAACATTTTGGTCATACATAATATTATATAAATGTTTACATCAAACTTAGAGATCATTTAGATGCATGTACTAGACAACAAAGGGATGTAAATTGCACACCTTAGAGCTTATTTACTCAGCACTTGTGTCTGTGGCATTTCTGCACACTGCACAGGGGTATGCCATAAAAGTTAGTGAGATGCAACATAAACTTCTCCTGGAAAAACTCATCTAATGCCTCAGTGCAAAGGAATATACGGTTATTGTCAGCAGCCTGAAAATCCAGTGTGATCTTAGAGTCTATCCTGATTCTGACTCATGAGGTGCCTTTCCCTAATGTTCATTAAAATTTTAAGTGCTGTTAAATCTTAACAGCATTATTGAAAAATTAGGATATCCATCCCTTCTATAATACACGGTGATTGCCTGCTGTTCCCAGCCTTAGACAAAGTCCTATATAAGCATGGAACTAGGGTTTGAATATAAAGCAAGGGCTCCTGGAACAGACTCTTATCAATTCCAAATAATAATAACAAACAAATATGGCACTATTTTTTTTACTATTAATGATATTTATTGATGATACATATTGTACATTGAAGTAATGTTAGTAGTCTAGACAGTGAGCATAAATTCAAATTATATATAATTGTGCAAAATAACTATATTTGTCTTTCTAATCCATAATATGTTTCCTGGGTCTTCTTTTTAGTTAGCTGACACATACCATATTTCAATGTACTTTTGCTACACAGTTTACAAAGTGATCCAGCAAACATACTGCATTCCCACAGAGAGAGAGAGCATATTAATATCTTGCTCTCTCCAGATAACGATCTTACAAATGCATAGTACTATCAAAGAGAAAAATGTGGGAACCTTGGGCTTTCATAAAAATATGCGAAAACACTACACTGTCAAAGAAAATATTATGCAGAGCCTGTTGTCTCCACAAATATATGTGAAAACATACTGCACTTTAAATAAGAGAAATATAAACCTTCAATACCCACTGACAGAGGCCACGTAAACATGGCATTCACAAAGCAACATTTAACCATAGCCTCCTAAAAGATAGAAAGAAAGACACATTCCAACAATGCACACTTGCACAAAGAAATAACCGAACAGAAACATACATATAGGGACTCTTTCACTCACACCACTCTCATACCTTGGGATCTCATAAAGAGATCAATGCAAACATCAAAGACAAAGCTACTGGTATTAATACATACAGTGCCATGTTAATCCAGGAACTGATCTTGATTGCTGTTTTGGATCCACCATAGCATAGTTTTAAATATTGTTTTTTACAATTAACTAGAATTTGAAATTATTTAAGCATAACTTTTAACTTGATGGACATGTGATGTTTTAACCTGAAGTACTTATAGGCAGCTTTAACAGCATTTGAATTCAAGTTTTTACCATTAGTAGAGTATTTCTGGCAATGATCAAAAATTTGAATTCGAGTTTCTGCTTTTCAATTTAGTTTTTTTTCGTAAATAATTCAAGATTTCAAATGTCAAATTAGAAAAAAAACTCTAAAATTAGAATATTGATAAATCTGCTACTAAGTAACTATATAAATAAGCCTTTCTTGCAATAATGAACAGAAATTAGATAATGCCCTTAAAGTAAGTGATAGGAATTGCTGGTTTGTATGGAGCTAATTGCTGAATAATCGTTTGCAGTAAATTGCAAGTTCAATGGCAAGATTTTGTAAAAAAAAAACAAAAAACAGGGACTTCCTAACAGTAAACTTATATTACAAGTCATATAGTCAATAACTCATTAATGTAAATAAAATGCACAATTTTTAGGAAACTTTTTAATTTTACAACGCATTACAATGCAATATTAACCCATCTTTATATCCCCCGTATCATTGACCTAGGAAGAACAGGGGGAGAAGAAAACACTTGACAACTGTGAACTTGTTTTTGTTGTATACTAACGCAGAAAATATTTTTACATTAAGGACTTAAATTTAGAGGAGGGGGGGAGGTCTTTGAGAATGATTTTAAAAAACTAGGTGAAAGTTGACAGCAAGGACTTCCAAGGTAATTTTCTCAAAGACAGTATCTGTGCCATGAGCAACGTTAAGAAGGCAGCGGGAGCTCAGGAAGATTAATGCATGGCTGAGAGATTGGTGCAGGGAGGAGGGCTTTGGGTTTCTCGAGAACTGGGCTGATTTTTCAATTGGCTGCAGGCTCTTTGCCAGGGATGGGCTGCACCTCAATGATGATGGGGCAGCTGATTTGGGGTAGAAGATGGCTAGAGGGTTGGGGGAGATTTTAAACTAGGAATTGGGGGAAGGTGCAGTAAGTGATTCTGTGGTAGACAGGTTGGGAAAATGGAGTGTGGAGACTTGTTTGGGGGTACTGATAATGGCAGGGAGTACCATAAGCTGTATATGCAACATTCTCACGCTGGTACCAGTATTAAATGTATGTTTACTAATGCAAGTAGTCTGACTGGGAAAATGGGAGAGCTGGAGGTGCTGGAGAGGAAATATGATGTGATTGGTGTTGCTAAAATGTGGTTGAATGGGTCACATGACTGGGCTATATTTTGTTTTGGAGGGACAGAGGCAATAGAAAAGGAGGAGATGTGTCTGTATTTTAAAGGAATTAATTGCAATTTTAAAGGAGGAAGTGATAATGGCAAATGAGGGTGCTGAAGCTTTATGGTTGAGCTTCTTACAGATAGTAAAGAGTCCACCAAATTAATGGTAGGGGTATGTTCTAGAGCCCCTAATGTGAGCGGAGAGGCTCAGCTCATGTTGCAAATAGACTGCTAGTTTGGGGCAAGCTATAATGATGGGGGATTTAGTGATCTCTAACGACCCAGAACGTATAGCAAATGTGCAAATGGTTAAATCCCCAGGGTAATAGTGACCATATAACCAAATAACCAAGTTATTTCATTTGATGATTGGTGCAAAAAACAAATATACACTGAGGCAACGAAGACCCTGAATTTTAGAAAAGCAAATTTTAGCTCCTTAAGAGCAGCGCTTCTGGGCATAGATTGGGGCATTAGATTTCTGCTAAAAACACAGAGCAGAAATGGTTGTCATTTAAAATGATATTAAATCATTACTGTTCTCAATTTATTCCCTTAAGAAGTAAATGTAGAAGCGTTAAGAATCACCCATACAGTATGTGTCTTAACTCGGGGGTGAAGAATTTAATAGGGAAAAAAAGAAGTCAGAGAGGACAGAAGCAGCATTTAAAGGGGTTGTTCACCTTTGAGTTAACTTTTAGCATGATGTAGAGAGTGATATTCTGAAACAATTTGCAGTTGGTCTTTATCTTTTATTATTTGTAGTTTTTTAGTTATTTCATTTTCAGTTCAGGAGCTCTCCAGTTTGGAGTTTCAGCTGGTATTTGGTTGCTAGGGTCCAAGTTACCTTAGCAACCAGGGAGTGGTTTAGATTAAAAGACTGGTATATTAATAGGAGAGGGCCTGAATAAAATAAAAGTTAACAAAGGTAACAATACTAATAAAACTGTAGCCTCACAGAGCAATAGTTTTTTTGTTTTGTTTTTTGCTGCTGCTGCTGCTGCTGCTGCTGATGCAAAGAGTTTAAAGATGAGCAAATAATTCAAAAACTATAACAAATAGATAATAAAGACCAATTAAAAAGTTGCTTAGAAATGGACATTCTCTAACACACTAGGGGGCTGATTTACTAATCCACGAATTCGAATCCGAATGGGAAAAATTCGGATTGGAAACGAACATTTTGCAACTTATTCGTATTTGTTGTGATTTTTTCCGTCGCCGTTATGACTTTATCGTAAATTGTTGCGACTTTTTCGTAGCCGTTACGATTTGCTCGTATATTGTCGCGACTTTTTCGTATTGAACGCTCGTAAACGGCGGCCAAAACTTTGCATGACTTTGGAAGCCTCCCATAGGACTCAATGGCACTCTGCAGCTCCAACCTGGCCCAAGAAAAGTCATGATACTGAAGCTTGAATGAATCCGAAACTTTCATAATCGGCGCAAAGGCTACGAAAAAGTTGCGACAATTCGCACAAGTCGTAACGCCACGAAAAAGTCGCAACAATTTGCGAAACAGTCGTAACGGCTATGAAAAAGTTGCGACAATTTACGAAAAAATCGCAAAATACCGATCATTACGGAAAAAACGCATTCGGACGCCTTCGGACTGTTTGTGGATTAGTAAATCAGCCCCTAGAAGTTAACACCCCCCCTCCCCATTAATGAATATAAATACCGAAGCTTGAATGAATCCGAAACTTTCGTACTCGGCACGAAGGCGACAAAAAAGTCGCGACAATTCGCGCAAGTCGTAATGCTACGGAAAAGTCGCGACAATTTGCGAAACAGTTGTAACAGCTACAAAAAAGTTGCGACAATTTACGAAAAAATCGCAAAATACCGATCATTATTAAAAAAATTGAATTCGGGCGCCTTTGGACCGTTCGTGGATTAGTAAATCAGCCCCTAAAAGTTAACAACCCCCCTCCCCATTAATGAATATAATTACTACAACAAGTGTTGTAAAACAAATATAGAAAATGAGGAGCGAATTGCAGCAGAGGCTAAAACTAACCCCCAAATTTTTTTCAAGTATATTAATAGTAAAAAGATGCAGGTAGGTTGAGTGTGTGGCCCCATTGAATTATGGTAACAATATAGTTACATCGGGCACAGAAAAGGCAGATATGCTAAACCAGTTCTTTTCTTCAGTGTATACAGTGGAGGAGCTAGAGTGCCAAGTCCCACCCAATAGCTGCAATGTTGGCTCAGCTCAATCTAGTCAGTGGTTGACATAGGTTCAGTTTTACAATGGCCTCTGTTTCTGATATTCTCAGACTTGCTTTTATCTGGTATGGTAGCTATGGAATGAAGAAAAGCTAATATCATTCCTATTTTTAAAAAGAGATTAAGATCTTAGCCTGCCAATTATAAGTCAGTAATTTTTACATCCATGGTAGGCAAGTTATTTGAAGGCTTGTTAAGGGATCACATACAAAATTATGTTCTGGAAAATGAGATTATAAGGATTAATCAGCATGGCTTCATGAAGGACAGGTCATGTCAGACCAATTTGATTGTTTGCCATGATGAGGTTAGTAAGAAGCTGGACAGTGGGCTGCAGTAGATGTGATCTATTTGGATTTTGCTAAAACATTTTATACCGTGCCCCAAAAATGACTGCTTTCTAAACTAAGTCTGTTGGTCTTAGTGAAGTTGTTTGCACATGGATAGTAAACTGGCTACAGGATCGGGTACAGAGGGTGGTTGTTAATGGTACATTCTCTACTTGGAGTAAGGTTCTCAGTGGGGTCCCTCAGGGATCTGTACTGGGTCCACTTTTGTTCAACTTCTTCATTAATGACTTAGGGGAGGGTATTTTGAGTAAAGTATCAGTGTTTGTAGATGACACAAAACAGTCAATTCTATGCAGAATGTGGCATCCTTGCAGCCGGACCTTGACAAACTAGCAATCTGGGCGGCTAAGTGGCAGATGAGATTTAATGTCGCTAAATGTAAGGTCATGCACCTGGGATGTAAAAATATGCAAGCCACTTATACCCTTAATGGAACTGCACTAGGTAAATCCATAATGGAGAAGGACCTTGGAGTCCTTGTAAATACTAAACGTGGCTGTAGCAAGCAATGCCAGGCAGCAGCTGCAAGGGCAAACAAGGTTTTGAGAGGCATAGATTTGCAGGAGGTTATTCTTCCACTTTACAGAGCGCTGGTAAGGCCCCATCTAGAATATGATGTTCAGTTTTGGTCTCCAGGACATTATGCAGTTAGAGAGGGTACAGAGAAGAGCAACTAAGCTGGAATATAGAATCTGGAAAGTTAAGAAGTAAGACTGGGCAATTCAGGGTTGTTTACACTGGAGAAGAGGTGCTTAAGGGGTGGTATGATAACTATGTATAAATATATAAGGAAATCATATAATAATCTCTCTAATGCTTTATTTACCAGTAGGTTCTTCCAACTAACACAAGGGCACCCATTCCGATTAGAAGAAAGGAGGTTCTGTCTAAATATTCAGAAAGGATTTTTTACTGTGAGAGCTGTGAAGTTAGGGAAATCCCTCCCTGGGTGATACTGGCTAATACATTAGATATCTTCAAGAAGGGGTTGGATGGCTTTTTAGCAAGTGAGGAAATACAGGCATATGGGAGATAGCTCATGGTAGAAGGTGATCCAGGGACTGGTCCGACTGCCATTGTGGAGTCAGGAAGGAATTTTTTTCCCCTCTGCACTAAATTAGAGAGAGTTCAGATGGGGTTTTTTGCCTTCCTCTGGGTCAACTATCAGTTAGGTAGGTTATATATAGGCATTATGGTTGAACTTGATGGACGTGTTTCTTTTTTTAACCTAACTTATTATATTACTATGCTACTATGTATGACTTTTAAAACACACTGCTATTTTGGAGACCAAAATAATATGACATATTCATGCTTTGGCTCATATGATTCCTATATATGCTCAAATCCTAAAAAAACTCCTATTAAAGGGGGGGTTTACCTTTAAATTAACTTTTAGTATTATGTAGGCAATGATATTGTGAGACAATTTGCATTTGGTTTCCATTTTGTTATTATTCACGGATTATGCTTATTTAGCTCTTTGTTAGCAGGTCTTCAGCGTTGAAAATCAGCAGCTCTCTAGTTGCTACGGTCTTGTTTACCAAAGCAACCAGGCAATGGTTTGTATGAGAGACTGGAATATAAATAGGAAGAATAGGATAGAAAAATAAGGGATAAAAAGTAAAAATAAATTGTAGGCTCACAGAGAAATAGTTTTTTTTAGCTGCAAGGGTCAGTGACTCCTATTTGAAAGCTGTAAAGATGTAGAAGAAGGCAGCAAACAATTTAGAAACAATAAAAAATAAATAATAAAGACCAATAGAAAAGTTGCTAGGACTAGCATATTCTATACCTTACTAAACATTACATTAACTGTAAATACTGTATTTGAAAATGACAAGCAAGTTCCATTTTCTTTTTCTTTTGGTTCTGTCAAATCTGGCCACAGTGAATTCTCTAATCCACTTATTGGTTAATGGTTGTTTCTAGCTCCTCTAAAATCACTGGGTGAGATCACATAGTTACATAGGGTTGAAAAAAGACCAGAATCCATCAAGTTTAACCCTTCCAAGTAAACCCAGCACACACAAACCTATACTTACCAATCTATACTATCACATACATAAACTATATATACAACCATTAATACTAACTGTAGATATTAGTATCACAATAGCCAATAGGAACCCCATTCCTAAATGTCTCATTATTACTGTTTGGAATAAAATGTAAACAATTTCTTAGGTTTTTCTAGTGATTGATACATAATGCATAGATAGCATGCAATCCATGTGTATACTAATTTTTTTTTTTTAACAGACAGGTTAAATCTGAAGTACCCTTGACTTACTTTTGATAAAGAATCTTCAAAAGAGCAGAATGATGAAAAGATCTGGAACATGTGAATTTAGCCTACAAAAGAAACAAACTAAGTTTTGGGATAATTTTTTTACTGGTGTCTCATTAATTACCTAGAAAAATGTAAAAATACAACCTTTCAATTTTATAAAAACAGTCTGAATTTTACATTCATCCTATGATTAAGGGTTCCTTAAAGATGTTTAAAAATGGCTTTTTGTCTCACAGCAGTCACTCATGTTTTAACTACCAAATAAAGGACTGTTTTTGGAGAAGAAGTGCAGCCTCTTTTACCTTTTTACTGTTTAATTTTACTCACACAAACATATAGTTTATTCTCTCTGCTATTTTATTGCATTTATAATTTTACTTGCATATAAGATGTGCCAGTGTTGATTTATACATAAGCCTTTCTTTTAAGTTGAGACAACTACCAGTTTAATAAAATATAACTAAAAATATATCTGTTATAGTACTGTGTGACTTTTGGCCAGCTTCTATACTGCAATATTGAAAGGTTAATAATCATTAATGCTGAGTGTCAAGTGGCATATAAAAATCTTGAAGAGTATTATCAGTTCTACATAAGTTATGTGCCTTACACAGCCCTTAAGAATCCCAGCAAAATCTGGGGCTGCTATGCCTATAAGATACACCTGAGAATGTCATAGGAAATCTTCTAACATTGAACATTCTTCATAAATCCTTTATAAATGAGTCTGAATTGGTAGACACTGATGCAGAGAAAGAAGTATACTGTTAGCAAGTTAGAAAACACTAGCTACTGGTATTCATTTTCTTAGCACAATGCTGATCTAGCAGCTGTCTCAACTGTCATTTTCAGTTTAGGAAGGATACTTTATTTCCTTATAGTGCAACATTTATTTTAAATAGTTAAGTTGGGTTGAAAAAACAAAAAACAAAGTCCATCAAATTCAATCCCTCCAAATTAACCCCAGTAAATGATCAGTCTATTATTATAAAACCCTACAAAAAAACAGTAAAAAAGATTTTCAGTCATTAAGAGGCCCATTTATCAACTTTTTTATTTTAGTGGTTTTAGAGTAAAAACTAATTTCCACTGAATAGTTACTTATTAAAAGATCCCAATTGCAAAAGCACACACAAATTGAAATGGGTTAACTGTGCAGTGGGTTCTCCAGTAGTTCCCATTGTGGCCAACTTGTACATGGAAGAAGTGGAAAGGAGGGCTTTACATACATTCAAGGGAACTACACCAAGTCACTGGTTTATCTATGTAGATGACACTTGGGTTATCAGATTTCATGAGGTGGCGATCTTTACGAAACACATTAACTAAGTTGACAATAACATCAAATTCACAAAGGAAGATGCCCATCATAACAAACTTGCCTTTTTGGACTGCTTGTTATCCATTCAAGAGAGGGGTAACTTGAAAACAGAAGAAGCAAACCCACTCGTACGGATCTGTTGTTCTGTGTTCAATTATCCTTTGGAACTGGGTGTCAACACAACACAGGGGTGAAAGTGTGATACAGAGTCCAAGGACAAGGAGCAGAAACATCTCAGAGGAGCACTGAAAGCTTGTGGCTAACCAGACTGAGCCTTTGTCAAAACAACAGCCCAAATGGAACACCAAGAAATAACTGTACTGAGACACAAAGTAGCTGGAGTGTCAGAGAAACTCAGGCAGATTTTCAACAAACACCACATCCCTGTTTTTCAAACCTAGCAACACGCTGAGACAAAAACTGGCACACCTGAAGGACCCAACACCAAAAGAAAAAGCAATGTGGTATGCACAGTCCAGTGAAGCCAGGGCTGCTCCTGCCATGAGGCAAGGTGAGTGGGCAGTTACCAGAAGCAGCAAAAAATTAAAAAAAATGCCTCTGGTAGCTTTAAGAGCCCCATTTTCATTTTTAAAATGAAAATTCAGCTCTACTAGTTGTAACAAAAAGTGCCTTACCGGCACGGCGGGGACGCCCGCCGCGCCGCCGTCAGCGGGGACGCCCGCCACGCCGTCCTCCTCATGCGCCAGCTTCCTCATAGTGGGCGTGCGCGCGCTCCCGCATTTAAAGGCGCATGCGCGCTGGCGTGATGACGTCAGCGCGCAATGGCGCGAATTTCAAAGATATTTAAAGGGACATTTGTTTACATTTTGTTGCCCGTGATAGGATTCGATTCCTGGTGCCTTCCTGAGCCTTGTGCATTCTTGTTCCTGTATTTCTGATAGTATTTCTCCTGTTTTGACCCGGCCTGCTCCTGACTTTCCTGAAATCCGTAACCTGACCCCGGCTTGTACTTTTGACTCTGATTTTGCCTAAACCCGCTACTTGATTATCTGGTGGACCATTGCCTGTCTGACGATCCCTGTTTTCCGCCTGCCTCGACCCAGCCTACCTGACGACGAACTTGTTTAACCCTATTTGTACCGTGATCTTCGGCCTAACTGACTTTATCTACAGTCGTGCCCCTTTGCTTGCCAGAACTCCTGCCTTGTTCCTCTCGTTAAGTCCAGGTGGCATCTGAGTAGCTGAGGGCTCCTCCCGAAGCCAAAGGCAGTCACATTACTGGTGAAGCCGAGCCGAGACCAAGGAACTTGGCATTTGTTCTGGTTTAGGGTGCCGACCGTGACACTAGTGCACTAGCGATGCAGCCCCCTCAGGACCCCTCTGCCCCAAAATCAGGACTGAGTGAGGAGTGCTCAGACCTATATATTGGGAGATGAAGCAACTGCTCAGAAAGAAATGGTTTAGAGTAGGAGGGCAAACTCTACAGGTCAAAACTCAACTGCCCTTCTATACCTACAAAATAAGGGACAATTCTTTGAAGAACCACTGGTGTGAATGAGGTGTAAAGGAGTATTTTACTTCAAGGTAGAGAAACCATCCCTAAACAGAGGTGGGGGCCTTTGACTCCACCTGTCTGCTACATACAAAACTGTATTAACATCTGTACCCCAGCGGTTTTAGAACACTTTACACATCAATTCATGCAACTCTCACAAGTTACCCCTGTCTCTATGAGTTGCATAACACCTTGTTAATCTTATCACAGTAAATTTACAGGATTCACAACCTCTGAGTTTCAGTTGTCACCTCTCTGAAGAGTTTCAATGTGCCATTGTGATTGGATTATATGCCCAGGACAATCCTGTACCAGTCAGTTGAACTGAAGAAGCTCAGATTAGTGAATCAGAGTAGTGAAACATCTTCAATGATTACTTAGCAAGTCCAATTTCTCTAGATTTACTTCTAGATATACAGTACCCTGACCTGGATAAATGAAAACCTTCATTGACAAAATAAAGATTGTTACAATTTGCCTACAACAGCTCCCATTGACTTCTACATGGCCTTACCAACTTTTACATGGTTTTGTCTTTTTGAGGTTGCTTTGCTTAATAAATGACAGTGTTTTTAAGTTTTAATCAAATTTGTTATGTCCAGAATTTTTAGCACTAAAAAACACAATTCATGAAAATAAAACAAATAAGAGCACTAGTAAATGCCCCCCCTGAGTAATTGTGGGGTATCTCAATTAGGTACCATTACTGGGCCTAGTTCTTAGTCTCATTAATTCTAATTCTAATATCTTATTAGAGAAGCTTCTTTTCACTAAGCAGCAACTGTTCATAGAAAAAAATGCTCATAGAAAAAAAAGGCTCCCATGTTGCTAATTTATTTTAGACACAGAGCCCAAACAGCAAAAGGTTAATGGGTAATAAAGATCTTGTCAAAATGTGTTTTTATAAAATGAAATTAATATCTTAACTGTCTATATATACCCCATATTTGCTAAAAATACACTTTGGCTGCAAGCACCGGTCATCTTAGCGGCAGTAAAAGCAGCAAGCTGCCAAAAGATAAACATTATTTCAAGTCGGATTTACAGGATTAGCAATTGAAATAAAGAGCTTTAGGGTCTGTTCCAAGGATTCTTGTTCATTCATGTGCACTTCACTGTTTAGTATGGTAATGATCTTTTAATGCAGCAGTTTAGCAATGCATGTACATATTTACACGTTATACATAACTAGACTCATTATTAACGGACAGTTTAATGACATGCATGTCCTCTGTAACAGGAAACCTCATGTAACCTCAAATTGAGGATTATAATGCTTTATTACAGTAGTGTTCAAATGCACAGAATTAGCCATTCACAATTTGAGGAGGACAATTTACTTTCAAGGTTAAGAAAAAAAATGCGATCACATAGAAAGTTTAATTTTGTTGCAGAAAAAAAATTGCACGCCAGCAAGAATCAGATTGTTCCATTCATTTTCAATGAGGCTGAACATCTTAAATGTTTTATGAAACTGGGAAAATAAATAAAGTTGTTTGAAATCTTCAATTCCCATTGACTTCTATAGAAACCCCCCAGCTTGCAAAGTTTTTTCTAGTGACTTTTGTTTTTTTCCCTTTAATAAATTCCAATTATCTAAGGTTTTAAAAGCCAACCTGATTTTCGATTAACCTACCCTATATTCTTGGCCATTGTATTTATATATTTCTATGCACTGCATAACTTTTGGAACGCTCTTAACTAGGAAGGTATCTGTTGTGTTTAGAGATGAACAAATTTTTTCACCAGGCATGAATTTGCAGCGAATTTCCGCATTTTGCCATTGGCGAAATGGTTTTGCGAAACTTCAGTGAAAATTCGCTGCGGAAAAATTTGTTGCGCAGAATTTTTTTTCGTTGTGCGCCAAGCTAGGCGCAGTTGCGTCAAAATAGGGCACGGTCTCATCAAAAAGGGTGTGGCCGCGTAAAAAAGGGCGCAGTCGTGTTAAAAAAAAGGTGCGGTCGCGTCAAAAAGCACAGGCGACAAAAAAATATACGCGTGTGGTAAAAAAAGTAGCCGTGGGGAATTTTCGGGAATTTTCTTGCCGTTTCGCGAATTTTATGGCAAAGTGAAACGGGACAGATTCGCTCATCACTAGTTGTGTTTATTAAATGTAGAGAAACACACAAGAAATAAGCTATCTGGAATTAAAGCTTTAATCATCGACAGAAAAGAAACTCCATAACACAGTGATAAGCTGGAAGAGAAACAGAATAATATATTTAACATAAAGCTTAATCAAGTAGACTATAGTAACTAAACCATCATTAGTAGACACCACAGGAAATATTTGCACATTTACTATACCTCGTGTTTAACTGTATCCAGGAACACTGTTCCCAGCAGTATGTGGAAGTTTAAAGGGTAAACTTCCACATCAGATCATAGGGTTGATTCACTAAAGGTTGATATTTCGAGTGCTATTTATAGCATGCGTTAAAAATGTTATCGCGTCTAATTTTTCGCGTCTTAACGCATGATTCACTAAAAGGATACTTGCGTGATTTTGGTGCAATGCTGTTTGCGTTATTTAAGTCACGAAGACTATTTTGATGGAACGCGCACTAATGAACGCATTGCGCACAAAGTCTCCACGTGCAAAAAAATGCACACCATATTAGCAATACACGGCATTACTTTCGTAAAACTTCCTTTTTTAAAATGACCATTTCCCTGCAAACTGGAGGCTGCATCACTCTAGGGCCAACACATACTTGAATAAATAACACTGCAAAGTCCATATTGTGTTGCCATAAGCTCATTAACTGTACTTTTCTATAATTACCGCCTGCCTCAAGTAGGTGTTATTTTTCGCACAGACAAATGCGATATTTAGCGCGTCTAAGTGTTTGTGAATCATGCCTTAGTACTATTTCTGCGCACAAATTAACGCAATGTGTTAAAATTAACGCATACGGTAGCATGAAATTTAACGCACGCGATAATACGCGAATCACAAGTTTTTTTTGCGTCAATTTTAACACAAACAAAGTGCAATAAAACGTATCGACCTTTAGTGAATCAACCCTCATGTGTTCAGTCACATCCTGCGCCCTATAATATCTGAGAGTGGATTATGGTGCACAGACTTCTAGAATTAGAGTAAGCTTTATTTTTATGTTCAATAAAAGTGATCTTTTGCATTGGATAAAAACAGATTCAGACCAGCAAGTCAGATGGTCAGATGTCTTAATAAAGTTTTCTTGATCTACAGCAGGATAAATTAATGAATGCAAATGTCATTCATTAAAGTAAGTATCCTTACTGGAAATTATTACAGTCTATGCGGTAGATGATTAGCTTGAAAAACAAACACATCAATCAAGTTTTTGGCTTTCTAAAAAACACACTTAACTATCTTATGTTTCCGCCAGTACAACTGCTTCAGGGACAGAACATCACTATTTCATTGCTCTCACTGAAAAAACATTTTTTTTTTTTAATCTTAAACAGGAGACCTTCTTTGTTCTAATCTGGATGGGTTTCCCCCACATCTGCTGAAAGAATCATCATCATTATCATCATTTATTTAGCTGGTTGAAAGTAACAGGTGGTGGAAGAGGCAAGGGTATCAAGAGCTGACAAAAGAGCATCATTATAGAGAGAAGGTTGGTAATATGAGAGATCTAAAGTGCTACTATTGTCGATAGTAGTGATGGGCGAAATGTTTTGCCAGGCATGGATTCGCTGCAAATTTCTGCGAAACAGCTGAAAAAATTTGCAGTGGAAAAAATCGCTGCGCATCCAAAAATTGGGCAACAAAAGAATAGTCGCAGGCGAAAATTTTTTTTGACGCGCAACATTTTCGCTGTTTCGGGAATTCGCTCATCACTAGTCGATAGTTGTTGTGGGTAACATGCGGTAAGATTTCTGTATGTGTGGGTGGAGAAGGATGGTTGTAAAAGAACAGTTGAACATGTTATGTAAAATGATGGTCAGAATGGGGGAAGGGAAAGTTAGTAAGGTTGTAAGGGTGGCAAGAGCATGACCCTCACTGTGAGTAGGTGAGGTTGGTGCTGAGAGGAATTTAGAGGTAGCTGGAAAAGCAATAAAAATTTGTTGGTTCAAGAATAAAATTTTAAATAGTGAATTATTTGCAAAATGTAAAGAGCGTAATTTAGAAATAAAAAAATACACCATAAAAATCATGACAGAATCCCTTTAAGGGTCAGGGATTTAGATATGAAGAGGTCATGAACTGCAGTGAAATAATTGCAGACAGATCATGCATTCCAGAGGGCACATGAGAAAGGCGGGAAAGGTGACGTGAATGATAGTGATGAGTGAATTTTTTGGGCAGGCATGGATTTGCAGCAAATTTCCACATTTCACCATTGGTGAACTTTTTTTGACACAGACACGTCCTTTTTATGCGACCTCGCATATTTTTACGCAACTACTCCTTTTTTACAGGACCGTACCCTTTTTTGTTGACACAACCACCCTATTTTGACGCGACCAAATTTTGCAGTCGCGTCAAAATAGGTTGAGTAAAAAAAAGGGTGCAGTCACATCAAAAAAGGACATGGGTATGTAAAAAAAAAATGACGCACCAATCAAAAAAATTGATTCATCACTAGTGAATAAGATTTGAAGGATATTGTAGACTTTGGAGGATGATAACAAGTGTTTGTGTGTAGGAATACCTGATGAAATATATTATGATAGAGTAGGACCAGGGTTTGGGGAGACATGCCCAGCTACAAGTAAAAGCAATAAGGAAAGTGAGACAAGGTAAGACCTAGATTTGCAACTGCAAACATAGTGTTGTTTGATGGGTTGAAAAGGATTTAGTGAGTTAACAATGCAAGACAGTATGCTTAGATTGAAAGAGGGTGATGGGAGCAGGGGAGAGGAGATTCAATGGGTGTTTGAGGGCAGAGGATATATGAAGGATAATTGAAGAAAGAGAGAAAAAGAAGGCAATCAGTTTAAACACAGTCATGGTAAAACTAGGCTTATCTTGTTTACAAAAGTAGTGATGAGTAGTTATGTCTGCATGAGGTGTCCAATGTTACTGGGTGTTTCCAAGCCATCTACTGATCCAACTGCTGTCTAATTTGTTGTACTTCTGTTGTACTTTCTGTAGTTTAAATTGCTAAATCTTCCATAGCTTACCTGCCATGCTAACCCCTGCCACACTTCCCCTTAAGTGAATGCCCTGATAGCAAAGGGGTCATATGGGTAAGGGCCAGCATTGATTAATTAACAATGGTTTTCAGTCCAGGTTATCTAATAGAATAGTGATTAACCAATTAACAGGACTAAGCCAGATGAGGCAATAAAATGGACATACCAGTACCTCAGCCAAGCAAGTAGGGAACATTGCTAAATAAAGTGAATAGCAATAGAACATATTGCATATACCCCACAATTGAATAATTGGCAATGGTATTAAAAAGTTAAGCAGTGCCTTGATTGGTGTGTTACAGGAATAGCATGCACCCCCCAATTAAATAATTGGCAATAGTATTAAAAATTTAAGCAGCTGGCTTGATTGGTGAGTTGCAGAAAGCAAGGGTTAGTAGAGTTGAATTTAGCAGGAATAGCACATATGCCACAAATGAATAATTGGCTATGGTATTAAAAAGTTAAGCCTTGATTGGTGCATCGCAGGAATAGCATATACCCCGCAATTAATAAATTGGCAATAGAAGTTAGGCAGATGGCTATTAACGAATCAGATCTGAGAGTATCAGAGAATTTATTTATTGGGGCCTTACCAGTGTTTTATAAAAGGGCATTATATAAAATGTCCCTTGCCTCCCTTAAATCTATAACCCTTTTAGCAAGGAAAATACCATGTTGGCTCTACCTGCTGCTGGCTTGCATTGCTATCCATAAGTAGTCTCAAGATCGTTCTTCATCAAAGATTTGCCTTCGTCCCCAAAAGTATATAGGTGGTTTGTATATTTTAAATCCCAAATACATAACCTTATATTTATGAACACCGGGAGGCCCATTTATCAAAATTCTGATGTTCATTTCAGTTTTTTGAAACCACAAATAAACGTATTTCCACTAAAACCACAAATGTCTAGGCATTTATTAAAAGATCTAAACTGAAAAAACATGAACAAATTAAAATGCGGAACAAAACTAAAAGAACATAAGTATTACAATTTTTTGTGGTTTTACATTTTTTTTCCTCAAATCTTTGTGAACTTACAAAAGAAAAAAAACTAAATAAAGATTGTTACAATTTGCCTAGAACAACTCCCATTGACTTCTACATTACCTCCACAGCTTTTATATGGCAAAGTTTTGTTTTAGTTTTTTTCAGTTGTTTCAGTTTTTTTTTTGTTTTTACACTTAATAAATCACAAAAAAACATGTAAACATTAGAAAAAGCCCCCCTAAATCTCACATGCCACTTAGCATAGGAGGTCTTGTCAGGGGTGATCCTTTACACACCATAATAATATTGGATATAACAAAAGCGAACAGACATTTACAATTACATTAAATGCAGATTTGTGTCCTGTGCTGAGGAATTCACTGTTGAATTTATTCAAATAACTTTAAAAATATAGTACAATATCAGGCCTGAAATAGAATGTTTCATGCTCTGGAGTATTGCCAATCAGACTCCTTAAACACCATGAGACGTCATGAGATCTAGAACTAAACTTTCAGCTCACCTGGAGGGTGAAACTTGAAAGAGGCACAGGAAATATAAATACATATAATATATCATGGCTAGTCTGTATAGTTGTGTTTTGGATGATGCAGATTTTAGGTCTGTGAAATGACCAATCAGAAAAAAAATATAAAAAAATTGCAAAAATTGTAATGTAAGATAAGATATGGCAACTCAAGTTGCACAGAATAAATAAAAACTGTACTAAACCCATACCAAAGAGGATTTGGAGTCCCCAATATTAATCAATATTATAGTTCCCAAGATGTAAAGAATTCCACACTCACAGGGCTTATAGTACAGCAAAGGTGTTTTTTATTGTGGAGCACACTAAAAACTACTTTTGCTGTAAGCCCTGTGAGTGCAGATTCCTTACATTTTGGGAACTATCTTGATCATTTTGATGAGTACAATGGCATACAATGGCAGGTACTTTTTCTGCAGTGATTTTAATGGTAGGTAATATTTTCACAAAGCCATACGTCTTTATATGCGTTATATGTTTTAAACAGTACAAAAAAAACCTACATCCCTCCAAAAAAATGGATGGACATATTGCCTGCACTACAAGAAGTCTTGGCAAACACGGGCTGTAATACAGACCCAATGGAGATTTTATAAATATTTGGCAGACATAGATAAATGTTATAAGAGTTCATTTATAATCACAACTGCAGTTGTGGTAGTGTTAAAATGGAGGCAGTCATTGTCATTCAATAAACATACTTAAGATATTAAACTGCTCCTTGTAGATATCAGTTTGACATGGAAACAGATGCAAACCCAACAACAAAAACTTTTATCGCATCTGTGTATGATTTGTAAAAATGTGCATTAATAATTGTGAGTTTGATCGCATCAGTTGTAATTGTGTCAGATGAAACTTCTCCATATGTGGCCAAAACTACTCTTACACATACTTCACTTGCCGTGTAAAGGAGTTCTAGCCCTTAAAGTGATACTGACACGAAAAAACTACTTTTTAAAATATGAATCTACATAAAAAGTTACCTATAGGTCATGTTGATAATTTTTCACTGATAGGGCTGCTATTGTGAGCAATTGTTACTTGAAGTTCCTAAACCTGACTGTTTTGCCAACCTGACTGTCCCTTCTCAGCCTGTCAGTTATAGTTTCTAATGCTAACGGATCCCTGCTGGACAAATATGGCAGCCCCCTCATAGAGAAACATGGGGGATCAGATAGGAAATGTAAAAGCCTCAGGAAATACATTTATGGCAAAAATTATAAAGCTCATGCAAAGACAATGTTATGAAAGATGTAAAAAAGGTTTAATTTCTGGTGTCAGTATCGCTTTAACATTCAGAATGCAAGTCTCTTAAAAACTCTCCTGCCATAGACTGATCAAACCTTACTACTCTTAATATCTAAACTAAAGAGCCTCAGCACAATAGCACATCTAATGGCAGCTGACACTTTTCTCCTACAACAGCTAATAGAATAGATTACATACTGTCATTACATTACTGTCATATTTCCTTGCAAAAATAATATGCTAAATTAATAACCATCAAAAATGTATGGACCGATAACATATTAAGAACACATAAAGGCATTAGTATTCTATTGGTAATGCAATATAACCAACAGGGATGTCAAAACACTCTAGGGGGCCAATTCATTGAATCCCGAATGGGAAAAATTCAGATTGGATAATTTCTGATGATCGCAAATATCACAAAGAAAAGTCACGATACTGAAGCTTGAATGAATCCGAAACTTTCGTACCCATTGCGACAATACGATTTTGTCACATTTCTTTTTACGCACAGTACGAAAAAGTTGCATTAAATAACAAAAAAATCGGCGAAAATACGCAAGGTACAAAAAAAGTCGCAGAAAACACTAACGGTCCGATCGAACGAATGATCGGACCATTTGTGGATTGATAAATCTCCCCCTAGGAGTCTGTACACACTCCCCCTAGGAGTCTGTACACCCACCCCTTTAAATATAGAAAATTATTATGTAACTAGATAGAAACACAGCAAAATTCCACATTTCACCATCTGCAAATTTTTTAAAAAAACTGCAGCACAAATTTTCTGCAATAAAAATTTGCAGAGACATAAAATTTTAAAATAA
Source organism: Xenopus tropicalis (assembly GCF_000004195.4). Classification (NCBI taxonomy): domain Eukaryota; kingdom Metazoa; phylum Chordata; class Amphibia; order Anura; family Pipidae; genus Xenopus; species Xenopus tropicalis. Next base: position 42,606,018 of record NC_030680.2, read on the forward strand.
ATTTTGCAGCAGCAAATTCATTTGTTACTGTATGTACCCTATCTTGGCTTAAAAGTACCTTTCAATTAGTGACGGTAGAACATGAATAACACTGAACTACTCTTCCCAAATTGGCCCTCACTAAGTGAAAGGGAAATGGTGTGATATAACTATACCTTTCTTATGTAGTGACGAAATACAAAAAGGATCTCAGAGGTTCTTGCAAATATAGCAAGATGGCTTTATTGTTAAAGACACCACAGAGTTTATACTCACAGATCAATTGAGCAAGTCAGATAACATTTGTTCTCCAGTGGAAACTGTTCAGTGAGCAATATATTAAGCCAGAAACCCTTCTGTAGTCCCTTAACTTTAGGCCTGAAATGCCTCAGGAGTAGTGATGGGCGAAATGAAATAGTGATTCACCAGGAATGGATTTGCGCTGAATTTCCGCGTTTCGCCATTGGCGGATTGTTTTGCGAAACAGATGAAAAAATTTGCTGCAGAAAAAATCGCCGCACATCCAAAAATTGTCGCCGACGGCAAAAAAGAATAGTCGTGGGCGTCAAAAGAATAGCCGCATGAGAAAAATGACAAAATAATAGCCATGGGCGACAAAAAAATTGCCGTGCGACAAAATAATAGCCACGGGCGACAAAATAATAGCCGGGCGACAAAAGAATAGCCACAGGCGACAATTTTTTTTTGCCACACAACATTTTCGGGGTTTCGCAAATTTTTTTCGGTTTCGCGGATCTTTTTAAAGATTTGCGAATTTTTCTGGGAAGCGAAACGGAACAGATTCGCTCATCACTACTCAGGAGAGCTAACTTAAGCTACAATTCTTTGGTGAAGTAAAAAGCTGCTCTTTCTAGCCATGCCTTGCTATCTTATGTTCCTAGAACATCATTTGAAAAAGCTAGTCCTGTGATCAGGCTAAACCTTGTTCATGGGGTCCCTGTTCCCCAACTTTCTCTAGAAGGGTTCTCTGTGTAGGACATAACACTTTTCTTGTTGATACAAGGCTCACCAGATACCTGTACATCCATCTGGGTTAAAAGATAAAGAGCTATAGAGAAAGAATCACCCCTTTCCAATCACTATATTAAGGACATGGGCTAATTTGTCCCTTTCATAATGCAAAGGCTGGGGAGTATGGGTAGATGAATGCAATTAATTTTTCATTCACCCCTTGCTATCCACTCAGTAGAACAAATTTTTGCATATCACTCTTGATGAATTCTTTATTTATTATTGGTTGGTACTAAAGAGACATAAGGGGCGATTCACTAAAGTGCGTTAAAACTTGTGTTATTTATAGCATGCAGTAAAAATTTTATCGCGTCTAATTTTTCGCGTCTTAACGCACGATTCACTAAAAGCATACTTGCATTTATTTACGCCCGATGCTGCTTGCGTTATTTTAGTCGTGAAGACTATTTTCGTGCCCTATTTGACGGAACAAGCACTAATCAACGCACCGTGTATAAATAGTTGCCGTGTGCAAAAAAACGCACGCCATGTTAGCCATACATGCCAATACTTTTGTAAAATTACTGTATTAAAAATGACCATTTCCCTGCAAACTGGAGGCTACATCACTCTAGGGCCAACACATACTTGAATAAATAATACTGCAAAGTTCATATTTTATTGCCAAAAGCTCATTAACTGTACTTTTCTATAATTACCGCCTGCCTCAAGTAGGTGTTAATTTTTGCATAGACTAATGCGATATTTAGCGTGTCTAAGTGTTGGTGAATCGGCGCGCAAATTAACGCATGCGTTAAAATTAACGAATGTGGTAGCGTGAAATTGAATGTATGCGATGTCTGCATTAACGCATGCGGTAATACTAATAGTGAATTGCGCGTTAATTTTCACGTCTATTTTAATGCAAAAAAGCATGTGATAAAAATTAACGCACTTTAGTGAATCAGCCCTATAAACTTCTACTTTTAAAGGACTAGGTAATTAACAGTTTTGCCAGCCCATAACTAACCTGGAAACTCTTAAACAAACTAGTAGATGAATGCAATTAATTTTTCATTCACCCCTTGCTATCCACTCAGTAAAACAAATTTTTACATATCACTCTTGATGCATTCTTTATTTATTATTGGTTGGTACTAAAGAGACAAAAACTTCTACTTTGTATGGACTAGGTAATTCACAGTTTCACCAGCCCATAACTAACCTGGAAACTCTTAAACAAACTAACAGAGTTAACCCTTATAATTATTTTTTCTAAGTAAGAGGAGGGGACATTTCCCCTAGCCCCATACATCTAATTTAATAAAGGGTGAAACTCAAAGCAAGGGCAAATGTGTGATCTGGGGCTTTTTTAATTATATGCTTGTGTTTTTCACATTTGGATGTATGGCTATTCTTAATTAAATATTAAAAAATAGTAACAGTCACATTTGTATTTAAATTTGTCCTTTTTGAATAATCTTATACATTTGTAGGGCTCAATAACAAACAGCACAGTTAGGACTAAGACTGAAGTTCCTTTGTCAGAGTTTACCAGTATAGGATCTATATACATGTGTGCAGGTGCATATATTTTTTTTATATTTACCATGCATATCCACAATATTTGTATACGTGGCAATCAAACAGCCCCATCTGTGACTGTTCAGAAGTAAATTTGAGTATTATAAGTTATGTTTATATTTAATATATTACTTGCAGATTATTTTTAGGGAATGATTAAAGCAATGCTTAAATGCCTTGATGTGTTTTTAAGGCTAGAAGCATATTAAGGTGACCTGCTGTGCCTCTTTTAAGGATGGCTTTTTCCTCCCATTTATTAAAGGTCAACTGACTTTAGATTATCCATGCAGCTCAAGTGTGCCTGCAATCTGTCATACAGACCAGATATGTATTGCAAATCTAGCAAAATATAATCTTTAGGAATCATATTCTGAATACTGTTTTGATTAAAAACAGGAGCTGGGATTGATTCAGAACTAATGAGCCAAGATGTTGTTGCAGGAGAAAGATTATATTAACCATTTTTGCTCTGGCTACCTGGAAACCTTCCCATTTAAATTATGAATACAACTTTTTTTTTTATTAGCAGTGGCAAAAAGTATTTTGCAAATGACTAATACAATGCTATTAACATTTTCATAAACAGTATAGTTAATATTAATGTATCTTCAGTTTTACATTTAAATTAAATAAGAATACAGCTTTTAAATATTTCTTGTGCTTTCGTTTTAACCATAACCACAGCATCATTTCATATTAAGGTTTCATATTAAGTTTTAAGGCATTTTAATTCAAATATTCATGTCACTCTTAATAGGTAAACTAGTTGTGAAATGCTCTCTTGCTCCCTCTAACCTCACTACAAAATTCATGTTTCTACATGTTCCACTACAATATTCAGTGTCGTAGTATCACATTATATATGACAAGACTTATACAAAAGTGAAATAATTAAATATATATATATGTATTTTTTTTAATATACTTTTTTTTACACATATATTTATTTTATACACATCATAATCAAGAGCATTTCAAGAGCATAATCAAGACTGCATTTCAAAATCATTCAAATTACTGAAATCCACAGACCAAACATTTTGTTTCTTATTAGGGAAAGTAGGTCATGGTGCAAGCCCTAACCATTTAGGTTACAACAGGGTGAGAAACCAAGATCTGGTACCACTGAATAGGTCATCTAAAGGGCACTAAATGACTTGTGAAAAAAATGGAGGTTTTTTTGTTTTAGACAATGACAACTATAGAACTCATAATTATCTAAATTCATGAAGAGGACAACATTGTTATAGAAATTCCAGTGATGCAGAAGCATATGATGCTGAACAAAGACATGCACACATCTCACTGTTCTCTTTGAGTAAATGTAATGAAGTGTACACATCAATATTTGAACTCCTATTCTCTGGCATACTTGTTATATTTGTAGAAAATTAATTAAGAGGACATTTAATGTCTGTGTTTGCTAATTGTAAGAGAATAAATGGATCTGAACGTGGTGGAAGTTAGTCTCTTTTAAAAATTTGAACTCCGGTATCTAATCTGAAAATTAATAGAAGCAGTGTTATGTCTGGACCTCTTCAACTCTTGTTAATGATAGGAAATAAGATCAGATTTTATTTCATGAGAATTTTTAAATGTGGGAGAGTCATTCATATTTTGACAAGAGAGACAGAGCTAACTAAGTCTGATTGGACTGAATCTCTGAATTAACATGTGGGAAACTCTTGTGCTATTTACATAGTGTAACATGTGGGAAAATAAATCTCCAGTAGAAAAGATCTTTTTTGTGCAACTTAGTTGCACTTTATTGGATAGTGCTGTAATAAAATATGATTGCAATAAAATATGGCTTTAGTAATATCAAGGGCTACCATTAGTTTTGTGTATGTATGTATGTATGTATATTGTATGTGTGTACATTAGTATGTACTTTCTAAAATACTATACAGGTATGGGACCTGTTATCCAGAGTGCTTGGGACCCAGGGTTTTCCGGATAAGGTATCTTTCCATAATTTGGATCTCCATAACTTAAGTCTGCTAAAAATCATTTAAATATTGAATAAACCCAATAGGCTTAATTTGCCTCCAATAAGGATTATTATAACTTTGGGATCAAGAACAAGGTACTGTTTAATTATTACAGAGAAAAAGGAAATAATTTTTAAAAATTGGAATTATTTGCTTATAATGGAGTCTATGGGAGATGGCCTTTCCGTAGTTTGGAACTTTCTGAATAATGGGTGCATAAGTCCATAGGTATACTGGTGCACACCGGGAATCCTTTTAACTTTCATTAATTAAATAAGATTAATACATGGTAGAACAGGTTGACGTTTCGGCCCTCATCTAAGGCCTTTATCAAGACGATCAAGACCATCAGGCCTTAGATGAGGGCCGAAATGTCGACCTGTTCTACCATGTATTAGTCTTATTTAATTAATAAAAGTTATTTTTTAAAGGATTCCCGGTGTGCACCAGTATACCTATGGACTTGTACTGTATCTGATCAGATGGCAATGTTAGAATAAAGACTGAATTTTATGAAAAGTCCTTGGAATTGCGCTAATGACATTTTTTGAATTTGTGATATTTCCCAAGCTGCACCCTGGCACTATCTGGCAGAGGTATACTTTGAAGTTTGGAGTGCGGATCGTTCTGTGGATATGTATATATACTGTATATATATATATATATATATATATATATACACACAAGTCCATGGGTGTAATGGTGCACACCGGGGATCCCTTTAAAAAATAACTACTTTTAATATGTAAATAAAATGAATACATGGTAGAACAGGTCAACATTTCGGCCTTCATCTAAGGCCTTTCTCAAGACCACATTCAAAAGAACAAAGAGAAAGGCCTTCGATCAGGGCCGAAACATTGACCTGTTCTACCATGTATTAATTTTATTTACATAATAAAAGTTATTTTTAAAAGGATCCCCGGTGGGCACCATTACACCCATGAACTTGTATTTAATTGCTTAAGTGGTAGCACTCGGGTCAATCAGCTAAACACTAAGGAGTGCTGAATTCGCTTTGTTTTTGTATATATATACTGTATATATATATATATATATATATATATATATATATATATATATATATATATATACATTCCAATTGACAATGCACACTCCTCATTCTTTATAGTTCATTTATTGTTGCATTAAAAACATCAACGTTTCGGTCCAGGTCTAGGACCTTTATCAAGATGTTAAAGTGAGTAATGGGAGTGCGGACCTAGTAATACAATATATATATATATATATATATATATAAAAAGTTCAGGAATGGTGCACACAGAGAAAGTTTCAGTCTTTTCCTAAGACCTTTATATATATGTAAAGACCAGACTGCTCAGGTCTTAACAGCAAAAGAGTAGTTTATTGTGGGGAGATTGAAGTTTCGCCTGATTCGACAAACTTTTTCAAGGTGCACAAACAATATTCAAGAAATACTCTTAAACATCTATTGGTGATGGGAAAGGTTAGACGACCTGGTAGTGTGCCATCATACTGTGTAAACAACTAACTAGAACAAGTGATGAGCGAATCTGTCCCATTTCGCTTCGCCATGAAATTCGCGAAATGGCAAGAAAAATTGCAAAACGGCGAAAAATCCACGAAACGCAGTTGTCACACAACTTTTTTTGTCTCCCGCATCTTTCTGACGCGACCGTGCCCGATTTTGAGGAGACTGCACTCGATTTTGTCACAACAGCACCCATTTTTTACATGACCGCGATTTTTTTTTTACAGCAAATTTTCACAGAAGTTTGGCAAAACAATGCGCAAATGCACAAATGCAGAAATTTGCTGCAAATCCATACCTGCCGAAAACATTTGCTTATCACTAATCAGAACACATCAGCAAAAAAATAAAATTAGTATAAACCGAGAATACTAATCAAAAATAAGAGCAATAGCATAAGTCATTAAGTAAGTACCAGTAACTGATGAAGAAATATATAGCGAAGTAGATACAGAGGGTTCAAGCTCAAGTTGAGTGCTATCAGTCAGTAGAGATAATAAATAGCAGTAAATTCTCAAGTATCAGAGGTAAGTAGTGGTAAATAAGTCCACAAATTAAAAAGATTATCTTGCAACTAAACTGAATCCACTGAGGTCTAATTACAAAATATTGTATTTAGGTAAAATAAGAAAAAAGTAAATTTAACCCTTGCAGATCTACCAACAATTATGCAATTAATAAAAAGTTCTTCGTGCCTGATTAATACATAAATAATTATGAATATTATCTCAATAGTTACTGCAAAGCAACTTATAAAGTGAATTGAATTCTATTAATATTCATTTTGTAGAATTCATCAACCACAGTAAAGTGCTTGTGTCTATTGAAAATAATGAAATCTACTAACATACTTCATATTTTAAAAGTGCCAGTGATCCAATTTTATTGTGATTTTTTTTGGCAATAAAAAAATGTTAAAAAATAAAACTAATTCAAAATTTGTGCTTACAATTCATTTGAATAAAAGTTAGGAAATAAGAAAATTCATAGAAGGTGGAGATGTCACCAAAGCTACTTTGTCATTTCAATAGCTGTCTCCCTTGGAAACCACATAGTGGGAGAAGGGGGAATATTTGTTCCATATATAATTCCTAATTTATGTTTAATGAATAGACCAATTATTATACAAATTGTTTACTAACAACAGTACATATTTATAATTTAAAATTTATTACAATGTTACTGTACACATTTTGGACTTTGAAAATCTGTGGTTGAGTCATAAATTTAATACCAAGGAGTTTCATTTAAGATATTAGGCAAACTATATTATATTGAGGACTGGTTGAATCTCAGTTGCTATAGTAACAAAGATTGTTAGCATTTGGCGTATTCTTATTCAGTTGTGTGGTTAAAATTGGGGCAGGGTAGCTGGGGAACCCCTTCAGTGATGAGGGGTGGGGGAGAGGAGCCAAATGACACTGCCCCTGGTGATTAACGCAGGCATGTGACGTACCCAGTGATGGTCTAGTAGTTGCATAGTAATGGAGATAACATCTCATGAGAGTAATAAGACTCAACACACAGAAGCTTTAAATATCCATAAACACATTTGTCTTGAAAAAGCTTTATGCAAAATGCAAATTGGCAAAATGTCTTATTTGATTTTATAGCAATTTTTGATAATTTCAACTAATTCGTCTCTGCTTGAAAATGTACACTTATAATTCAGAAATCCCTTGATATGATTTACCTTTTATTCTCTTTCCCTTTAAATCTCCTTGGATTTTGTTTTTTTTTTTTTGGTAAGAATTTTCATCCATTTTGCAAATTTTTCTGAAGTTTCACTAATTTTCTGGTGAAGCGGAAAATGTACTCATCACTAAAGGTAACTGATGAGACCACAGTCCTTGGCATCCTGCCTTCTCCCTCTTTGTGGTGTCCCAGGGATTAGACAGCAATTGAAATGAGACATTTGTTTTGGGGACATCTCCAAATTGGAGCACTGGCGCTTTATACATTTGAATTAAGTTAGTGGATTTCATTATACTTAACAGGCATGAGCAATTTTCTGTGGTTGATGAAGACAATGATGGAGTTTGTATATAACTCACCATGGTTAACATGCCATACCTGCCTGTCCTAGTGCATGCCACAAAATCCCTGCTATGGGGTCAAAATAATTAAATGTACAGCTGCACAAAATTTGCAGCGACATACCAAAACTCAGAGCAAGAATCATTATATACCAATTGTGAATACATGAGAATGAAACCCGAAAAAGTACAGCCAAAGACCCAAAGTAAGGGCTTGAAGCAAAAGAACAGTGTGCACAAATTAAATAATAAATATATATGTTAACAATGTATCTACTGATACCTCTCTGGGTGGTATGGGTGCATGATCAATAATTATACTACTCAGACTGGCTAGGAAATGTTTGTGTTCCAAGAAATGGGTCACCACTGGTGTGTCCCTTTTCCTGTAACAAGGGCAGACCTAATCACCAATAGCCTATCTGATCCTGAAGTTTTCCCCACATACATGAGTCCTCAAGGGCATTTTATGATACAAATCATGAAATTGAACAAACACGAAAGTGAGGGACGCTCCAGTTCAATTGCTCGACCAGTAGTAACCAAGTTACCAATGTATGTTCAGAATAACTTTGATAGCACTACAACAAGTCCATATTTACTATAATGTCCCTTAGGTTACAACCTCTTTTATAAGCTCTTTAATAATGGTGGATTTCTGAAAGTGGGTAGTAATGTCTTATCCTTTTAAATAAGAAGCATCTAGTAAAATTTGTAAATTGAGGAGAATATGTGGTCAAAAAGGTTAATTTTTCAGTTTTCTTGTCTGATTTGTTTGGTAATTAAACTATCAGTTTGGGACCTGCATAATGCCCTCTCCCTCTGAATTGTTCCAAGATTTGTAAAAGCTCAGCCTGTGTAAGATTATGATGTTTGACATCACGAGAAATTTTCTGGGATTCATTAATTAATCATTTGTTCTTAATTATTAATTCATTTATTATTATTAATTAGTAATTAGCTGCTATTGGTCTAATAGTGGGCTCAAAATTACTAGCAGATTTAAAAGGACAATCAAATTACTCCCTGTCCTAAAATGCTCCTTTAATTTCATAATTCTTTGAAATAGATGGATGCCTAGCATAAGGTCCAATGAGTTAGCTTTTACAGTGGGCACAAAAGACAAGTCTTTAGAGAGTACACTCATCTCTGTGTTGTTAAAGCTTCCCTTTAGGGAAAGGCCATTACACATAGACTCAATTTTAATCAAATAATAAACAGCATAATAAAATGGTAGCTTGTACCAACTAAGATTTAATTAACCCTTATTGAAGGCAAAACAATCCTGTTGTGTTCAACTAGTTTTTAAATTATTTTTAGTAGACTTAAGCTATGAAGATCCAAATTACAGAAACACCCCTTATCTGGAAAACCCCAGGTCCTGCACATTCTGGATAACAGATTCCATGCTTGTATTACATAGTATAATATAAATTATATATAAATGTTATAATATATAACAATATATATTATATACTATGTTACTATTATATTATTTATACTATTATATTATTATATAGCTGTGAGGACTGAGATTTGAGCAGGTTTTAGAGCTCAGTGGTAGAGATGTAGCGAACCTCACAAAAAAAGTTTGCGAACCCGTTCGCGAACTTCCTGCAAAAAGTGCGAACTTTTGCGAACTTTGCGAACCCCATAGACTTCAATGGGAAGGCGAACTTTAAAACCTAGAAAAGCCATTTCTGGCCAGAAACTGATTTTAAAGTTGTTTAAAGGGTGCCACGACCTGGGCAGTGGCATGCAGGAGGGGGATCAAGGGCAAAAACTTCTCTGAAAAATACGTTGTTGACACAGCATTGCGTTTTGTGCTGTAAAGGGCAGAAATCACACTACATACGGAATATATTATTGCTGGTGGAAAAACATCGCTCAGGTGATTTTATTGCAATGCAATGTCACTACTATGTGTAACGTGTTTGGTGCACTACTATGAATAACAGCAAACAGCACTGGACACATTAAAGAACAGTAAGTTAAATAAAAAAAAATTAATAATAAAAAAAAAGTGATCTCTGGTTGGTGCTGGGGGTGAACTACTAGGAGTAGCACACCAGTCCCCCACAGCTAGACTAATAGCACTCGGCTCTATAAATTACAGTAAAAAAGTAAAAAAACACAAATAAAAAAAAATGATGTGAATGTGTGGTTGGTGCTGGTGCACTACTATGAGCAACACACCTGTCTCCAACACACACAGACGGAGTTGCAGTACACAATGAAAAGAAGAGGAACAGTAATCAGAAAATAAAAGCAGTCCTTACAAGGACTATTGGGTTACAGCAGATGAGATCAGCAGGACAGCTGTCCCCAGCAGCTACATACAGAGCAGTAGAAAGTAGATCACTAGTCAGCAAAGCTACCTAAACTGTCCCTCAAACCCCTGCACAGCTCTCTCCCTATGCTAACTCATCAAGCACACACAGGCAGAATGTAAAATGGCTGCTGGGCTTCGGTTTATATATGGAAGGGAGTGGTCCGGGGGTGGTCCAGGAGGGAGAGCTGCCTGATTGGCTGCCATGTATCTGCTGGCTCTGGGGTGAGAGGTCAAAATTTGGCTCCAGCTAAGGCGAACCCAAATTGCGAACATCGCTAAAAGTTCGCGAACTTGCGAACTTGCGAACACCCGATTTTCGTGCGAATTAGTTCTCCGGCGAACAGTTCGCTACATCTCTACTCAGTGGTGCAGCTGAGCAGTGCTGTGCTCTACCACCTAATACATCAAAATGGTCTTGGACTATTTGAAACAGTTGAATTGTTGAATTGTGCAATTATTAAACCCGATACTTGTGTTAAAGGGGTTGGGCACCATTGAGTTAACTTTTAGTATGATGTGGAGAGTAATATTCTGCGACAATTTGCAATTGGTCTTCGTTTATTATCTTTAGTGTTTCAGTTATTTCATTTTCAGTTCAGCAGCTCTCCAGAGTTTCAACAGTTATTTGGTTTCTAGGGTCCAAGTTACCTTACTAACCAGGGAGTGGTTTGGATGAGAGTCTGACGAGAGGGCATGAATAGGAAAGAAAGTTATACAAAGTAGCAATAAAACTGTAGCCTCACAGAGCAATAATTTTTTGGCTGCTGGCATCAGTAACCCCCATTTAAAAGCTGGAAAGAGTTGGAAGAAGGCAAATAATTCAAAAACTATAACAAATAAATAATGAAGACCAATTGAAAAGTTGCTTAGGATAGGTCATTCTACAGCATACTAAACTTAGCTTAAAGGTGAACCACCCCTTTAATTCATTATAAAACATTTCTGACTGATTGGAAAATGTTTCTGTGGGGAAACTATTGAACTGCAGGAAATCTTTAAAGGACAAGGAAAGGTTAATATCAATTAAAAGTAAGTCTAAAGGCATTCTTTTTAAGTACTTACTGTATATCTAAATTCCCAGATCCCTGCTTGCTTCTCTGAGATATGGTGCTGGCAGCCTACAGCAGTGTGAAGACTCCAATGACATCACTGAAATCTCTCTGTCCTTCCTGTAGGTGCCAGCGGCAGCCTTCCTATTCTCTGAGCATGTGTGTAACTTGATCCTGTCTCCTGTTCTGAGCTACACATGCCCACCAGCCAATCAGAAGCGGATCTGGCAGAGTGGAGGGGGGGAGGGAATGAAACACACGTGCAGTATGAAGCAAGGAGGGAAAGGAAGGGAGAATACCTTTTTAGAGATGGCTGCCTGTTCTAGAAAATGTGAAGTAAGTGTGACTGAGTAAATATTTGATTAGGTGAGCCAAAAGTGTGGTGTTTTTACTAAACAATAGGAGGACTATTGAGCAGTATGCTTTTTAAATTTTGACTTGCATTTTCCTTTAAGGATTTCCCACTTTGATATTTGGTAAATGTGCTTATTATTTGTTAGCATTCTATTTTTCAGTGTTTAATTAAAAATGCAATAAAATCACTGCAATAATTACATTTTTTTTAAAAAAATCATACAATATAAATAGTTGTCAAAATATCTGATACGCTAAAAGAGAAAAAAATATAAAAGTAAGAAAACAGTTTCTGTGCAGCACGTATTCCTTATACAAGGTTCATTTACAACATAGTGAAAAGTACAAAATCTAGATACAAATAACCAAGCAATTTTAAAATAGGAGCATGCTAATTAGTACCCACTGAAACTTGCATTAATTCACCAATATGTACAAAAATTCGCTTCTACTTTGGTAATAAGCTTGAGGGGTTATGTTATAAAAGGTACATTTTGAGCAAAGTGTAAAATCCAGAATCCCAGTTCTTCAGTAGTTCATCTTGAGTAAAAAAAAATGTTTTGGTCGTGGTCATAGTTAGGCAATTTTCTCAGTAGAAGGATGATCCAAGACCAGTTGATGTGGCAAATAGCTCTTTACAATTGCCCCTTTGACACTGGAACTACAGTGTCACTACACCACACTTCAGTGGAACTACACTACTCTTGCCAATGTCAACTTCTGTATTTTTCTGTATGATGTCAAGTTTAAGGATGTCCACCTGATGCTTTTTACAAGGATACAATAGAATTGTGCACATCTCATTGGTCAGCTGAACAGGCCTGCAATATTTATGCAAATGGATGGAATTTTTAAGTGTGTTTGAAAAATTTCATGTTGCACATGGAATACTAAAATATGATTGGTCTGATAGACTGGAGGCCCATTGTAGATGGGGGTACCAAAGTTTTGCCAACAAAGGAGTAATTGAATGTCTTTAACACGAAAAGACAGTGCCTTTCTTTGCATGCTATTCTCAAAAATCAATATACTCTAATATAATATGACACTGCAGGTGGGGGGCTTATATACTGTAGGTAGGCCTGTTGCATAAAGAAAAATTAGCTGGTGGTTTCCTATTGACTCAGAGCATGGACCCTAAAAAAATTGCATTTGGGCATAAATATAAATAGGAAATAATCAAGACCACAAATAGGCAACCTTTTGTCTTTATATAAAGGCTAGCTAGCTGACATTGTCTAGTAAAATAGCAAAACCCCCCCAAATCCAATTGTTCTGCTTAGTAGTTCTTCAATCTTGTAGAATGCTACAATGTTATTGGTCAGATAAGTAGGCAAGCCTATACCCAGCATTTCCCAGTAAACAAATCAGATTTTAGAAAAACAGACTACATAACACTTTGAAAACTCATTAGTATATGCTTTTTCTTTACAAAAATGTACTGCTGAGTAGTTCTCCGATACTATGTTACAGGGCAAACTCTTACCAAATTGCAGAGCTTTGATTTTTGAGTAAATAATTGTCAGACTAAAGCTGGGTACCTTTGAAATTGTCTAAGATGTGTTGCCTTTGGTCATACCATATGGAATGACTAAATCTGAACAGTCACACAGATTGGCAGGTCATTTTTAAGCAAAAAGCCACTGTTGATGACCTCTGCTTTAATGAGAGAACTGTCCTTGAATTTTTGTTGTATTCTGCATCCACATGAATGATATGTGGTAACATGAAATAATACTTTACAGGGGGATGTACACAGTCATTACATGTAGGGAATATACTCGGGGATACGGGGATGGTTACAAAAAATGTTATTGCATTAGACCTTACTGTTTCTAAACACATAAAGAACATACAAACAAAACCACTAATGGTCATCTTTGTATATAGTATAGAATACAATTCATAATACAATTACTTAAAATGCATAACTTTATGAACCAAATGAAAGTGAGTGTAGGACTGATAGAGTAACTCCTGATCCCCGTGGGGGAGACTAAATGGATAATTTTTCTAAAAACCAGACAACCGAATGGTTTAAATTAGGATTACGATGTGACTTGTTATGTATAAATACATGCTTTATAAAATTGTGCCTAAATGATGGATATACATTCTCACATAAGAGATATACCTAGTATCCCTATATCCCTTTTTTAACCACTCACTATTTGTCATTCAATTGTACCTAAGGTACACAGGGTTATGCAGTAATATTCACAATGCAGATATAGAGCAATGGATTGGCTGGTTCAATGCAGAGAAAGCAATGTACAGAAGCACCACTGTGGAGAGTAGTCTGGGTATTCATTCACTTGTACTTAATTATATGATGATTGTGATTGGCCAATTTTGGGGTTTGTATTGGCTACCTTGGCTTTAAATACTGTGTATCTTGTAAGTGAAATGTAGCCTATAATTACAGTAAGTACCCTATCGGTACGAAACGCATAAGGCTTCTCTTTGTTCTTTTATATATGGATTAAATACACTTTATTCATTTTTTAATTATAATATGGCTGCTTTTTGACATATACCTTCGGGAGATCGGAGTGCCTGCCAACATTATTTCCTATGTGATTTTTTCCATTATGGCTCCCTAAGATGAGGTAAGTAAGAAGCTGGACAGTGGGGATGCAGTAGATATAATCTATTTGGATTTTGCCAAAGCATTTGATACCGTTCCCCACAAACGACTGCTTTCTAAGCTAAGGTCTATTGGTCTTAGTGAAGTCGTTTGCACATGGATAGAAAACTGGCTACAGGATCGGGTACAGAGGGTGGTTGTTAATGGCACATTCTCTACTTGGAGTAAGGTTCTCAGTGGGGTCCCTCAGGGTTCTGTACTGGGTCCACTTTTGTTTAATTTGTTCATAAATGACTTAGGGGAGGGTATTATGAGTAATGTATCAGTGTTTGCAGATGACACAAAACTCTGCAGACCAGTCAATTCTATCCAGGATGTGACATCCCTGCAGCAGGATCTTGACCAACTGGCAATCTGGGCAGCTAAGTGGCAGATGAGATTTAATGTGGATAAATGTAAGGTCATGCACCTGGGATGTAAAAATATGCAAGCCCCGTATAACCTTAATGGGACTGCACTAGGCAAATCCATAATGGAGAAGGATCTTGGAGTCCTTGTAGATAATAAACTTGGCTGTAGCAAGCAATGCCAGGCAGCAGCTGCAAGGGCAAACAAGGTTCTGAGCTGTATTAAAAGGGGTATAGATTCACGGGAGGAGGGGGTTATTCTTCCCCTTTACAGAGCACTGGTAAGGCCCCATCTAGAATATGCTGTTCAGTTTTGGTCTCCAGTGCTCAAACGGGACATTATTGAGCTAGAGAGGGTCCAGAGAAGGGCAACTAAGCTGGTAAAGGGTATGGAAAGTCTCAGTTATGAAGAAAGACTGGCCAAGTTGGGTCTGTTTACACTGGAGAAGAGGCGCTTAAGAGGTGACATGATAACTATGTATAAATATATAAGGGGATCATATAATAACCTCTCTAATGTTTTATTTACCAGTAGGTCCTTCCAACGGACACGAGGGCACCCACTCCGTTTAGAAGAAGGGAGGTTCCATTTAAATATTCGGAAAGGATTTTTTACAGTGAGAGCTGTGAAGTTGTGGAATTCCCTCCCCGAATCAGTCGTACTGGCTGATACATTATATAGCTTTAAGAAGGGGCTGGATGGATTCTTAGCAAGTGAGGGAATACACGGTTATGGGAGATAGCTCTTAGTACAAGTTGATACAGGGACTGGTCCGATTGCCATCTTGGAGTCAGGAAGGAATTTTTTCCCCTCTGAGGCAAATTAGAGAGGCTTCAGATGGGGTTTTTTGCCTTCCTCTGGATCAACTTGTAGTTAGGCAGGTTAGGTATAGGCATTATGGTTGAACTTGATGGACGTATGTCTTTTTTCAACCCAACTTACTATGTTACTATGTTACTATGTTACTATGTCTGGGGCATGAGCACCCGGACCCATCTCTACAAAGTGTAAGATTTCTACACTATCAGCTAAAACTGTGATAACCCTTTATGATGTTTTGAGTGTAGGACTAGCCAGACCAGAGATGTAGTTAACCAGCTTGCTTTATTGTAATTCACTGACAAACCGTCCCTGTTTGTTGAAGAGGAGGCCATTTTAATAGCTTTTTGCACAAAATGTCTTTATGTGTCTATGTATCTATGTATAAATGTCTTGGAATAGTGGAAATTCACCGAACTGCTTCATTAAATAGCCCATCTTGACAAATAATTTACACATGGGTAAGAAATGAATGACAGCCCATAGTCACCAGATGGAAATACCCTTTCAGGTGATATTTATTTTGTTTTGCTCTTGTTTTGTGGATGAATATAATCTAATATAAACAGCACAAATACAGAAATACTAAAATATTTAAAGATTGGTTTAATCTGGATTTAACTACAATCTTCTCACCAGGATATTTGCTGATCCTGAACCTCTGAAGCTTTGTTGTTCTTACTGACAAGAATGTACCTTATAATTATTAAAATACTTTAATATATTCCAGGGATGAGTTTTATTAAAGAATCGTCACATTGTTCTAGAAAAATGTACAAAAGTAAATCATGGCATGTATGTAAGCGTTGTCACAACATTCTGCTCTACTGTGCACTGTTTTAGAGCCTGGTTGCAGTAAAATAGAGATATAAAGCCTCATTTAAGACATCCTTATTACATTACATTACATTAACAATTATTTTTAAAGCGCCAACATATTCCGCAGCGCTGTACAATAAGTATCCAGACAGTTTCAAGGTAGTTCACATTTTCAGTCTTGTACACTAAAGAATTAAGACCTGCCTAAATGAGAATAATGGTACAACTGTGACTGGTTCACACTTTCACGCCCTTGTGAGTGTTAGGTAACACCTACCTGAATTGTTCAATGGAATCGGTTTGATTAAATGACGTATGTTGATGATGTATGTCCCTCAAGGGTTTAAATGCTGGGGTATACCTGTAACACTTTTTTGGCTGTAAAAAGAAAAAGACCAACTAGATCAAGAGGGAGATAGTGTAACCTCAACTCACCTAGACTGTGTGCAAATTAAGTAAATAAAAGGACAGCAGAAGGTTCTTGCAGCAAACCAAACTGAACTGATCCACAGGATTATGCAGTAATATTCACAATGCAGATATAGAGCAATGGATTGGCAGGTTCAATGCAGAGAAAGCAATGTACAGAAGCACTACTGTGGAGAGTAGTCTGGGTAGTAACAAAGTTCTTAGGTTCCTACCTCTAGTAGGAATCAGGGAGAAGACTATGCCTGAATTCCCTGACACTACTGCGGTCCCTTCACTAAGGTAAAAAAGCCTGTAAAGGAGAATACTCTCAGCTATCTCTCCTTGTTGGATCCAGAAAGCTGCTCTTTGACTATCATACTTTTCTAGAAAGTGCTATTATATATATCTATCCTGCACAATCTAACACTCATTCATGGGGTCCCTGCTCCCAGACTTATCCAAAGGTGATAATCCCTCTAGAGCAAGCTGACTTTACTGGGGCCTTGTTGATTCCAGGCTCAGTGGAACATCTACCTGATTCAACAGATGCAGGCCCAAGAGGAAGTGCATATTTCCTGATAAAAACTATATTACAGTGTGCAGGAAGTGGTCATATGTAATGAACAGATAAATGAACAGGAACATTAATACATGGACCTAGAAACATTGTTAACCCTACATACCTTACCACTCAGTTGAATTGAAGTAGATTCTCAGATGTGTCTTAGTCTGTAAGCTCTAAAGGGCGCCCTTATGGCGCTTTATAAATAAAGTTATACATACATACATACATACTGTACATACATACATGTGTCTACATCAAACTGAGTGTGCATTCAAAATTTGCCTGCATTAATGAATTAAATGAAAGTTAACATATTGCCCTATAGGAACCCTGAATATTACCCCCACCCTGTTAGCATTTTCAGGGCTCCCTGAGAGAGTTGTATCAATAGTTGCAACTGACTTAGATTAGAAAATTATACATCGATGACATTCTTAGCACCACGCCGGTAGAATGATAGGGGAATTGTGTCCATTGAAAATTGTTTACCAATTCAACGCTGATTTGCATCATTATTGGTGCATAGTGCAAGTAGGTGCAACTACACTGTTATTCTGGGGAAAAATGGTACTGTACCTGCATTTCATGTCCAAAAATTGCACATGAAATAGTTCTCTAATCATTCTGTAACAAATGGTTTGATGCATTTATAAAATATACTTTATTTAAATTTGGCAGTGCAGATATTGCTGGACCATAACTCCCGCCATGCATTGGTCCTTGAAAATATGTAGTCCACCAATAGCCTGAGCATTATGGATAATAATATTCTAATTAAATTTATCATATTATGTGCGCTTACTGTTCTGGATTTTACCGAAACAGCCAAAACTATAACAATCATGTGCAAGTTGTGCTCACCACTACATTTTTAACCATTAGGCGGGGGTGCAATGAGGTTGTGACCTCAAAATATATACACACAGCAACAAGAGGTTCTCTGCACTCACTCATTATGAATATATATAGGACATTAAGAAATTCTGTGCATTAAGTTACCAAGAAATGTCTTCCCCTTTAAGCAAAACAGGGATTATTTGTCCATATATTGCTATATACTTCACCTGACTTTGCCAGTCATCCCCTATCTGGCACTCACTTTTATCTACAACACTCACTTTTATCTGATTCATTAAGAATTCTAAAGCTTCAATATCCATTTAACAAAGGGACTGAGTTTTACCTGCAACTTACTTGCTTTCCAGGTTAAAACCCCTAAATGGTTGCCCTTTTATTGGCTCCACTGGGATCAACTGACTGTAGCTGGGAAAGGTGGGAGCTACAACATGGAGCTGGCCACTGCTCCTGTATAAACTTTAGCATTTCTTGGTAGCTTAATGCACAGAATGTCTTGGGCGGTGAAACCCCAAAAAGTTGCACATTTCTCATGATTTATTATGTGTTTTTTATGCAAAAATTACGAACCCAAAAACCTAAAACCTGTCGAGGTCATGTAGAAGTCAACGGCAGATGTCCCTTTCCTTCCCTGGAATTTTTCTTTGCTTCAAACTTTTAGTTTTTTTATTTTTGGCCCTGGTTTTTGAGCAACATTTCGAAAAAGTTGTGGTTATCATGCAACAAGTCAAAAAAGACCCACTTTTCATGACATTTCTGCAAATTATTCCCTCACATGTTTTTTCATTTTTTTTTTATAAAGGTCTGACATTCATTTATTTGTAGTTTCAAAACAAAAAAACTCCATACATTTGTTAAGTTTTAGTAAATCTGCCCCTTAATGTCCTATATATATTGATAATGAGTGAGTACAGAGGGCATGAATGCAAAACTGCCTATACTTCCACTTAAAAATTTAGAGTAATGTCATAGCAGTAAATCTGTAATCCCCCTCTTTCCCCCTGAGACTGCTCTTCATAAGCTGCCCAGAACTGCTCTTTGTAATTAGTGCCACTCCTCCTACCCAAACTGCCCATACCCACCTGTGTTACATCACCACTGTCCTCCCTGGACCGCAGGCCAGTAAGACTTGAGAAAAAAGTTGGCAACCTTATTAGTTGGTTTAAGAATAATATTTTAAATGGTAGAATGAATTATTTAGTAATCAAAACTACACCATAAAAAATCATGACAGATTCCCTTAAAAACTATGTTGGAGAGCTAGTATTTCAATTAATTTGACCTACCTATTCCATATTTCTTGCCTTGTATCTTCAGCCAAGATCCATCCAGATGTTCTGGCCTGCAGCAGGAGAGGAAAGAAGAGTGCAAGGACTTGCAGAAAGGTGAAATGCAATAGTTATTCAAGCATATTCCATATCATTGTTTAATCTCTTAATATGGAAATATTCATTAATTGATCTAAAAGTTAAATAAATGTATTCAACGAAGCACAGTTTTGCTATTAGCTGTGCAGTGTCTTTAAGAAAATGCCTCTCTTTCTCCTCCTTCCCAAATGATAGTGGAGAGTCAAATTAGGATCATGCCACTGCCTTTGATCTACACTAATGTTTTTTTCCCCCCTCCCAAATACAGTTGTATCCCAAAGACAACAGCCAGGGAGACAGACCCAGAGTAGGCAATAGTTCTTTGCATTGTAGGGTGTAGGAGAACTAGAAGAATCCACACAGAGATGCGAGACTTCAGGGTAGAACTAAGCTTTATTACTAGGTGTTCTTTCCACACACTTTGCCCCTCCCCTGTACTTCCCCTTCCTGTGTACACAAACTTTCTTATTGCTCCACCCAGTGCTAAGATGCTAATGTGTATTAAAAAAAACATTTAACATTCTTGCAGGAATGCATGGAACATTACTTCCCTCCCCACCTTACGAAACAACAAAATGAACCATAACAGAGAAGATAAAGATCCTAGGAGACAGACTGCCCCATGTTTTACTGAAAAACAAAGTGATCTGGCAATGTTTAATTTGCTCTCTGTGGATAGCGCTGCTCTATCCACGCTGCAAATTCTCTGGTTCTACTAATGATGGTGCTGCAGCAGATATATCACCATTTGTGTCTGGCGTTGGACTGATATCCAACTGTACATCATAGTCAACATCATACTCTTGGCCTGTTCCACCAGTATAACCTTGACAGTCTAAGTGGGATACATTTCTACTAACTTGTTGCTCCTTGCACTGAGCAGTGACCATGGTGCCCTTGACATAAGTAACCTGATAGGGTTCAGTATGATATAGTGAGGATCAGGCAGAGGTGGTCATTTGCAAAGATGCACACTTGTAGTCAGGTGTTGTTGCCTGTCAAGGTATACAGACTGTATACATGCCCCCAATTTTGCATCAGTTCCTGGAAAGCATACCTTCTCTTATAGGAGCTGCTTATACCTTGATAAGCCTCATGAGCAAGATCAACTACCTACTGTCCTGAAGTTGTGCAGGGGTGAGAAGGTGATTATTGTGCAGAATTAAGTTAGAGTCAAATATGAAAAACGAGTGTTGGGCATTGAAGAAAGCTGGCCATTGGGGGCCAGATGGGCCTCAACATTGAAAGAACTTTTTTATTTGGACCTAATGACTTCACATATCTATACATCTGATTTTACCAGGCTGCTTTGGTTTAGGTGCAACAGTGATTGGTGAGACCCAGGGAGTTTCACCTGCAAAGCCTTTAATTTGCCAATGCTTTGACAAAGGTTTGGATGTTTAGGCACTATGTGGAATGTGAGATTTGTTAGACTGCTTACTAGTGTAACAAGACCTAAGGCACTGCTGCAGCTAACAATTTGTCAGCACATTCCACTACATAGAAAAAGTAATGTCTGGTCTGACTGAAATTTGCCATATATAGGCAAGTGATATACCATAAGGAAATATTTTCAGCACAGTGGTAGTGATGTGTTTCGCACATATTTCAAAAGAGAGACTTCGAAAAACTTGCACATCATGCACCAATTTTTTTTTGATGCGCGTAACAATCTTTTTGGCCCGTTTCAAGAAACAATCCACCAATGGCGAAACACGGAAATTTGCTGCAAATCCATTCCTGACAAAATATTTTGCCCATCATTACTCATTACTCTGTAATACAGGTTTGTTTGTAATGTTCTGGTTAATAGTTTGGCTGATAACTTTAACAGATGATCCTGTATCAATAAGAGCTTCTACAGGATTGCAGTTTGTTAGAATTATCTGCTGTGGATTAGCAATTGCATGGGCCTGACACAAATCCTTTTCAGTAACTGAAAATAGGTTTGTGCTGCCTGTATTTTCAGTATATTCAGTTACTGCTGGCACCACTGTGCTTTCCTGGAGATGCTTTGACAGGTACAGGTACTGTAGATGTTGTTTTGGAGCTGATCTGCATACTTTGCAAAATGACTGCGATTTTCAGTTATGCTGGACAGTTCTGCTCATGTGGAAACTGGTCACCACCGTTATAGCAGGTTGCAGCAGGTTTATGGGCTTGATGTGGCTCTTTGTATTCTAAATGTACCTTCCTGATTGCTGTTTTACAATACTTGCATTATTTATATGTTTTAAAAAACACATTTTTTCCGGTTTTAAATGTTTTCTAACTATTTCCTATTAACTTCCTTACTTCTAAGGTAAGTTGCTTAGGATACCTAGGGCATTGTAATGTGTTTTTACTAATGATCCCTTTTAATGACTATGTACCTTTATGTATAGTAAAGTTTATTAACTGTATGAGTATAGATACATACAGCTCATATAGTCCAAATGGTCCATGTGTATCTATTTTAATTTATTATGTATTTTTATAGGATACACTTTTAATCTAATTAGGACAATGTTTATTTATCTAGTACTTGCACTCAGTGTTACCTTTTAAGGGGAAGGATGAGAAAGAGCTTTATTATGTTTAAGGGATCAAGAAGGGTTTATAAAGTCTAGATGGAGTGGTAGAAACTAATTTCCTCTGTGGAAGTTCACAAATTCAAGTGCGCTTGGACCCGTGTTTTTAAAGAACAGCAAACATACATAATAATAGTGATATAACATTTTCATCCACACAGTATTGCCTTTTCTGATCTCCTAGTTAAATTAAATAATACCTATGTATTATGCAGTTATGCTGTTGCTCTGATGACAAAATAGATCCAGGAATTGTTGCAACGGGGGGAAGAGAGGCCCACTTATTAGAGTAAATTTGAATAGGTTTAAAGATGAGACCAACTGTCCATGTTACCAAACTGGTTGTTTCATTGGTACATAGACTTTTATCATACATTTTTAAAAAATATAAGGGTTGGGGCGGCACTGCTCAGTAGCAGGGGGCAGTCTGTTAGTATGGTGAGATTTGGGAGAATACCTTTTAGTCTCCTAGACGCACCTGAAAGATCAGGTTGAAGTCTTATGTTAGGAACCATAGCTGAATGAAGGGGCAACTTTGGGCCATACCATCTAGGCATTATGGAGTTCTTGGGCTTGAACATCAGAACACAAGTATGCTAGTGCTTTTCTGTTACAGTTAATGAAAATGTATTGTGAATGCATGGTACCATGCCTTACCTCACCATAAAGTTAGCATAGAGATTATGGATTGGACTGGTGATTATTAGGAGCAAATAAAATAATCATATTATCCTATACAGGTATCGAACCCGTTATCCGGAAACCCGTTATCCGGAAAGCTCTGAATTACGGAAAGCCTGTCTCCCGTAGACTCCATTTTAATCAAATAATTTAGAATTTTAAAACTGATTTCCTTTTTCTCTGTAGTAATAAAACAGTACTGATCCCAACTAAGATATAAATAATCCTTATTGGATGCAAAACAATCCTATTGGGGTTAATTAATGTTTTATTGATTTTTTAGTAGACTTAAGGTATGGAGATCCAAATTATGGAAAGACCCCTTATCCGGAATACCCTTGGTCCCGAGCGTTCTGGATAAGGGGTCCTATACCTGTATTATTATATTCTTCAACACTGTACAAAAGAATGGTATAAACATTCAGATGCACTCAAAAATACTGATTAGTGAGGGTTTTACCTTTATAACTGAATAAATACATTTAGTTCCTCACTATTTCAGATAATGCATGCATAGAAAAGGACAATGCATTTTTTATACAAAAAGAAATCATTACTAAAACTTTATGGCGTTTTCCGGATAAGGGGTTTGAGGTTTTCCGATAAGGAGTCTTTTTGTAACTTGGATCTCCATATCTTTTTTTTTTTCTTTTAAATCTTTATTTATAACTTTTTAATTTGGGGAGGGGGGGTACAGAAGAAAAGAGGGGGGGGGATGGGGATGCACAGTTTTTATAGCAAAAAGAAAAAAAGAAAAAAAAACATTTCACAGTAAATCTCATCATGGTTAATACTATATTGCTTACTTTCATAGGGAGAGCTGTATGGTTTCCTTATCTGGAGATAGTCTTTTTATAAAAAGAACCAGAAAACATGAAAAATAAGACCTTTGTGTGTAGGGTGGTTTTTTACTTGTTGATATTGTTTCCTTTTGAGGCTTTTAGATCCGTCTTGTGTGTTTTGATCTGTGTGTGTTACGTGGGTATTAGTGATTTCTTGGGCCAGACCTCCTTTATTTAGTGGCTTTAATCTGTTGTTGGGGTCTGAGGAAGTTTATCCATGGGGACCATGTCTCCCAATATTTTGTACTTTTCCCATGTATTATCGCTGTTATTTCTTCCATTTGTCTCATTTCTTCAAGAAGGGAGATCCATTCCTGTTTGGTAGGTGGAGTTTTGTCCTTCCATTTCTTCGGTATAATGGCTTTTGCTGTTCACAACATAAAAAGGAGTAATTGGTTTTTAAGAGTGGTTGAGGTTTGTGCATCGTAGTGTAGTATGAGTTTGGGTAAAAAGTCGGTGGTTATATTTTCTTGAGTAACCTTTTCAGTTATTGTGGTTACTTCCTTCCAGTATTTTTTTAATGCGTCGCAGTGGTACCAGATATGGCTATAGGTACCTTGGTGATGGAGGCATCTCCAGCAGCGGTCGTGAGCTGGATCTCCATATCTTAAGTCTACTAAAAAATAATATAAACATTAAATTTAGATTATTTAGATAGGTTCTGAGAAAAAGGAAATAGTTTTTTAAAATGTGAATTTTTTTTTTATAATGGAGTCCACGGGAGATGGCCTTTCCGTAATTCAGAACTTTCTGGATAACAAGTTTCCGGATAACAGGTCCCATACTATTTCATTATTACAGAGAAAAAGGAAATAATTATTCATGAGCAAATCTATCCAGTTTCGCTTTTGTGGAAAATACACGAAACAGCAAAAAAATGTTTGAAATGCAGGTGTTGAGCAACTTTTTTTGCCACGCCCACAACTATTTTGACATAACAGCGCCCAATTTGATGCAACAAAAACCTTTTTTTGACACACAACTAGTTTTTCCGCAGCAAATTTTCACAGAAGTTTTGCAAAACTATTTCCCAATGGCGAAATGTGGAAATTCACTGAGAATCCATGCCTGGCAAAGAAATTCACTCATCACTAGAAATAATTTTTAACATTTTGAATCATTTAATTAAAACTGAGTCTATAGGAGATGGCCTTCCGGTAATTTGGAGCTTTTGGTTTACATTGGTTTACCCTTTTAAAGGGTTTCTTCTTAAACTTATTTAAACTTTTAAAACACTGGGGAAATGTAACAAAAAGTGATGTGTGAAATCCCAATTTTTTGTAAATCTGTAGCGCTGCTCACAATCTTATATTGTTCACTAAACATTAATTACATTGAGAATGTTTAAGGCGTGCTTGGAGACAGTGTAAAAAAAAATACACATACTTGAATAAATCACACTGCAAAGTCCATATTGTGTTGCCAAAAGCTCATGAACTGTACTTTTCTATAATTACCGCCTGCTCCAAGTAGGTGTTAATTTTCGCATAAAATAATGCGATATTTAGCGGGTCTAAGTGTTTGTGAATCATGCGTTAGTATTATTTCTGCGCGCTAATTAACGCAATGCGGTAAAATTAACGCATGTGGTTGCGCACTAATTAATGCACGCGATATGCGACTTAATGCATGCGATAATACTTTAGCGAATCGTGCATTTTTTCGCGCCTATTTTAATGCAAAAAAGCATGCGATAAGCGTTTTCGCACTTTAGTGCATCAAACCCTGATGTTCCTTAAGTGTTTCCATGTCATACCATGTGGTTTGTCTGAATGTGTAAACTATAAGGTGTCTGATTGATTGAGGTAGGGAGAATATGTATATGAGCCATGTATTGAAAAAAATTTCAGTGTTTTGTTCTATTCTAGTTGTTGCCTTCAACCAATCCATGTAAAAGATATGATGTAGTTTTTGTTTTGCTAGTGTTATGGATGGAGTGTCTGGAGTTAGCCATTGATGTGATATCTTCTGGGCTGCTGCTGACAGTCTCCCCCGCCAATAATTTTTCAGATTTAGTTAGGTGCGTGTAAGATGTAGTTGTGCTGAACAGTGCCTATTCTAATTTTATTTGGAGGGGTTTTTCCGTCACCTGTGTCCAGTACGAGGCTATTTCTTTCCAAAAGATTTGTATTTTGGGGCATGACCATAGGTTATGTATTAAATTGGCCTTTGGGGAGCCGCATCTGAGGCATTTATCTGAAGGTAGGTTGCCTATTTTATGTCTTCTCTCTGGGGTGAGCTAAGAGTAATAGAGGATTTATATTGTCATATCTTGGTATTTACTGACAGGAATCAGTTTCATAGCCCCCGTGTGTTGTTTAAGAATGTCTGATGTGTTTGTGTTTGGAATGTCGTTGTCCATTTGAAAGTGTGTAGCTTTTCGTTGTCAGTGTTAGTTAAAGTTCTAATTGTTTGGTATATTGTGGATGTATTTTACTTTGTATTTCTTTCTTTCCAGATTCAGTTGATTGGGCTGTTCTTGTCCTTGTCTGTTAGTTGTTTTGTAATTTGTGTTGCGTAGTGAGCTATTTGTATGCGTAGATATATGTGTGGGGCTGTGAATGGATATTTTTTGGTCATGTCGGTTTGAGATATGATTGTAAGATCCTTCCTCAGTAGATCATAAATATTATGGAGTCCGTCTCTGCTCCATTAAAGTAGGGTAGGGTTGTGGAGACCTGTGGGAAAGTTTTTATTTCCTGTTCATGATAGGTATGGGGAGATATTAAGCGATATATGGTGTCTCCGTCTTACAGAGTGCTCCATTAAAGTAGGGTAGGGTTGTGGAGACCTGTGGGAAAGTTTTTATTTCCTGTCCATGATAGGTATGGGGAGATATTAAGTGATATATCGTGTCTCCGTCTTACAGAGTGCCACGCTTTGTGGGTGTCTGTGAATAAGGGGTTGTTTTGTGTAATTTGCGGGAGTTGTATTGAAGGCGTGTGTAGTAGGTCATTGATGGAATAGTCTGGAATAGATTAAGTGTTGGTCTAATGATGTGGTTGTGTAGAGATCTCTATTTAATAACCAGTCTCCTACATATCTAAGAATAGTTGCTTCATTGTATTCTTTAATCTTGGTAAGATTGAGTCCCCCTAGGTGTTTAGGTTGTTCCAGTTTAGTGAGACTTATTCTGGGGTGCTTTCTGTTCCAAATAAAAGTTCTGAAGATGTTGTTTAACTGTTTTAAGTCTGTTGTTTTGATATAATATGGTAACATCTGCATAGGGTACAGTAGTTTTGGAAAAAGGAACATTTTAATGAAGTGTATCCTGCCGGAAAAGGTCAGGTTGATGTGTTTCCATTATTGTGTTTCTTGTTGTAAGGTATCTGTTGTTATTCTTATGTTTAGTGTGTATGTTTTTTTATGGTTTGAGAGTATCATTATGCCTAGATATTTGATGCTGTGTTTGGCTTTTTTACATGAGAATTGTGTGGGCCATGTGGTGAATGTCGATTGAGTGAGTTGTAGGGCTTCTGATTTGTCCAGGTTTATTTGAAAGCCTGCTACTTTTCCAAACTTTGCATTGTTTTTAGGATTGTGGGTATTTCTGTTTGGCTAAGAAATAGCAGGATGTCGTCTGCAAATGCTGTTACTTTGAGGGTCGTTTGGCCTATTTGAATTCCTTTCAAGTCAGGTGTTTTTATTATGTGTCTTAGTAGGGGGTCTATAGCTAAATTGAATAGGAGAGGAGAGAGGGGGCATCCCTGGGGTGTTCCTCTACCAATGATAAATCTGTCTGTTGCAGTTGTTGACTGTCATAAATGTGCTAGGTGAGCTATATAAGTTTTTGTATAGATGAAATGTTTGTAGATGTGCGTGTGATATTCTATCAAAAGCTTTGTCAGCATTAGTGATGAGTGAATCTGTCCCGTTTCGCCAGAAAATTTGTGAATCTATCAAAAGATGCACAAGACGGCGAAAATGTTGTGCGACATTTTTGACGCACGACCAGTCTTTTGACGCCCAAGACTATTCTTGAGACTATTCTTGGATGCGTGACTATTCTTTTGACGCCCGTGACTATTCTTGGACGTGCGACTATTCTTGTGACTATTCTTGGACCGGTGACTATTCTTGTGACTATTCTTGGACGGGTGACTTTTCTTGGACATGCAGCTATTCTTGAAAGTGCGACTATTCTTTTGACGCCCGCGACTATTCTTGAGACTATTCTTGGACGCACAACTATTCTTTTGACACCTGTGACTATTCGTGCGAAAATTTTTGGACGTGCGACCATTCTTGCGACAAATTTTGGACGTGTGGCGAATTTTTCTGCTGTAAATTTTTTCATCCGTTTCACAAAACAATCTGCCAATGGCAAAACGTGGAAATTCACCACAAATCCAAATTTAGTAACATTTCTTGTTTTCTTTTCTCTAGGTTGCTTTGGTAAACTGCTGTTAATATTTTCCTGACGGCTTGGACAGGGTGTCGTAAGAAATCCGGTTTTGTGTCCGGTAAGTATTTTTGGCAGGATCTGTTGTAGTCTGTCGGCCATTATATTGGATATTATTTTTATGTCTTGGTTTAACAATGATATGGGTCTATATGAGCTTGGTTCAGTTATGTCCCTGCCTTCTTTGGAGATTAATATTATCCTGGCAAAGTTGGCTTCGTGCCAGAGTGGGTGTCCTTGTAAAGTGTTGTTGTAAAGTGTTTCTAGAGTGGGGGTTATATCTGATGCCAATTGTTTGTAAAATTTGGCTGGGAGACCGTCAGGTCCTGGTGTTTTTCCATTTTTTTAATTGTTCCTAATATTTCTGTTTTTGTTATAGGTGTGTCTAGGATGTCACGGTCTTGTACTGAGAGTTTGTGGAGTCCGGCTTCTCGCAAGAATTGTAAGCCTTCCTGTGGGTCATCCTCTACTGTTTGATATAGTTCTTTAAAGTGGTCAGTAATGTAATTTGCAATTTGGTTCGGGTCCTGTGTCCATCCATCGGGTGTTTTGAGTTTTTGTATGAATGTATTCCTGGTCTGTCTTTTCGCTAAGAGTGCTAAAAGTTTCCCTTATTTGTTTCCATGTCTAAAGAATTTATGTGTTGTATGTATAGTTCAATGATTGATATGCTTTTTCTGTCAATAAAGTGTTGAAAAGTAATTTGGTTTCTGTGTATTTATTTTTGTCTTCTTGTGAATTTGTGAGTTTGAAGGCTGTATAATGTGTTGTCAATTGTTTGTGGAGGAAGTTATATTTTTTTAAATTTAAATTTTTATTGAACTTTTAATTGCTTAGACTACATTGCAGAGGTGAATAGATAGTACAAGAGAATTAAACTGAATTAGTCACCATAGGGCCCTAGCACAGTTCCCCATCAAAAACTGCTGTAAACTTGACCAAAATGGTCCTGCTTCTCTGTACCTATCATTGGTTGCAAGCTATACAAAGGATTTGGCACACAATGTTTACTCACTTCACTTCTATTCCCTGGCACCAGTCTCCAAAAACAAGCATGCACACTAGAAGCCCATGTGGCCCCTGAGGGCCTGGTATCCCTAACAAAGTAAAACAAGAGTATTTTTCTTGGAGAAAGAAAACAATAGCTGCTTTACTCGTTATTTGGCATGGTTTTTGAGCAACTTTTTATCTGCATGTCTGTTGGGGGATTGGGAGAGCCAACATTGAAGGGATTCTGTCATTATTTACACAATGAACATTGCAAATAAATCATTCTACTATTCTAAATTTAATTCTTGAACCAATAAATGTATTACCTTTTTAGTTGTAGTATTGATGTGTAGGCAGCCATCTCAGGTCATCGGGGATCATTTATAAACACTAAGTATATTTGCCAAAGAGCAGTAACCTATGGCAACCAATCAAATGTTTGCTTCATTGTTCAACCTCCAGCTGGCTGAAAACAAACAATCACTGATTGGTTGCTATGGTTTACTGCCCATGTGCAAATTTGCCCAGTGTTTATAAATGAGCCCCAATGACAGCATTTCACAGTGCAACTGCTTTAAGATAAGCTATTGTTTCTACAACTCTATATAATTGAAGGAGTCATGACTTGGATTTTTACTATTGTGAGGGAACCTGGGAAACTAAGAATATGTCTAGCCGCATGTCAAATTTCAAAGTTAAATATAAAAATATGTTTGCTGTTTTGGAAAATGGATCTCAATGCAGAAGGAGCACTATTAACAGATTCCCTTTAAACAGAAGGGAAGCTGCCTCTCCTTATAAATATACTAAACAAAGATGCCACTAATCCTAGAATCTAATTAAAACCTTCTGGGTGCATGTATGTGTGGTTTGTATGATATGCTATACATATTACCTCAGCACTCCATATTAAGAGAAAACTAAATCCTAATCTAAAATCTTACCCTCTAGGCAGACCTACTGGTTAAAGAGGTTTTGCAATCTGTTGTGGACTCTTATTTACTGAAGCCACCAGATTGCTTAAAAGGTACTCCTGGATTCATCTGCAATGGGCAAGACTATATACAGTGCTGCAGAATCACAAAGTGTAAGGCACAGCCTTTAAGAGGCTCCATTCAGTAAAACCCCCAGAGCCCCCTGAAGGTGGTAACTTTCCAGTGTTGGACTGGCCCACAGGGATACCAGGAAAACTTCCGGTGGGCCCAGGTGTCCTGGCTCTTACCATTTGACCTAATTTCTGGTCATTCCCTATTTCTTTATGGGAGCACAGAGACTAAATATAAAGAAGAATAGATTATAGTATGTAAAGATAAAAGACTAGAAAAATATAGAGTTGAGTGAGGAATGAATGAAAAATAGTTTGGGTTTTTTGGTGGGCCCCTGTCATCCCAGTCCGACACTGTAACTGTCAGGATCAGCGGGATTCGAACACCACTTGGGGTGTTCCTGGCGGCATGCATTTGCCTCTGTAGCCACTGGAGGCATTTCGGTCTGTCTGTTTCTTCTCTTGTCTCCTACTTTCTGTCTGCTCCCTTTCCTCCGCCCACCTCATTAACCTCATGTGTTTCCCATCTTCTAATCTTCTCCCTTTATAAGCTTTTCCCTGACCATTGCCCCTTGCTTGGTCATTAATTGTCTCTCGTGACCCTGCCTCCGTGTTCCCTGTTCCTGTGTCTGTGTCCTTGTTTCTCGCTGGTTCCAAGCTCCAGTTCCGTGTCCTGATCCTGCTTTCTGCCTTGTTCCTGAGCCCTTCCTAGTTCTACCTTGATTTCCCGGTTTTGACCTTGGCCTGGCCTTTACTTCGTTTGACTGCCGCTTGCCCTGACCTTTTGCCTGTCTGGATTCTGCCTCTGCCTGCCGTTCTACATTCAGTTTGTATATTCTTTGTGTGTTCAGTTACATCACTAAGTTTATTAAAGTTCTGCACTTTCAACATGGCCTCTGACACCAGTTCTGTGACTTATGGTTACACTCCGGGCTACCCAGTCTTCAGGCTCCCACCTTCCTGGTACTCCACAGCGTCTCCACAGGGAGATCGTGACAGTAACTTTCCCTCACAACCACAAATTAAGGAGACCAAACACCAATGTCTAAACCTAGGCGCAAGAGTAATTAAATTAAAATTAAACAAAAGAAGTTTCAGCACTCACAGGATTTAATTCATATGTATAAAAAAGTACATTTTATTACAAAATATGAAAAAGGAACATTGCAAACCTCAACGTTTCAGTCCCCCCACAGGGAACTTCGTTAGGAAGCAAAAAAGCATATATATATATCCTTTGTTTTGTCCTGAGGAAGAGCACAGACCATCCTCGAAACGTTGGATTTTTTCAATAAATATATATATACATATATATACCATACCCCCCAACTGTCCCGCTTTTCACGGGACAGTCCCGGTTTTTACAGCGCATCCCGCTGTCCCGGATAGTTCAATGAATGTCCTGCATTACAGAAATGCAGAACATTCATTTAACAACCCAGGACAGCAGGATGCGCTCACTGGAGCCGAGCGCTCAGGCTCCGGCTCATTCTGTGGCTCCTGCTTCTTTACTCGGCTCCTCTTTTTGCAGCGACAGGTTCCTCTTACTGCAGCGACAGGCCCTTTTATAATGTTGCACCTGTGCGTACGTGTGCAACCTTATAAAAGGGCCTGTTGCCGCCGTAGAAGGAGCCGCATAAGGAGCAGGAGTCTCAAGAAGCAGCGTCTATGGGGGGGAGCACTGTGTATTGGAGGTACTCTCTATGGGGGCAATTAGGGGCTACTGTGTATGGGGGGCACTGTGTATGGGGGAAATTGGGGGCACTGTGTATGGGGGTACTGTGTATGGGAGCATTGTGTATGGGGGGTACTTTCTATGGGGACTGTGTATGGGGGCTACTGTCTGTCTATGGGGTCAATTGGGGGCACTGTCTATGGGGGGCATTGTCTATGGGGGTAAATAGGGCACTGTGTATGGGGGGCACTGTCTAATGAATTTAAAAAATGGGGTGTGGTAATTGGGGCGTGGCCACAAAAGTTGGCGTGGTCAAAAAAATTGGCACAGCAATGGGCACAAAAATGGGCACAGCAATGCAAAATGTAAGTGTTTAGAGTAAAACATGCACAAACCATTTGAGAAAAAAATATGTGCTGCGCAAACTTTAGAACTGACCCCCAGTAACTAAAAGCAGCACAGAGCATGTGGAGTGAATCAGCAGAAAAGAAGATTTGGAGCCACTGGGGACAACTTTTGGAGTTTAACAGTTTATTATTATCATAATTATTATTAATATTATTATTACAAGTATGGGATCTGTTATCCAGAATGCTTGTAACCTGGGGTTTTACGGATAAGGGATCTTTCAGAAATTTAGATCATTTTCAAATATATTTCTTAGTAACAGGAGAAAATAGATTTCTTATTTCTTATCATCTGTTCGTAATTAAGATCAGTGACATTTGACAGACAGCAATATATTGTAGGTTTAGAATCGTATGATAAAAAGTGGAACTTTACTGACCTCTAGAGACTAATCTATCTATTTGCAGAAAACCTCAGCTCTATAATTGGTCTCCAACCTATAAAATATTCTTTAGCATCTAGTGGTAAGTAGATGCATGTTTATAACAGTGCTCAATACATTTACTGTAAGAGCCTAATTTACCATCTGAATTACAGTTGCACTTTACCCAGTCTAATCTTCCTTGCATCTGCCTCTCTATATATGTGCTGAAATTAGTCTCCTTTACCTTCAGAGCCATGCAGATAAACAATGAAATGGAAATTAAATCTAAGCCTCTCATGTTGATTTGACTTTGCAAGCAATAATTTAGAATTTGCCTTCTGTTTTTCAATGAAATGAGTTGTTTTATTAATGCAGGTACGGGTACGATTATCTGGATTGCTTGGAACCTGAGGTTTTTCAGATACGTGTTTTTCTGTCATTTGTATACCATACTTTGTCCACTAAAACATTTAAATATTATATTTATTTAAAATAGGATTACCACCAGTATGGTTTTTTGAAAGTATAATTACAATACAGTACAAGGTAGTGTTTCCTTATTACAGTGAAAAATGCAGGCAGTGCTGTATTCTTGGGGAAGACCTGCAGCAAGAAAAGTGCTGGGAAGAGTGCAAAGAGTAAAACAAATGATGGTTTGTGTCTGATTTTTGCACTTTGCAACCTGCCCTGGCAATTTGTAAATGGCCACCTAAGTGTCACTGGGGAGA